>NC_065596.1:24103978-24411478 GCF_024542745.1 Macaca thibetana thibetana
TTTTGTCACCTTCTATGAGTTTGTGTTTGTGTGCAGTAGGCGGCACTGTGTATTCTCTGGGGGCAGTGATGTCTGGGGCTGAGCACTGCACATGGGCTTGGGAGCAGAAGATGGAGCAGCAGGGCGGGAGGATCAATGCCAGGGGAGTAGGGACAAGTCATTTTCATTTTCTCACTCCCAGGGACCTGAACCCAGGATTCTGACTCCAGGGCACAGTAGCACACCCTGCTGGTGTCCCTGGATGTCATGAGTGCCCATAGTGTCATGCTGCTTTGGCATTCCTTTTTTAAGGTGTAAATTTATTTGCCTCACATCAGAGGCAGGCCTTGCTCACCATGGCAGTTTTCAATACTCTATCTGGTTCAAGTTTCTCCAGTTGGTGGCCAGCGGTGAACTCTTAGAGGCATCTCTCCCACTTGGTGTGCTGGGCTCCCCTCTCTCCAGCTGCTTTCTTTAAACAGATAATTCTGACATTTACCCTCACATTTAAAGTGACTGCTTCTCAGTCACAGCATGATCTCCTTGTCCCAGTGTTTGCTGCTTGCTATCCATTAAAGCTCCCTGCTGCAAACCTGTCAGATAACACCTGGACTTAATAAAGCCATCGGCTTATCAGTCTCTTCTCTCCTGCCTGCCTGGGCCCGCTGACCTCTGTATCTGTGGTCTCCAGGTGTGCCGAGTGCTCTCCAGTGTCTGTAAGTAGTAAAATCACTTACACTTTCATGTTGTGGTTGTATCACTATAGCCTCACATGCCATCCAGGGCCTGACATCGAGGCTGCCCTATGGGACCTGTGCTGGTTGAGCCCCTGCTGGAGCTCTTGTTTTGGGACCTCTGGTTCTGCTGGGGACAGGAGCTTCCAGCTAACTTGATTGAAAAACTGATACGTTTCATTGAAAACACTGGGTCAGATGATGTATTCATGGGCTTCAGCTGCCATAACAAACACCTTAGCCTGGGTGAATTAAATAATAGAAATCGATTTTGCACAGTTCTGTGAATAATGTGCTATTTTAACCACTTTAAAATGTACAATCAAGTGGAATTAACCACATACACAATGTTCAGTTCCCATCACCACTATTTTTCCTAGAAAATTTTTATCATTTTAAACTGAAATTTGTATCTTTTAAACAATAATAACTCCCTGTATTTTCCACCATAGACCTTGATCATCTCTGTCTCTGTGAATTTGCCTATTCTTGATGTTTCATATAAATGGAATTATATATATGTTATTTAGTTTCTGACATATTTCACTTAGCATAATGTTTCCAAAGTCCATGCATGTTCCAGCGCATGTCAGAGCCTCATTCCTCTTTATGGCAGATTAACATTCCGTTGTATGTGTTTATTTGTTTATTTATGTGTTGATGAACACTTGGATTGTTTTCATATTTTATCTTTTGGGAGTAATGCTGCAATCAACATTCCCATGCGAGTACCTATTTGAGTCTCTGGATTCAGTTCTTTGGGTATATACCTAGGAATGGATGCTGTTTCATATGAGAATTCTATGATTAGCTTCTTGAGGAACAGCACAACTGTTTCTCCTAGTGGCTGTACCTTTTATATTCTCACCAACAATGTATGAGGATTCCAAATTCTACATAATGCTGCTACTTGTTATTTAACACTTCAAAAGAATGGTAGCCTTTTTTGTAGGTATAATGTGGTGTCTCATTGCAGCTTTGACTTTGCATTTTCCTAGTGACTAATGATGTTGAGTATCTTTTCATGTCCTTCTTGACTATTTGTATATCTTCTTTGAAGAAATGTCTATTTGAGTGTTTTGCCCATTTATAAATTGGATGGTTTGTCCTTTTGTTATTGAGTTGTAGCTAGTTCCTTATATTATCTGGACATGAAAACTGCCTATGTGTGATTTGCAAATATTTTCTCTCATTCTGTGTCTATTAATTATTTTCTTGATAATTTCCTTTGATGCCCAAAAGGCTCGCATCTTGATAAAGCCCAATTTATTTTTTTTTTCCTGTTTCTCATGCTTTTGTGTCATATCTAAGAATCCATTGCACATTTGAGGTCATCAAGATTTACCTGTGTCTATTTTTAAGATATTTTTATAGTTATAGGTCTTATATTTAACTCACTGATCCATTTTTTTAGAGAATTGTTTGATATGGTGGGAGGTAGTTATCGAAATTCATTGTTTTGCTTGTGGCTATCTAGTTGTTTCTGCACTATCATTTGAAAGGAGAATTGTTTCTCCATTAAATTTTCTTGACACCCTCTTCAAAGAGCAATTAACCATAAATGTGAGGGTTTATTTCTAGATTCTCAATTCTATCCCGTTTGTCTTTATGTGTATTCTTATGCCAGCAGCTCCTGTTTTAATAATTATACTCCTTTGTGAGATTTCAAATAAGAAAGTTCAAGTCCTGCAATTTATTTTGGCAAGATTGCTTTGGCTATTCAGGGGTACTTTTTTGAAAGGTGAGGAGGCCAATGTTTCACAATTGGGAAAGCCTTTTCTGTCTTCTTCAGGGGGAAGTTTGGGAGAACGTTTTAAGAAACTTTAAGCAGGTAAATTGTCACCACTTTATTTGCTGAGATGCCATGTTGAAGTGTGCATTGCTGCTTGTGGAAGAATTGTGAGACCCTGGAAGCACTTGCCCACGTGGTGAGAGACAGTGAGTTCCACAATGAGTGGCAGAGAGGACATTGTTTTGGGATACAATGTTGTTGGGGGAGTAGTATGCATCTCTGCTTCTTTCTATCTCTGTACAGTGGGCATCTCCACTGGACACAGTAGGTTTTGAAATCCTTGTTTATCCTCTGGGGTCTGGGTCTTGGCTTACCTGTTAGCTGCAGTTGAAGGAAGCGTCTGCTAAGACAATGACACCCATGGGAAGAAGAAAGCTTCAGCAGAGTGAAAGTAGCTGAGGCTCAGAGAAGCCAGGAGAGTATGACTCTTAGAAACTATGGGTCAGCAGATGGGTGTCCTCGGGGGTAAATGGGCCACGCCAGTAGCCACTGCAGTGGACTGGAAGAAGGTAAGGGATGCTGGGTATCCCATGTTCTCTCTCAGCTCTCCAGCTGAAGATTTGGACCCTGGGCTGGTACTACCCAGCAGGGGAAGGGTATACAGGGATGGCTGCATATCAGGACCAAGTCCATGTCATCTTCTTAGGCATTGTTACCACGGATGGAGGATTCTATTCAGAGACCTGGCCTGGACACATGGGAGGGCTGAACCCACCCCATTCTTTTACAATTATTTTAAGAAAACAGTATTAGCAAATGTGGTACATGTTTTATCCTGCTAGAATCAGTATTACTGTCACATTTTACAATGTGTCTCTTAGGAAATGGTGAGAGCCATCCACACAATATGCATTTAAAGGGGACTCTACTATAATTTCAGCTTTCATACCTTTTTATAGAAACCATCTTCTCTGCAAACACACAGGCAATATTTCTGTGTTAATTTCTATTGGGAACCCTTATGCAAGGTGGAGAGAGCCACATTTCACCCTGAGATGTTATGTAAAAGTTTGAGGTTGAGATGACAACAGCTTCTGTTGTTACCCTCAGAAGCTACTACATGTGAAATTCTAACGACTGCATTATCCTGCCAAGTGAAAGAGGCAGGCATAAGCAAGAA
The DNA here is from genome assembly GCF_024542745.1 of Macaca thibetana thibetana. Classification (NCBI taxonomy): domain Eukaryota; kingdom Metazoa; phylum Chordata; class Mammalia; order Primates; family Cercopithecidae; genus Macaca; species Macaca thibetana. The sequence continues at coordinate 24,107,604 of NC_065596.1, forward strand.
CAGTTAAGAGGGGTGAGAGCCTCATCATGATGGGGAGTCTTGTTCTGACATCTTGGGAAAAACTGTCCACAGTGTGAAGTCATCAACTTGTCCTGGTTTGCAGTTTGAGCATCTGTCGTTATGGCATCAAACATTTTGGTGAGCTCTGAGTGTTTCGCATTCAGGTACAAGGGTTTTCCCATGAAATTTACATTGAGTTGTCCACCTCCAGCTTATAGGCCTTTTGGAACAGAGTGGTTCTTGTTCTTAGTGATTCCGTGGGAGAAAATGGAATTGGAGGAGCTAGTAGAATTCAGGGTAATGTCCAGTCTGCAGGTGGATAATAAAAATACAGAAACAATGAACAGAGCTGCAATCTCATATCAGGTATAATACAGTTTTTATTTTCCACATAATTTTTCTCTGTATAGGCATCTCTATTTTTACCAATAATAATTTCAGTAGAATAAATTTGTTTGCAAAATAGGTTGAGTTTCTTCAAACATGGTCTGATTCTTTACATAAGTGTAGCAAGAGTAGCAGTGCACCGTGTGGCTCTCTTTTAAAATTTTCTTTGCTCTAAGTTTTTCTAAGGAATCTCAGATTAAACTTTTACAAACCTCTTGAGAATAGGAATCCAAACCGAGGCTGACTTCAGACTTTGCCTGCAGTTCATATTGGTTCATTCTATCTATATTCTTAAATATAACATCCCGATCAAAGCCTTGGTAATATAACCAATGTTTTCAAATGAGTCCTGTTACAAAGACAGCAGACTGTTACTGTACTTGTGCAAACATCAGTATTATCATAAACATATCAATACTCATGAATAGTTGCCCAATTCTGGGGCAGTCAGGTAGAGAGCAAAAGTCAATGTTTCAATTATTGTTCCCAAAAGTATAGTTTATTGAACTATGTAAGCTATAGATAGACTAAAAGAAAAAAATTCAGTAAATCTAGAAAACAAACCATTTAAAGAATCAGCAAATTTTCAAATAAAAATAATAAAAACATTATCCTCATTATTATCATTTATTTCAATGAAATCAATGTTTTTCCTGCTTGGTCTAGGCTGGGAATTTTATGAAGATATCAGCCTGTTTGTTAAAGTTTTGGAATTTCTTAGACAGTTCAGCAGTATAATCTTAAAATTATCAGAAACTTGTATTAAAGTGTACTTGCCAGCATCTTTTCCATAAATCTCCTTGAAAAGGAAGCAATTTTGGACTGTAGTTGATTGGAAATGCTTTGAGGAAGAATAAAAACAACTGTGAATGACAAAGATTTTAAATGACTATAGTTAAAACTCTGATGAGAATTCATTATGATAATGACACAGCTCACATAAAAATTTAGTTACTTCTGTGGTATGTGACATTATGGCTGATAACATATTTAATTTCTAGAAATGTCATATAATTTTTGGAACAATCATATCAGTAACATACCCATAAATATAATAGAGAAGGTTTAGCATCCCTTATCACATTATTTTAAAATGCTTTTCATATAATTTTACATATCAAATGAAGTGGATTTTCCATGTAGCTTGTGTTTCTCAACAGGATTACTGAGTTCTTGGTGGAGCCCATTAATGAATAGGGCCAAGAAAGTATAGGCTTATGTATGTTGAAAATTTTCCCTAGGTAATTTCAATACTCCCAGCTAATAATCATTAATTTAGGTCTAAGTTTTGCCTATTAGAACAGGTGTTCTTTATCCTGGTTACACATTGGTAGCATCTGGGAAGACTTAAAAATTACCAATTATCGAGGGAACCAGCCCCCAATATTTCAATGTAGGTTCTTTTCTATTTTCCCTAAGTATCGGCCAGTCTGATAAATAAAGGGAAAGAGTACAAAAGAGAGAAATTTTAAAGCTGGGTGTCCGGGGGAGGCATCATATGTCGGCAGGGTTCCGTGATGCCCCCGAGCTGTAAAACCACAAAGTTTTTATTAGCAATTTTCAAAGGGGAGAAGGGGAGGGAGTGTACAAATAGGGTGTGGGTCACAGAGATCACATGCTTCAAAGGCAATAAAATATCACAAGGCAAATGGACAGGGCAAGGTCACAAGGCCAGGTCAAAACTAGAATTGCTGATGAAGTTTCATGTCCCACTGTGCACGTATTGTCATTGATAAACATCTTAACAGGAAACAGGGTTCGAGAGCAGAGAACTGGTCTGACTAGAATTTGCCAGGCTGGAATTTCCTAATCCTAGCCAGCCTGAGGGCACTGCAGGAGACCAGGGTGTGTTTCATCCCTATCAACAACCGCATAAGGCAGACACTCCCAGAGCGGCCATTTTAGAGGCCTCCGCCTGGGAATGCATTCTTTTCTCAGGGCTGTTAATTATTAATATTCCTTACTGGGGAAAGAATTCAGTGATATTTCTCTTACCCGTTTTTGGCAATAACAGAAATAATCCTGTCCTGCCCAGCTCCCAGGCAGTCAGAACTAATGGTTATCTCCCTTGTCCCCTGAACATCGCTGTTATTCTGTTTCTTTTCTAGTTGCCCAGATTTCATATTGTTCAAACACACATGCTCTACAAACAATTAGTGCAGATAACGCAATCATCACAGGATCCTGAGGTGACATACATCCTCAGCTTACGAAGATGACGGGATTAAGAAATTAAAGTAAAGACAGGCATAGGAAATTATAAGAGTATTGACTGGGGAAGTGATAAATGTCCATGAAATCTTCACAATTTATGTTAAGAGATTGCAGTAAAGACAGGCGTAAGAGGCCGGGCGCGGTGGCTCAAGCCTGTAATCCCAGCACTTTGGGAGGCCGAGATGGGTGGATCACGAGGTCAGGAGATCGAGACCATCCTGGCTAACACGGTGAAACCCCGTCTCTACTAAGAAATACAAAAAAAAAAAACTAGCCAGGTGAGTTGGCGGGCACCTGTGCCTGTAATCCCAGCTACTCGGGAGGCTGAGGCAGGAGAATGGCGTAAACCCGGGAGGCGGAGCTTGCAGTGAGCTGAGATCCGGCCACTGCACTCCAGCCCGGGCAACAGAGCGAGACTCCGTCTCAAAAAAATAAAAATAAAAATAAATAAATAAATAAATAAAATAAAATAAAATAAAAAAAGACAGGCGTAAGAAATTACAAAAGTATTAATTTGGGGAACTAACAAATGTCCATGAAATCTTCACAATGTATGTTCTTCTGCTGCGGCTTCAGCTGGTCCTCCATTCAGGGTCCCTGACTTCCCACAACAACCAATGCCTGAGTCTCACTTTAGACCATAAATTGAATCCTGTGGGTGGGGCTTGGGCATCCATTTAAATAAATATTTTCCAGTGATTCCAATGTGTAGCTATATTTCCCATCAGATTTCTCTTATTTCTTGTGGCATTCACTTTTTTCTATTTTGGTATTATAATTATTTTTTGGGTCTTATCATCTATCTTGGGCTTTATGTTCCTTGGGGTAGAAACTTTGCATTCTTCATTTCTGTATCTTTCATGAACATATGAGTTGGTTATCAGGAAAAAGGTTTTCAATCACATGTAGGTTGTGTTCTGAGTCTCAGGTTTACACATTAATGCTAGAGTCATTGTTTTCCAGGAGGTCAGATGTTGTTTGTGATGAAGGGTATGGGTAAGCCCATAATGCAGATGGCAGATGGGAGATCACCCTGTTTTTAGCCATAGCATTGGAACTAAGAATTCTATGTGTATATCAGGTGGAGGGGAAGGGATATGTAGAAAGACAGATTTAATTAGAATGGAGGAATTATACTAGGGAATAGAGGTAATGGAAGCAATAAAAATTAGTAAAGAGAAGAAATGTGAACTTATCAAATAGGCAAGAGTAGATCCCTGAAGATTCTTGATTAGGCGAGTTAACTAGAATTTAGGAAGGTAATAAGGCAGCCATACACAAGGACGATTTCAAAGACTGGAGGTAAGACAAGCAGTACCTCTAGCAATTGTCAAGGTTGTGGGAATGGAGAGAATGACAAAAGTTGAGAGATATTAAAAAGGATCAAGAGGGTTTTATAACATATTGTTGAATCTGGGAAACAAATGAGCAGAGGCTGGGGATAATTATGTCTAAGAGGCACTGGCGGGTACAGGGAGCATGAAGAACAGGGGAAAAGAGACCTGCAGGAATAAGTGCTGAGAAGCAGATGATTAGTGGGAGGAGGAGGAGATCCAGTCCCAAATACAAGCAAAGAAGTTATTTCCCTCTCCCAAGCATGGGAGTCAGCCCTGCAGGAAGCAGGACAAAAGGAAAAGCTGTCATACCTGCCAGTCTTCCTGAAATAAACTACACCAGGGCTGCTATACAGAGCCACACTGGCAAGTACTCCAATCATGATGCCAACAGTGCCTCTAGCTGAGAGGCCAGGAAAACTTCCTTGTACTGAAGTATCTGCCATGGAAAGAAAAGAAGACAAGGAATAAAGGTGATGTTATTTTACAGTGCGATACCTTAGGAACCATCACTCAGTATGAAGTAGTTTCTACTTGTTCCTTCAAGGATTATATTGATTTTGTAGGAGGGTTGCTGATAGATGATTAGCCAACTATGCTCTTGCAGGTTTTTTTTTTCTCTCAACGTGTTTCTAGGTTAGTGATGAGTCTTCTGTCAATTTCATCCTGACCATGCTGCACTCAGATATTTTTGAAGGCTCTATGATGTGAGAAGCCTGCCAGGCCAAATCCACATAACCCGAGGCCAGGCCTCTCTGTCCCTCTCAGGTCCAAGTATGAAGACACTTACCCCTAGACCCCAGGGGTAAGTAAAAGAGGATACTCATAGAGAACATCCAGGTCACTGGGTCACTGAAGGAAAAGAGGATACTCATAGAGAACATCCAGGTCACTGGGTCACTGTGGCTGGTACTCACTACATTCTTCATTTGGCATTCACAGAGTCCTGTGTCACTCCTTGTGACACTGAGTAGAGCAAGGATCCTGTTGTCATTGGACATCTGCAGCCTGGGACTGACTGTGAGTCTCTGACCATTTATCCACCACATGTAGATTGTGCCATGAGTCTCAGGTTCACAGGTTAAGACCATAGCCTTCTCATCCTCTACGGGGTTGCTGGTGACATAAGGCTTGGGCAGATTTGCTGTGCAGATAACAGAGAAGATTCCTCTGTGTGGCACCATTGATTTCTCCATGAGCATTTTCCAATTAGAGTTGACATCTCCCACCTCTCAGCCAATCTAAGTCCTTGAAAGTCCACAGCAGGTCTGCGTGTCAAAAGACAGATGCATGATGATCTGAGGGCTAAGAGACCATGGGGCTACCTGCTCTGTGTGGGAGAAGCACAGACTTCTGAAGTGTGATTCGAGCAGCAACACTGGTGAAGCATGAATTGAGCAGGGTCAAACAATTAGAGTTTGATTAACTTTGTTTAAATTGGGCAGAGTCTAAGAGAGGCAGCAGTGGCTCATGCATCTCCCCACCCGAAGGACCCCACCTTATGACAATATTGTTGTTATGAATACACAGGTGTGCATGAAACAGGCAGTAAATCAGACAGCACCCATGGTCCTAGGAACCACCAGTATTCCCATTATGTGTATGTTATAGCCTTTTAGGCTACAAAATATAAAATACAACTACAGAATATAAAATATGCTATTGTCAATACAAAATATTGAATATGAAGCTGAATATGTTGTTCTACTTTTTTTTCTCTTGCTAAACTTTGCTGTTTCCATTTTGGAAGTTTCTACTGACACACGCTTAAGCTGGAGATTCTTTCCTCAGCTATGTGCAGCCTACCAGTAAGTCCTTGGAGGGCATTCTTTATTTCTCTTAAAGTGTTTTTAATCTCTAGTATTTCTTTTGGTTCTTTCTTAGAACAGCCATCTCTGCTTAAATCATCCATCTATTCCTGAAAGGTGTCTACTTTTTCCATCATAATCCTTAACCAGAGTTGTTTTAAATTTTCAGTCTGATAATTTCAACATCCCTACCACATTTGTGCCTGGTTCTGATCCTTGCTCTGTCTTTCAAACTGCATTTTCTTTTGCCATAGTCTGTCTTGTATTTTTTTGAAAACCACACATGATGTACTCGGTAAAAGCAGCTTGAGTGAGCAGGCATTCAGTGATATGGTGGTGAGTGTGGGGAGGGAAATGTTCTGTGGTTCTGGATGAGGTCTGTGTCCTGGGCTGTGAATGTCACAAGTGCCTCTCAGGATTTTCTTTCCATTAGGTGGGATATGATGACTTGAGGAGGCTGGAGTTGGATAGTTCCCCTCCCCCTGGCCAGTTAAGCTCCCATCAAACCCCAGCTAATTAGGCTGCAGTAAAATAGTTTCTCTTAAGTATAGGTCTTTCCAAGAAGAATATAATTCACTGACAACTTTCCAAGTGGTTTTTTTTTCCTTCTTCCTACAAGAAGGATGTGGGGATTCTTTTTGGACATTGACTGTGAGAACCTGGTAGAGCTCCAGGAGCTAAGAGTCATAAAACTGTCCCCCTACTCCCAAGACTAATCCATCCACTGGTGTGTTTATCTCTGCACTGTGTCCACATTGAGCCTCCAGAATTTCCTCAATTACAGTTCAGGTTTTCTGACCCCAGCACTGGTTCCCGCTGGGGTTTCTGTGGCTGTGTTTCTGCTCAGGTACGGTGTGCTGCTCTGTATTTGCCTGTGGGTCTCTCCAATATGTGGGCCAGTTAGCACTGAGACCTTGCTTCTCTAAGAAATCTAAACAAGTTGTTGATTTTTTAGTTTGTTCAGGTTTTTACTTGTTAGAACTGAGTGAAAAATTTTAAGCTACTTACAAGCCCAAAGGAAATTAGAAGTCTCTAGGGCATGACTGGAGGATATGAGCCCCACAGCACGTTGAGGATGGAGTCATGAGTGAAATGGGTGAAATGAGCCCATGGACTTTGGAAACTGCAGATCTGTCCTTCTGCCTCTGACGACCCCCTGATGAGTCAGTGTAGAAAGCGAAACCACCTTTGCAAAGCTTACGATGGTGAGAGAAAGCTAGCTTGGGCGACCCCATCTCACCTCCAGCCTCAAGCTGGCTGTCCTCTCTCATTCCTGGGCATAGGCCAGGGTAACTATGGGAGGAATTTATTGTTTAATTTTGAAGCAAGGATGATAATAGTCCCTCTCTAAAATTAGCTCCTTCCTTGTCAAGGACTACCTTGTAAATCTTGTCAAGATTTGGATTATGAGAGGGGCCCAAATCTTGTCAAGACATGGATTATGGGAGGGGCCAAAATTCTGCTAAAATGCAGGCATAGTTTCTATAATCTCTTACTGCTCAGGAGTCATGTGTCCAGAGGTCACAAGATTTGTGACTTTCCTAGTTGCTCCTAGAGATAGCAACACTACTGTTGAACCTGAGATTTGTCTTGTGAGATGTTTCTCAGACTTTTGCATTCTGGCAACCAGCTGACCTCATCTAGACTCATGACTAATGACTCAACCAGTCATGTGGCCCCCACTCAGAAGCACGTTCAACAAATACAGACCATTTCCCCTACCTGCATGATTTCATCTCCAGCCAGTCAACAGTATTTATTCCTTAGACCTCTGCCCCTCAAAGTTTTTGAAAAACTCTAACCTCTGAACCATTGGGGAAGCTGATTTGAGTCATAATAAACTTCTGTTCTCCTGTTTGGCAGCCTTGGGCTAAGTAGAACCATTCTTTACTACACATCACCTTCTCAATAAATTGGCTTTGCCTGTGAAGAGGACAAGAACCTGTCAGGTGATTATAAGAATGGATAGAGGAGTCACTGATTTATTTCCGGTGGCCCATTTTATGAGCCAGCCTCTCAGAGGGAAAGAGCCCTGGACTGGGACACAGTGGAAGCTCATTCTCTTGGTGACCCAGGGACATTGCCTCATTATGGAACCTGGCAGGGGTGGCTGCTCTGGCTGATTTTGGTGCATTTCTCATTTCCCAGAAGGCAGGACAGGCCTCAGTGTGAGCAGGAAGGGAACGGAACAGTCAGCCTTGTTAGAGAGGATGTCTGGGGAAGTCCTCAGGGTGGAGGAAGCTGTGCAGGACAGGGCTTGTCAGTTAGAATGAAAGGGGGATGCACTTTTTTCACTGAACACCTTTCAGACACCTCACCATCTCTGGCCTCACTGGATTCTGCCTTTCCTCCTGAGCCCTGAGCCCTGCTTCCTGGGAGGGAGGGAGGGAGGGAGGGATGAAGGGTGAAGCTGGAATGTGTGCTGTCCAGGTTTCTCCCATCTTTGGAATCTTGACAGTGAGGGACCCTAATGTGTTACCACAGAGGAGACTGTGGGAAAAAGCTGTTTCTCAGGGGTGCCTGGTTTATGAAGTGAGGGGAATTCAGACCGGGTTGGACTCGTGAACTACAAGGACCCTGTTCCATGTCAACTACCAGCTCCTCTAGCTCAGTGTTTCCGTGGCTCATTCTCTTGTGTGATTTCTGAGCCCATGCTAGAGTCCTCCTCACAATGCCTGATGGTCAGACCTGTGCGGGGAGACCTAATGGGGGGGTCTTGTGTGCTCACAGAGTGTCCAGGGAACAGGCTTCGTGACTTCCTCTGCTCCAACCCCACAACAAGATCTGGATAGTGGGCTGGGTCAGATAAAGTCAGAATCCATGGGGGAGGGTATGTGTCCTGGCAGTGCTGAGGTTCATGCCTCCAGGTTAGCTCTCAGTCTCTGCAAAGACATTTATGTTGTGCATGTGCTGTTTGCTGGACTGTCTCATGTCCCTAAATTCTTGAACCTGCCTGCAGATAATATCATGAGGGGTCTGCATATAAGTGTATGAGGGCTATCTGATTAGGGTGGGTGTGTTTCACATAGTGGGCTTTTTTTCACCACTTTTCAAAACATTGTGCTTGAGTGTATATATAGAAACACATACATACTTATATTCATTAGATGTGAATATATATAAATTAATATATAGATACATATATCTATAAATATACACACATATGTATATACGTAGATACATATACATATATATGTATACATGTGTGTATGTGTATATACGTATATACATATACATATATGTGTATACATGTGTGTATGTGTATATACATGTGTATATACATCACGTGTATACATATATTCACATAGATACATGTGTATCTATGTGTATATATGTATAAATTATTAGGGTGGGTGTGTTTTACATAGTGGGGTTTTTTCACCACTTTTCCAAAAATTGTGCTTGAGTATGTATATAGAAACACATACATACTTATATTTACTAGATGTGAATATATATAAATAAATATATAGATACATATATCTATAAATATACACATGTGTATATGTATATATGTGTATATACATATACACGTGTATATACATACATGCACATATATACACGTGTATATATATGTATGCACATGCACATATATGTGTATATATGTATTATGTGCCATTTTAACCACTCCGGGAAGAAGAGAGAGAGAGAAGAGAGTTTCTACTAATACCAAATATACAAATCTATGTATACCAAATATACATACATACACATATATACACATTTATGTATGTATATACATGCACATATATTTGTATATATGTATATACATGCACATATATGTGTATAGATGTATACTGTGCCATTTTAACCACTTCAGGAAGGAGAGAGAGAGAAGAGAGTTTCTACTAATACCAAATCTCCTGGGTTTAAATAAGGGTGGTACTATTTCCTGGGGTTGGGCTTTTGCTAGTTGTGTCAATTCCTGTTGGAAGTGAGCTAGAGAGGTTACATGCTCAACTAATTTAGAGATTTTGTATGTGAAAATAATCTGTGAGCGCATTGATAAGTGTTATCCTTTCCTAGGTGAAAAGCTTGGTGAAGGATTTTAAGGACTTCCCATTGACTGAAGGCTGGCAAATGGAGTTTGCCATTCTCTGACTGCAGCCATTCTGAGGACTGGAAAGAATACCCTGAGAAGTGGCCTATTTTATTCCTGCAGGAAGGTACTGAGGTTTAATTTATCTTATGGAGTCTTCTTAGATTAGAAGGCTTTGAGGTGTATTGATGCCTTGCCAGTGACTTAGCTGCCTGATCAGCAAACCTATTTCCTTTGGCTACTTCTTCTGTTCCCTTTTTGATGTTCCCTATAATGTACCACTCTTATTTCTGAGGATAATAACCTGTTAATTTCTTGGTGACATTTTATAGGAGATCTATTAGTGGTAAGAAAATGCCTTTTATTTTAAATGGCAGCATGAGCATGAAGAACTAAAAAAGCATACTTGGAATTGGTGTAAATGTTAGCTACGTTTCCCTTGCTTAATTTAAGCGCTCTTGTAAGAACTGTTTGTTTAGCTGATTGGGCACCTGCACCTGAAGAGAGATGTTATTTAGAGTGACTACTGCTTATCCTGCCTTACATATTGCTTGCTTTACCAGCTGTTGGTTAGCTAAGAGCTCCCTCTAGAGGAAAGTAATTTTGCCACATGAAGTGGAGGTGTAAACAGTTTTTTTCCTAGGGTTAAGTTGGAGGCTTTTCTGACTAGTAGAGCTATTGTGACAGTGGTTTGGAAGCAGGTGTAAACAATAGGTCCTCCTAACTGCAAATAAGAGGTTGAGAAAAATATTGGATTAGAATTTTTCTTGAGACACCCCTTATGGTTGTGCTATGGGAAGAGGAAAGCCTGGATAAGAGAGGAGAAAAGAGAGAGACTGGCTCTAGTGTTTTAGAAGGAGATCTACTTTCCTTCCTATAATTTCCAGAATCACCTGTGTCCCCTGTGCTGTAACGGCAGTTTGCTGCTGGAGCCGGGGGTTTGAGCCCCAGGACCCATCAGTCTTTCTGGACCACTGTGAGACTGGTTCTGAACCCAGTGACCTCCATCTCTGGGAGCAGTTGCATCTCCAGTGGTCTCCACTACAGGCTGGACAGGGTCAAGGTGGCTTCCTCTTGCTGTTTGGACACTAAAATGCCCTAGCTTACCACACCAAGATTGGTGGATGCACCTCTGGGATCCTGGACTTTGCAACTCTGCAAAGCTACTAGAGGCTTTATCATTCTCTTGAGCTTTCTCTCTTTCTTCTGGGCCTCCTCCTGGTTCCTATTATAAAAGACTGAAGTGGCTACCCTCAGGAGGTTTTCCAAGGTGCTATCTGCTACTATAGCTTGCTTCTGTAGGTTCCTTCTAATACTGGGAGCTTTCTGTATAATAAATCGATCTTTTAGAATGGGTTGTCACTTGACTGAATCAGGAGATAAAAAGGTGCGTGCTAATAGTGCCCCTCTCAACATATCCATAAAGGCTGCAGGATTCTCATCTGGCTTTGAGTCTATTATAGACAGTTTAGAGGAATTAAGAGGTCTGGCCTTAGATTTTCTTTTCCATTCATCTGCAGAGCTATTGGGGTTTCAATCAGGGTTGTCAAGAGGTACTGCTTCACTTCCTATTTGGAATGGTGTTTCTGCTATTTCTTCACTTTCCATATCTCCTTTCTTCTCTTTTGGTGTATTATAGGAGATATATTGCTCATCTCCAAAATTCTCTGCTGCTTGCAGAGCTGCCAGTTTTTCAGCTGCAGTTAGGGTTTGGTTTAGGAGCAGCATGACATCCTTCCATGTGAGGTGAAACATCTGAGTTAAATTCTGGAAAATTTCTATATACCTATCAGAATTGCCTGAAAATCGGCCTAAGTCTTACTCTATTTGCCTAAGGTCCTGTAATGAGAAGGGAACTTGGAGGGGCCCCAAATTAGGGAGATTCTCAGATGGTTCCCCTGGAAGTTGCTTTTCTAATTATTGGGGATTATTCTCTATAGGCCTGCCTGATATGGCTGTTAAAAAAGCTGGGTTGCTGTTACAACGCTTGTAAAGGTTTAGTAAAAATGCCCTGTCATTGTGCAAAATAGAATGAGTTGCTTTTCTCTTCAAAGTCCTGAGGTTAAAAGAGTTCTAGTGCCACAGAGTGCACTCCAGAGGGGTGCAAGCTGAAGATGCTCTGTTAGCCATGTAAAAAAAGAAGTGAGAATAAAAGTGTCCTTATAGTCCCCCTTCTTTCACTGTGACCCAGGGTAGAGTAGAAGACAATGGGAGCGTCCCCCCAACTGTTTTCTCTCCTTCGTTCCTAAGTCCTGGCACCATGTTAAATGTGCCACCCTTGGTTGTAGGCATGGCCCTCTAAGCCATGGAACTGGATAAATGAAGTGATGGGATTAGCCACACTTTACCCACACAACCTTAGCTTATCTGCCGTGATCTGCCTGGCTTCCTGAAAAATGGAGCTCTGAAGAAACTGTAATGGTTGCCTTTGAGCAAGCTTTCTTTAACAGAGGGAATGTGCCAGTTGCCTGCTATTATGGCCCATGCTAAAAAATTTACCCTTAGAAAAGTGGTCCTGGTTAACTCTGTTCTTAAAATGTCCTTACTAATTAAGTACTGTTCTAATTGGAGATAGAATAGGTACCTTAAATTAACGTAGGGACCTAATGGCAGGTTTTCCTTCTGATGGGACAGTATCGGAACTAAAATTTGCTATGGAAGACATTTTATTCCTAATTGTTGAAAGCAGAACTTTCCCATTCACAAAAAGGGCTTTTCTATCAGTGCAAAAAGAGAGAATTGGAAAAGTGCAGTGTTATGGCAAAGAACCAACAATGTGCCTCATGAGGAGGATTTCTATCTCCACCAGGTGGCACTGTTGGCTGGGAAATACCATGTGCTCAGCAGAGGAAGGATAGAGCAGGGAGGGTGGAGAGAGAGAGACAGAGACAGAGACAGAGAGACAGACATCTGTTGGGTTAGTTATTATGTCATTTACCGATCTTTCCTAACAGATCTGTTTCCCTGAACTGTAAAAGTTTCCACACATTGCATACATAAAAAGAATAGGAGACATAGCAACCATGGATAGAAAGGAAGAAAAAGATTGCAACAGGATAGCAAATTAGGAGACCCATTACCAACATCTGAATGGGCTGCTGGAGGCTGTGTTCAGTCCAGAAGCATTGAATAACATCAGGGCATGTACTGGCCAGAAATTCTCAGCTGCTCCAGGACATCCCCCAGCTTCATGTGATGGTAAGGTTCTTCATGAAAGGAAACTGGTTTGAAGAGAACCTTGAAATTAAAGGACAGATTTGAGGTTTGCTCCATACCCACCATTCTGATGTTTCTACCTTCTGTTCTGATTACAATGTCGGATGAGAACTCCCAAATAAAATGCCTCTGTTGTCTGGGAATCCATGGTTCTTTGTCTCACACTGAGAAAGAATTCAGGACATGGAAACACATGAGGAGTGGGTTTAGAAGTGGAAAATTTAATAGACAAAAAAGAGAGAGAGAGAAAGCTTCCTCATACTGAGAAAGCAGTCACCCAAGAGAGGGTCTCCAATCTGGGGCGGAATGCAATTGATTTTGTACAGAGACTTGAGGAGGCAGTGATTGATTTACACAGGGTCCAGGGGATTGTTTTGACTGGGTGTGCCATTTACATAGTCAGAGAAAAGACTGGCCCTCCCACCCTAATCTTTTATTATGCAAATGTGGCTTTTACCTGGTGGTCACCATGACACCTGCACATGTAGTGACTAGGAAAAAAGAGTGGGAACCGTGGTTTTCGGTATACCTGGCTCTTAGCTACCTGCATTTACATATGCATGTCTATGCTTGCAGCCTGATTATTCAGTTTGTTTTCTGTTAGAAATGGTTTGGGGGCTGCTTTTTGTTAAAGGAAAATTCCACCAAGAATTCTTTTACCCTTTCTAGCTGTCTAAAAATAATTTCTCATTAACTCTTGTATTAGGATCCCTTTAGGAAAACAGAAAAGATGACACAGACTCTCCTTTAGGGGAGTAACTGTAGTCTTTTTTTTTCTCATGTAACCCCAAGAGTTGCAAGTGAACAGATTTCTCTCAGGTCTAAAAGTCTGCTGTTTTCTCCATTGTGTTACCTGACCTCTTTGCCTTTTACATTACTTTGTACTGTAAAAATATTTGACCTTGTGTGTTTAATGGTCGCTGGGTCAGTGGTAAGAGCTATGGTTTTGAAGGCGACTAACAGTAGTTATAATAAATTATTCTAGCTTCAGAGGGCTACTCATTTCTTTGCATGTTTAGATGCAAAAGACACAGTTTAAACAATTAGGGAAATGCCTTTGTAGCAAAGTACTCTGTGGAAGTGTTGCACAGTATGGTCCCCATTGCATTTTCCTCTTCTTGGGGACCTGGGATTCAGTGAAATTCTTGATTTTTAATGTCTAAATGTTGTCCCTTCCAACTGGTTCTCTTTTTTACATATTTAAATGATTAGAATCTAAAAATTGTCAAGACTTTGTTGGCCCTCTTCCTTGATGGGCTCTATCTTGAGCTCAGTGATTCAGTTGAAGAACAGAGACCAAATTAAAAGCTACATCTCTAAATAAAATTGGCCTCCTTATAAAGTCCCATGGTAAATTTCTATTATTTTTGTGTTACCTTGGCATCTATTTTTAATCTTCCTTGAACACACCCAATTTTTTCTTGAAAGAGCTTAAGTTCTCTTTCTCTCTTTGCTTTGAGATGTAAATGTACTACCTATTTTCTCTAAAACTCAGTAAAGTCTTCTTCAGATAAATGTTAACCTTTACCATTTACAAGAAAGCAATTTGAATCCAACTATCCTTCAAAATGGTGGGTTTTACTGATCTCATGCCTGAAGTCTTAAAATCAAAACTCTAAAATCTTTTTGTCTCTCTCTATCTTTATGTGAACATGTATATATGTTTCATCACATATATGTATATGTCACACATGTTTATATACTGTTTACATGTAGTGTCAAATTAATGTAAAAATAAATGAGTACTCATAAATTAAGTGAACAAGCCCAAATGCTTTTCTATACATGTGATTTTAGTAACCTTTGATGAATATAGATAGTTTTAAAATTGTTGGTAAAATAAAGTAGAAATGTCTTCATAATTTAATTTATACATTTTTGCCTAGGTCTGTTGGCCGGCAGGTTTATATTGTCTTTACTAGATGTTTTAAGGTCATCAAACAGTTGTTTCTGTGTATATACATTTGCTTAATTTGTCTATGAGCTTATGTCTTTATATTTGAACCTTTAAATTCTGAGTTCTAGATCAGTGACCATAGCAAGAACTGGGGACAAAATCCATCCCAACCCCGAGTTGTACCTTTTGGCCATGCTGGGAGAGATGAGATTCTCCAGGCATTTTCTTCATAGCTCTGTTCATTGTCTTGGGCTTTACATGTGGTACATAGTTAGAATGGTTTACTCCCTAGTTTTTTTTTTCTACTGAAAATAAGGCTGTATAAGTCTGCTTTTACATTGCTACAGACAAATACATGAACCTGAATCATTTATAAAGAAAAAAGGCTGAATGGTCTCATGATTCAGCAGGCTGTACAGTAAGCATGATTCTGGCATCTGCTCAGCTTTTGAGGAGGCCTCAGAAAACTTAAAATCCTGGTGAAAGCCAATGGTGCAGGAAGACATCTTATATAATGGGAGCTGAAGGAAGAGAGCAAGGGTTGCACACTGGTAAATAACCAGATAAAAACTCGCTGTTGCTACAACAGCACCAAGGAAAATGGTGTTAAAATATGAGAAACCACCTCCATGATCCAATCACTTCCAACCAGGCTCCACCTCCAACTTTGGAGATTATAATTGGACATGAGATTTGTGTAGGGGCATAGGTCCAAAACAATATTATTCTCTCCATGGTCCCTCCCAAATCTCATGTCTTTCTCACATTTAATAATATAATAATGGCTTCCCAACAGTCTCTAGAGTCTTAACTCATTCCAGCATTAACTCAAAAGTCCAAAATAGCAAGTTTCACCTGAGACAAGGCAAGTTCCTTTTACCTATGAGCCTGTAAATACAAAAACAAGTTAGTTACTTTCAAGACACAATGGAGGTGTAGGCATTGGGTAAATACTCCAATTCCAAAGGGAAGAAATAGGCCAAAGGAAATAGGATACATACCCCACGGAAGTCTGAAATCTTGCAGCGCAGTCTTTAAAACTTAAAGCTCCAAAATAATCTCCTTTGACCCCATATCTCATATTCAGGGAGCACTGATGTAAGGTTTAGGCTTCTAAGGTTCTGGGCATCACAAGAACATTCCAAGAGAGTCACAAAAGAATTTGTAGTGTGGCTTTTTTATGCTAAACAGCATGTTAGACTGAATAAGTCACTGAAGAGAAAAAAAGTCAAAGGAGAAGATGGGCTTCCATCATTTATAGGTTAATGATGTCTTCCTGATCACACATTTCTTTGAGTTTTTGTAATTTCAGCTAAAGAGAGACCCTCTGGTATTTGTTGATGGCTGCACACAAAACATTTTTTAAACTTTTATAGAATTCACCACACGAAATTGTAGAATTTAAAAGCTTTTGTAGAATTCACCACACCAGAGAGACTACTATTACGAGGATAACACCAAAAGTTTGGAGTATGCACTTTAAGCAAGATGCAAGCCAACTAAAATAGAAAATATCAAAGAATGAGACAGAAAGTCTAGCAATTTTAACCTAGTAACATGTTAGTTAACTTTTGCAACTGAGTCTTGATAATACTCAATGTATGTATGTATGTGCAACAATCTGTGTCAGAAACTGCACAGACTTCTCCCTGTTCAGCTGGTAGGGAACAATTTTATTGTCTAGCAGTCTAGGGCTCATTAAATTAAAACAGGGAGTGAGAACAAGTGAGTCTGAAAATGTAACTTTAAAAGGGACTACTGTACATTTGAACAAACAATTGTGTTAAAGATGCTGCTAATGTCAGCCATTGGGTGGACAAAAGAATATCTTATGTAAAAATTTGAGGGTGACATGATATATCCGTCACTCTGTTAAGCTACTCTCAGAAGCTACTTCACGTGAAATTTCTAATGATACCATTATCCTGCCAAGTGAAAGAGGCAGGCATAAGCATGGACAAATCAAGAGGGATAAGAGCCTTTTTTTTGATGTGGAGATTTGTTCTGACAACTTGGCAAAAGTTTTTCACAGTGTGAAGTTGTCAACTTCTTGTCCTGGTTTTGGCAGTTTGAGTGTCTGTAGTTAATGGTGTCAAACATATTGGTGAGCTCTGAGTGACTCATACTTCAGGCACGAGGGTTTTCCCGTGAAATTTACATTGAGCTTTCCACCTCCATCCAGCTTATAGGGCTTCAGAAACAAAGCAGATCTTGTTCTTACTGATTCAATAAGAGAAAACTGGATGGGAGGAACTGGAAGAATTCAGGGTCTAGTCCAGTCTACCAGTGAATAATAAAAACTCAAAAACCATGAACAGAGCTGCAATTTTATAGCAGGTATACTACAGTCTTTATTTTCAACATAATTTTTCTCTCTATAGGCATATCTATTTTTACCAAAGATAATCCCAGTAGGACAAATTTGTTTACAAAGTAGGTTTAGTCTTATCAAACTTTGCCGGGATTCTTTACATAAGTTCATCAAGAGTAGCAATGGTCCACAGAGGCTCTTCCTAAAGTTTGCTTTGCTAGAAGTTTTTGTAAGGAATCTCAGATTAAACTTTTACAAACCTCTTGAGACAAGGAAGCCAAATGAGGGCCATCTTCAGACTTTGCCTGCAGTACTTATGGGTCCATTCTACGTATATTCTCAAATATAACATCTTAGTCAAAGCCTTGGTAATATAACCAATGTTTGGAAACATGTCCTCTTGTAAAGAGAGAAGAATCTTACTAAACTTGTGCAAATAACTGTATTAGCATAAACATATGAATACTCATGAATAGTTTCCCAATCCTGGGACAGTTCGGTAAAGAGCAAAAATAAATGGGCTTCAATTATTGTTTCCAAAAGTATACTTTACCAAATTGCTTTAGATATAGATAGCTTAAAAGAAGAAAAATTCCATAAATCTGGAAAAAAAACATTTAAAGAATCAGCAAATTTTCAAATAAAAATTATAAAAACATTATCCACATTATCATTTATTTCAATGAAATTATTTTTGTTCTGCTTGGTCTAGGTTGGCATATTTCATGAAGGCATCAGCCTGTTTGTTAAAGTTTTTGAAGTCCATAGACAATCCAGTGGTATAATCTTGAACTGCTCAGAAACTTGTATTCAAGAGTACTTGTCAGCATCTTTTCCATAAATCTTTTGAAATAGAAGCAATTTTGGACTGTAGCTGATTGCAAATGCTTTCAGGAAGAATCAAAACAAGTATCTGTGAATGACCAACATGTAAAATGACTATTGTTAAAACTCTGATGAGAGTTTGGTATAATAAAGACAGTAACTCCAGCCAGTACTCCAGTCATGATGCTGACAGTGGTCCCAACTGAGAGACCAAAAGAACTTTCTTGTCCTGAAGCAGCTGTCATGGAAAAAAAAAAAAAAAAAAAAAAAGGAGAGAAGGAATAAATAATAAAGACAGCTCACATAGAAATGTAGTTACTTCTGTGGCATATTACATTCTGACTAACTTCTGTGGAATATGACATGATTATTATAATAACATATTCAATTTCTAGGAATCTAATAATTTTGGGGACACTCATATCAGTAACATACCCATAAATAAAACTTTGAGAAGGTTTAGCATCACTTATCACTTATCATTTGAAAATGCATTTTATATAATTTAACATATCAAATCAGGTGGCTTTTCCCTTTAGTTTCTGTCTCTCAACTGGATTACTGAGTTGTTGGTGTAGCCTATTAATGAAGAGGGACAAACATCAAGAATGTGAAAAGGCAACCCATGAGATGGAAAACTATTTGCAAATTATACATCTGATAAGGGATTAATTTTCAAAATATTATATTCAGAATATTTCAGAAGAACTACATATCAAAAACAGTGGGGGGAATGGGGAGTTGTTCAGTGGGTCTACAGTTTCAGTGATGCAGGCTGAGAAGGTTCTAGAGGTCTACTTTACAGCTTGGTGCCTATATTTCATACAGATTGAGTATTTCTTATGCATAAGACTTAGGACCAAAAGTGTTTTGGATGTCCAACTTTTTTTGATTTTGGAATATTTGCAGTATACTTAGTGGTTTAGCATTTCATATTTTAATAATTCAAAATCCAAATGTTCCAGTGAACATTTCTTTTAAGCATCACATAAGTGGTCAAAAATGGTGGATTTTAGGGCATTTCAGACTTTGGATTTTTAGATTTGGGATGCTCAATATTTAGTACTAAAATTTGTATTTAAAAATTCATCTTGAGTTTGGACCTCACGTCATGTTCTGAAAATAGTAAAATGAAAATTTGTAGGAAACAGTTTTTTTTCTATAAGCGTGCACTGTTATTAACGGTCCAAAGATCTAAGATCGATTGCTGGAAGTAGTATTCATCCTGATAACATAAAAAGGTTTAGGTCTGCTCTGAATTCCAGCTGGATCACATTATGCTCAAAGAAAGATGCTGAAGGTGGTTTGGAATTAGCAACTCCCTGGGTAGTGGGAGGCGTGTGCATTCTGTTGGGAGGACAGGATTGGTCAGAGAGAAAGTCTTAGGTGTGTCAATTACATAAAGTGAGGAATGACGCCAAATTAAGAGAAGTGATGTGTGTTATGTTAGTGAATTTAGAAAGAGGTCCCTGCTTCTAATTTCTGTGCAGTAAGGCAAAATGGGGAGGGGCCCAAAACAGGCATGTGAAATCCTTTCATCATTTTCTCTTGATCTCAAGAAACACTAGAGTTTGATTATGTTTGTTTAAATTGAGCAGAGTCTAAGTGAGATGCCAGTGCCTCATGCATCTCCCCACCTGAAGGACCCCCCACCTTTTGACAAGGGTGTCATCATGAGGACACAAGTGTATGTAAAACTGGCAGCAAACCCGTCAGACAGCACCCACCTGGCCAGCTCCACCCTGTCCCAGGAACCACCACTATTCTCATTACATGTATGTTACAGCCTTTGAAGTGGCCCCACAACTACAAAATATAAAATATGCTATTGTCAATACAAAATATTGGAAAGAAAGCTGGATATGTTGTTCCACTTTTTTCCCACTCTTTTTAAACTTTGCCATTTCAGTTTTAGAAGTTTCTGTTGACACACCCTCAAGCTAGATATTTGTTTCTCAGCTGTGTTCAGGCTACCAGGCTTCTTCATTTATAGAGATTTTTTTTTCCAGCATTGTTTTAAGTTCTTTCTTAGAATATCCATCCCTCTGCTTACATCACCCATGTTTTCCTGTATGGTGTCCACTTTTTCCTTCATAACTGGTAACCAGAGTTGCTTTAAATTTTCAGTCTGATTATTTCAACATCTCTGCCATATCTGTGTCTGGTTCTGATCCTTGCTCTGTCTTTCAACCCGTATTTTTTTTTTTTTTTTTTTTTTTTTTTGCCATAGCTGTCTTGTATTTTTTCTTTTTTCTTTTTTTTTTTTTTTTTTTTTTTTGAAAGCCAGACATGATGTACTGGGTGAAAGGAACTTGGGTGAGCAGGCCTTCAATGATATAGTGGTGAATGTGGGGAAGGAGGGGTTCTGTGGTCCTGAATGAGGTCTGTTCCCTGGGCTGTGAATGTCACAACTGCCTCTTAGTATTTTCTCCTCCTTAGGTGGGATATGATGGCTAGAGGGGGCTGGAGTTGGACATTTTCCCTTCCCTAGGCCAGTTAAGCTTCCATCAAACCCCAGCTGATTCGGCTGTGGTAAAACAATCTTCATGAAGACAGGTCTTGCCAGGAAGAATTGAATTCATTGCCTTCTTTCTAAGTGGTTCCTCCCCATACCCCACAAGAAAGATGAGAGGAATTTTATTGAACATCCACTGTGAAAACCTAGTATAGTTCCAGGGAGAAAGAGCCGTAAAAATGTCCTCCTAATCCCATACCTAATCCATCTGCTGGAGTGGTTAACACTGCCTTGTCCACATTGAGCTTTCAGCAATTCATCAGTTACAGTTCAGGGTTTTTTACTGTGTCTGGATAAGGTCAGCTGGTGGCTAGGATACAAAAGACACCCCACTGAGTTTCTGGGCCTGGGTTTCTGTTCAGATAAGACGTGCTGCCCTGTATTTACCTGTGGGTCTCTCTAGTATATGGGGACATTGGCACTGAGACCTTGCTTCTCTGAGCGGTCTAACAGAGTTTTTGATTTTTAAGTTCATCTTTGTACTTGTTACAACTGAGTGACAACCACAGCAGGATAAGGTTGGAGTGAAACGGGTGAAATAAGCCCATGGGCACTGGGGACTGTAGACATGTCCTTCTTCCTCTGATCCCCTGGTGAGTCAGTGGAGAGAGTGAAATCACCTTTGCAAAGATTACAGCAGTGAGATAAAGTTAGCATGGCAGACTTCATCTTACCTCTAGCTGGAGGCTGGCTGTCCTCGCTCATTCCTGGGCATAGGCCAGGCTAACTATGGGGGAAATTTAGTTTATAGTGTAACTTTGAAGCAAGAATGATAATATCCCCTTACTAAAATAAACTCCCTCTTTGTCAAGGATGGCCTTTGTAAAAGTAATAAAAGACCATAACATTAGGTTATGGGAGGGACCGAAATCCTACTGAAATATAGTCATAGTTTCTATAATCCATTATTGCTCAGGAGTCATGTGGCCTGCAGTCACAAGACTAGTGATTTCTTTAATTGCTCCTATAGATAACATCACTATCATAGATTATGAGATTGGTCTTTTGAGGTATTTCTCAGACTTGCATTCTGGCAACCAGCTGGCCTCATCCAGACCCATGAGTAATGCCTCATCCAGTCATGTGGCCTCCACTCAGAGGCAGATCAAGCACATAGAGACGATTTCCCCCACCTGCATGATTTCATTCCCATCCGATCACCAGTACCCATTCCTTAGACCTCAAACTTTTTGAAAAACTCCAACCCTAGGCATCGGGGAGGTCGATTTGAATAATAATAAATGAAACTCCGATTTGGCAGCTTTGGACTAATTAAAATCTTTCTTTACTACAAATCACCCTCTTCATAAATTACTTTTGCCTGTGCAGGGGGCAGGATGAACCTTTTTTTTTGGTCTTCTTGTCAGGTGATTATAAGAGTGGATGGGGCCGGGCGCGGTGGCTCAAGCCTGTAATCCCAGCACTTTAGGAGGCTGAGATGGGCGGATCACGAGGTCAGGAGATCGAGACCATCCTGGCTAACACGGTGAAACCCCGTCTCTACTAAAAAATACAAAAAACTAGCCGAGCGAGGTGGCGGGCACCTGTAGTCCCAGCTACTTGGGAGGCTGAGGCAGGAGAATGGCGTAAACCCGGGAGGCGGAGCTTGCAGTGAGCTGAGATCTGGCCACTGCACTCCAGCCTGGGCAACAGAGCGAGACTCCGTCTCAAAAAAAAAAAAAAAAAAAGAGTGGATGGAAGAGCCACTCATTTCTTTCTGGTGGCCTGTTCCGTAAGTCAGCCTCTCAGAAGGAAAGAGCCCTGGAATAGGACGCAGTGGAAGCTCATTCTCCTGGTGACCTGAAGACATTGGCTCATAATGGAGCCTGGCAGAAGGGGCAACTCTGGCTAATTTCAGTGTTTGTTTGTTTGTTTGTTTTATTTGTTTGTTTGTTTTTGGGTCAGCCCACAGTGTGAGCAGAAAAGCAGCAGAACAGTCAGCTTTTGTCTGGGGAAGTCTAAGGCATGGAGAAAGCTGTGCTGGACAGGGCATGCCAGCTAGAATGAAGGTAGGGCAGGGGCAGAAGATGAGGGACACAGAGGAGCAGAGGGAGCCAGAGACACCCATGGCAGTGAGCAGTGGGGGCTACAGTGACCTCAGAGACTCCAGGGACCAGGGGCCCTCAGGGTCTCAGTTCAGTACCACGGATCTCTGAAAACCCTCCCATGGCCTAGGAACCCCGGAGTCACATGAGACGGGGTAGCTTGAGGGACAGGGAGTGAAAGGGAAGGAACATGGGTCTCAGCACCCAAGTGACAGGGAAGAGGTGTGGCCAGAAACTTCTAGGATTCTGCATCCAGGATCCAGTCTCTAAAGAGGTTATGAATCATTCATTCCTTTATTCAATCGCTCCTTCCCTCACGTGAGAACTACAGAGTGTGTGTCTCACACTGGGCCTGTGTTAGTGCAGAGTGTGAGCGGGGAGAGAAAGCCAAGTCCTCTCCTTTATTCTTTCATGGGAATGATACTGACTCTGGAAAACACAGGATTTCAGGTTCAGTGAGGGGGATTAGGATCTGAGGGAAAGGTCTGGATGTTCCTCATACTGGCTCTGAAGGTTGGGGCAGGTGATTTCGTTCTGGACAAACTAAATAGTTGTCCATTTGCTCTCACTCCTCTGAGGTTTGGATGCCAAAGAAGAAAGGATTTGAGCTGACAGATGACCATAGGGTCCTTAGAACTTAATAGGACCTCACTTCTCATGAGGAGAGGATGGAGATGTGGTTGCAGAAAGACCTCGTGTGACTCTGATCTGCCCCTCATGTTTGTGTGACCCTGGTTCAGTGACTGTGTCTCCCTGTGGCCCAGTTTCCTCTCAGTCATAGAAGCTAAATGGCAAATGGTCTGTGGCTTGTCATGTTGACTCTGAATGAACTTTAAATTATTCACAGTCACCTGACCTAATGCTTGGCATAGAGGAGGTGTTCACATATACAGTGTTTATTATTCGCCTCCATGAGAGAGCACCCTTAGACCTGACCCCTGTGGACAAGTTGCTGCCAGGAACATCTTGTCTCTTCTATTTCTGTCCCTGGGGACACTGAACTTTCCATGGGGTCTCCTAAGCCTCCCAGGGCAGTTGGCTGATGGCCTAAGATGCTTGTCCATCTGTTCACTCTGAGTCTCAGGTGAAAGAGAAGGCTCTATCTTTGACCAGGTGAGGCTCTTGGGGCTGAACCCTGCCTGGGAGCAGCTCCAGGAGCCACATCTATCATATGGCTGGTCAATACTTCCTCCCAGTCAGTCCTGCCCAGGAGGCCACAACCCAGCCCTGGCACAGGTTTTCCAGGGTCACCTGGATTTAGGATCTGAGGACAGGGTTCTGGGGCCAGGGCTTCTAGGACTGAGCTTCTCTGTAAGGATCCCAGGGGGCCCCTCGAGCCAGGCCCTGATGTAGTTCTCCAGGGTCTTTTTCAGGGTCATGTTCAGGGGAAGTGCACAGGGTGATGGGCTGAGACTAATCTCCTCCTGCTGAGTTTCCCCCATCAGATTGTCCTGTCTCTGCAGCAAGTGTCTGCAGGGTATGGATGCAGGAAATGAATTCTGATCCATTGAAATTCGTCTACCCTGTGTGTGTCCCGCACCGAATGCCCAAACACTAAAATGGGAAATAATGCAGAGGGGAGCACAGGCACAGCCCAGGCCTAACAATCCTGTGTGTGTGAAGTAGAACTGACCCCCAACACCCAGAGGTCATGAGGAATCACTCACGGTGCACGCAGTGCATTGCTTCTTCAATGGTAAAATCTGTCTTTATGATTTGTAGGGTATAGAATCCTGTGTCATCGCGGGTGACTTTCTGGGTCAGCAGGGATGCATTGGCAAATATTACCTCCCGACTACTGTATGCAGGTCCTGAGCTAGATCTTTGAATGCCTGTTGCATATCCTAAAATTCAACAGTCAAGATCCGCACTTCTTCCTTGGTACCAGTTGTAGCCCATCACTTTCAGGGGCAGATTGTGGGCAAGTAGGAAAATCTCCTCCTCCTCTGTGGCATTGAATGGCATGGCTTCTACAGTGACTCTGGCAATGATGGGTGGGTTCCAGAAGGTTAAAAGTGAGGTTAGGATGGGGAGAGAGCATCAGTCAATATTAAAACCTATGTATTGGGGTGGAAAGTTGGGGCCCTTTATTCTTAGAGGTTCTCTTCACCCATGAGCCTTGGAGAGAGAGAGAGAATGTGTGTGTGTGTGTGTGTGTGTGTGTGTGTGTGTGTGTGTGTGTGTGTGTGTGTGTGTTCCCTACTGGGTCAGGGTCAGCAGCATGACCCCCATTCCTTCAACACCTCTGAACTTGGCATTTCCCTATGTGGAATCCTCTTCCCCAGGGGTCTGCATGGTTCCTTTTCCACTGACCTCAGATCCGGCTCACATCAGGGTGTCCTTGAAAGATCCCTTTCTTGATACCTTCACTAGAGACTCTCGGTCTTCCCTTTCTCACTTTTCCCTGCTCAGGTTTCTCCAAGGCTCTTGTCAACACCTGACCTCACATTCCAGATCTCCTTGCATGTCTTGCTCCCCTCCCTATAACGGCATCAGGTTCATGAGGGCAGGGATTTGTATGATCTTGGTTGTACCCCAGTGCCTGGGACATGCTGCGAACTCTTGTGAATGAGTCTGTGAGCATTCCCAGAGCCCTCCAAGGCCTGTGATTTATTTTCCAGTTTCTGAATTTGGCTGATGACAATGTTTTATGCCCTCATTATGTTTTTATTTGAAGTATTATCTGATATAATTATTATCATTTTTCAAAATGTAGTGGCCAGTGATGATTAACCTGGAATAGAGAACACTTAAGATTTGTTTGCTTCTTACCAATTTCAGTTCAATGTGATTTTCCTGTTTTGATCCTGTCCCCTCTGTTGTCTTCTTTCCTGTTAAGGCAGCAGTAGAAGCTCTAAGTCCCCTTTCCCCGGGAGCCCCATCTTCCCCAGGAGACCCCAGCCAGTCCCTGAACCTTCTCGTTTTCTCTTCAAGAAAGTTCTCTCCTGACCTGTGAACAGGAGCTTCTGCCAGGGGATGTGCCATCTGGAGAAAGGGACTGAAGGGGGCACCATGGTCTGTGCTGCCTGCTTGTCCTCCTCTGTGGAGATGAGCCTGGGATCCAGAAACTTTCTGAGCACGGCTGTCAGCTGTGCTGTCCTTCCTCCTTCTGTGCTGAGCCTCTTCCCGGGGCAGGAGCACTTCTCAGGCTCATGGGTGGGGTCTGTGCCCAGGACACCTCTCTGTCCCCTCCCCTCTCAGTCCTGCTTCCTTGTCCCTCCTTTCTGTTTCTCTTCTGTCTGTGTTTCAGGCCCTTGGGAATTGCTGAGTCCTCTGCCTCCTTCAGCAGTGATTCTCTCACCCAACCTCTACACACACTATGTGCAGACACACACACACACACACACACACACACACACAGACACATACACAGACACACACACACACACACACACACACAGAGACACATACACACACACACACACAGACACACACACACACAGACACACACACAGACACACACACAGAGACACACACAGACACACAGAGACACATACACACACACACACAGACACACACACACACAGACACACACACAGACACACACACAGACACACACACAGAGACACACACACACACACAGACACACACACAGACACACACACACACACAGACACACACACAGAGACACATACACACACACACACACACAGACACACACACACAGACACACACACAGAGACACATACACACACACACACACACACACACACACACAGACACACACACAGACACACACACACACAGAGACACACACACACAGAGACACACACACAGACACACACACAGAGACACATACACAGACACACACACACACACACACAAAGACATCCTTTAGGTTTGGCGAGCACAGCCCTGGGCCCTCAGTGTCCTCCCATTTCCATTGCTCCAGGTCAGGGTGCACAGTCGCTCCCCCTGCCCTCTCCCATTCCCATCTGGCTTTTCCCTTCAGAGCAGGAGGCTGGGCTGTACCAGGACCCTGTCACAGTGATGCACCCCCACCTTGCTTTGAGTGAGCTGAGTGCTAGCTGGGGAGAAGGACCCTCCCTCTCTTTCATTATGTTGAGCTTTGCGATAGCTTCCATGGTTAGACATTTGATGACCCAGTTGTCCAAGAGGGTATTTTCCTTCCTGGAGGTGTACAGGATCAATCTCTTATGTCTCCTGGTATGAAAGGCCTGTGCTGATTGGTCAGTGGGGCCTGTGGGCCCAGTGGTCACCAAGGACAGGTCTCAGCCACTCTCTTGGTCCCTGGGTTCTGGTGGCTGAGCTGGGGCTGCGGCCCATCTGTTTTCTTCCTGACCATTTTTGGTGTCCTCTGTCCTTGGCCCAGCTGACTGTCCTGTGGTCACCTCACCTTCCCCATGGCTGGTGCAAAAGGGAGTGGGATGATGCCCAGGGTCCCCACAGAACACAGCTCTTCAAGACCCAGGAGAGAGAGACTGGGAAAGAACAGGGGCTCAGAGCTGGAGAGATTTCTACAGACTTACTCTGCAGCCAGGATGGGCTTAGTCCTTCTCGCTATATATCCCTTGGGGTTCCTCTTGAGGGACTGAAGCAGGTCAAGCTCCTCTGTGTAGAAGAACAGGCAGTGGCTGGAGAGCCTGTGTGAAGGGACTCTGCTCATACCTGAGAGGGTGTGTGGGGGTGGGCTATGTTCTGATAGCAAAGGGAGCTCATATCCCCCACCTCACCTTCCCCATGCACAAAGGACAGCCCTGTCTTCCTTCCTGACTTCATGAGAGACAGCAGGGGGCAGATTGTGGGTGGGTAGATAAACCTCCAGCAGGTGGCCACGTCATGGATGGTGCCTGTGCGTGACCTGCAAACATGCTCTGCACCTCCTGGGATGCAGTGGGCAGGTCACAGGAGGCCTGGCTGATTCCTAGGGATGCTGTGGGCACTCAGGCAGTCGCTGTTCTGTGTCAGCACTGGGATCAGCCTGGGATGCCCCAGACAACCGTACAGAGGGAGTGGGGTGGGAATGTAGGGAGCAGTCACAGAAAAAGTCGATGAGGATGGAAAGAGGTCACAAGGGTAAAGTGTCTAATATGGCATCACATGGACCATTGCTGCCCTTGGAGATGCCCTTTTGGCTGGGTCAGCAGCCCCTGGGGAGCCTTGAGGCTGGGATTCTGCCACACTCTGGTGAACATGGAGGGGAATTTGGATGACAGCAACCCCAGGTCAGGCTGCATGTTTTATTCCATGTAAATCTCCACATTTCACAGTAGATTATTCACATACATCACAGATCCATCACATTCCAGCCCCGTGAGCTTCAGTCTCTGTGACTGTAAGTTCACTGTCCTCCCTCTTTCTCAATCAGATGTCCCAAACACAGATTTCTGTCACCTGCGAGTTTGTGTTCATGTGCAGTGGGCTGCAGTGTGTATGCCCTGGGGCAGTGATGTCTGGGGCTGAGCACTGGGCAGAGGTTTGGAAGCAGAAGAAGGAGATGTAGGATGGGAAGATCAATTACAGGGGAGCAGAGAGGGAGCAGGGATAAGTCATCTTTGTTTCTCACTCCCAGGGGACCAGAATGCAGGACCCTGACCCTAGGGCTCAACACCACACGCTGTTGGTGTCCCTGGATGTCACCCATGCTCGTAATTTCATGTTGCCTTGGCATTCATTTATTAAGGTGTAAGTTTACCTGCCTCATATCAGAGGCAGGGCTTAGTCACCGTGACAGGTGACAATACTGTACCTTGCCAAATGTCTGCAGTTGGTGGCCAAAGATAAAATCTTGGAGGCATCTCTCCTGTTTAGTGTGCTGGGCTCCCCTCTCCCCAGCTGCTTCCTTTAAACTGGTGGTTATGAAATTTGCTCTGAAATTTAAAGTGACCACCTCTCAGTCACAGCGTGGTCACCTGGCCCCAGTGTTTGCTTGCTTTAAACTCACCATTAAAGCTTTCTGCTAGAAACCTCAGATAACACCTTGGACCCACTAAAGCCATTGGCCTACAGGTCCCTACTTTCCTCTCTGCCTGGACTCCTTGACCTCTGTGTCTATTATCTCTAGGTGTGCCATGTGCTCCTCACAGTCTGTAAATAGCAAAAACATTTGTACTTTCACATTGTGGTTGTATCACTGTAGCCTCACCTGCCATCTGGTGCCTGACAATGAGGCTGCCCCATGGGACTCATGCTGGTTGAGCCCCTGCTGGAGCTCTTTTCTTGGGGTCTCGTGCTGCTGGGGACAGGTGCCGTCAGATAATTTGATGGAGAAATAGAAGAGTTGTATTCAAAACAGTGTGTGAGATGATGTTTTCCTGGGCTTCAACTGCTATAACAAACACCTTAGTCTGGGTGACTTAAAATACAGAAATCTATTTCTCACAGTTCTGGAGCCTGGAAAGTCCAAGTTCAAGGTTCTAGCTGATTCAGTCCTGGTGAGGGCTTCCTTGCAGATTCCTGCTCTCTTGCTGCATCTGCACATGATAGGGGCTTGAAGGTGGGTGGAGAGACAGAAAGAGGGAGAGAGAGACCCTTCTCCTGTGTTTTCTTCTATTTATAAGGTCATTAATTTTATCATGAAGCCTCCACTTTTATGACTTAGTCTTACTCTAATTATCTCTGAAATGCCACCTCCAAATTTCAGCACATTAAAGATGAGGGCTTCAATAATTTTGAGGGGGCACATTCTGTCCAGGGCAGGAAAGGTGGGAGCTGCTTCCCCTCCTGTTCCTGAGGCCTGACCTTCCCTGGTGAGATGACTTCACACTCAGTCTCATTCTAGGTTGCAGCCCCACAGAGGCTGGGTTCTCCTCTGCTCTTCTGCCCATTCTTGCACCACCTTCTCCCTGTGGACCCACCTGCTCCTGTTCCAGGCAGCTGTCCCTAGCTTGCTGCTCTCTCACCATCTCTGGCCTCATTGGCCTCTGCCACTTTTTTTCTGAGCCCTGAGGCCTGCTCTATGGGTGAAGCTGGAATGGGTCCTGTCCAGGTTACTGTCCTTTATGGAAGCTTGACAATGAGGGACACTGTTGTGTCACCATGGAGGAGGCCTTAGGAAAAGGCTATTTCTCAGAGGTGCCCGTATTTCAAGGGGGGTGGCACTTTTAACTTAGCTGGACCTGTGAACTACAGGGACCCTGCTCCGTGTCAGCAACCAGCATCTCCAACTTTTGGGTTCTCTCTGTAGCTGATTCTCTTGCCTGATTCCTTAGCCTGTAGTAGGATCCTCCTCACAATGACCGATGGTCACAGCTGCTATATGTGGAGACCTAATGGAGGGTCTCGAATACTCACACAGCGTGTCCAGGGAAGAGGCTTCCTGGTGTTGAGAATGGGTGCTCGGTGTCGTAAAGATCAACACTGAGACAAAGGATCTCTCAGCAAGGCTAGTTTACTTTCTGCAGAAAGGGTGCTGCTCACTAGCAGTCATGCCATGAGAGCACACATGAACAAAGGAGACAGGGTCATTTATAACCTGACGTGTCCACCCTACTGCTGTGTCTGGCTTCCATTGGCTGGAATGGGACCTCATAATTTGTACTTGACTCAATTGGCTAGCAACTTATAACTTTCCCAAAGAGGGAAAGGCAGAAAAGAACAAAGGCAGAGAGGAACTAACTTGTGGAATGCTGAGAGAGGCAAAAACATTTTCAAATAGGAAAAGGAATAGGCCATGACCTAATGCTTGTTTGGACTGGTTCAGGCATGTCAGGGCAAATATCTAGGCTAAAATGTGGGAGCTAAGAACACGGAGTATATTGATTTCTTTATTATGACTGGCAAAATTTAAGAATATTAGCACAGATCTTTGAGAAAATGTTGCTTTTAAGAGACGTTACTATTTATTTTCAATTAGACTGGGAGGAAAATCCCTTTGAAGAGGACCTCTATTTATTCCATTCTCTACAATTCCCCCCTCTTATATTTTATAATTCCTCTTCAAACTTGTTTAATATGTTCTATCTTAATTGCTCTGTTTGTCCTTTTAAGAGAAGTAAGTTTTTTTAATATGGTGGAGAGTTAGGAAACAATTTTGTGAGAGTAGCAGGGACAAGTTTTTGTATAAAGCTTTGAAGACATTTTTATTTATAGTTACCCACCAGGACAACATAGATTTAAATCTTGCAGCTATTTGATTTCATGCTTTAAATTTATCTGGCACTTCTCATGGGACCCCAATAGCGTTTATGTAAACCTGAGGATTAAAGGATTTATAAGAAGTTTCTTTTGGCCTGCAGTGTTTTGTCTTTACTTTTTTTTAGGTTGATAAAATGCCAGGGTGAAAGGGATAGCCAATTGGATTAGAGCATAAATACTCCTCCAATTATCTGGCAGAGTGTCCAGTAAAGGTCCTTCATGGTACTACCATACATTTGTTCAGGGGTAGCTAACCGCAGACTGATAGGCAAGCTCCTGGAAAGGCTTGAGCTTCTTGCATATTTTTATGCTTCCAAAGAACACCAAATTCTCCACTTGCCATGAGAGGCACGAAGTAAACTTGGCATTTAGAGGTGGAAGCTAGATTGCCCTTGGGGGCTGACCCACAGGGTGTCAAACTTTAGGAAACAGCAGAGAGAGAGAGCTTGGCATGATAGATTATCCCAAGCAGTGGGATTTTGATAGGATTTAGCCTGTGGTAGAATCTTCCTCACAATGACTAATGGTCACAGCTGTGTGTGACCATATAGTCCATACCTGGTTGACAAGGAGACCACCCGAGTGGAAAGGTGACAGTCTGGGCCTGTGTGCACAAGCATAACAGTCACTCTTATTTAAAGTGCGAATGGAATATTTAATCCATTCCAGCTAGGCATTTGCATTTTGATACCTTGTCTTAATGGCTAAGGTTTGTTTTAGATCCTTCATCTTTACAATAGACACCCTAGTTTTATTATTAGGTGTAGGAGTAACTGGGATAGGATCTAAAACTGAGGCTACTGAAGAAGGGGAAGATAGGGGAACAATGCATATCTTAAAAATGCCTAGGGGGTGTTTCCCATTTAAGTCAATCCCCATACCATAGGAGCAACTAAGGGCAGGTTTAGAGTCAGTTAAGGTGGAGGTGGTGATAGAGAGAAGGAGAGGGTTACACTGATAAGGCTGGCAATTAGAAGGGGCAGTCCCTTTAGTGAAATAGATGAGGGGTTTTAGATCTGCACAAACCTCTTCCGTGGAAGTGAACCTTGCTCCTGAGTAGTCCAAAGGACATAGTCCCAGCTACTACAAGGCTGCCAGGCTGTAGGAGCAGAAAATTGGTGTCTCGGCTGCAGGTGCTCACAACAGTGAGTGCTAGGAGGAACTATGTCAACTAGAGGGCTGGGGCACAAATACTTGTGTGAAAAGGTTAGCTGTCATTGATCCTTCACATCTTTACAAGGTATGACAGAGCATGTATTAAAGGCAATGGTCTGAGTTGAGTCAGACTTAGTTACATTAATAACAAAAGGAGCTAGTAACAGAATCAGGAAAGAAAAGGAAGCAATATAGAAAGGATATGGAAATTAAGCTTTTTTTTTTTTTTAACTTTAACTTGGTAAGGCTTGATCCCTGTACAGTAACCCATGATTCTGATGAGGAAGATGGTTTCTTGACTTGAGTATGACATCTTCTCTTGGCTGTGTGGACGGCAGTCTTGGTGGTCAACTGTACAGGATGAGGGCCTTCCCAGGCGGGCTCAAGTTTCCCTTCTTTTTACCCTTTGATGAGAATGTGGTCCCTGGGTTAGTACTGGTGAACTAGAAATTCTAGCGGTGGTGCCTATGCTAAGAGACCTTTGATCTTAAGAGAAGAAAAGGTAAAGGAGAGACCAAGTATATACTTTCTGAGGAACTTATCCTTAGTTTCAAACATAGGAACATTAGCTGAGGAATGTAAATAAGGCAATCCATATAACATTTTATATGGAGACAGGCCTGTATCCTTTTGGGGAGCCATCCTGATCCTTAATAAAGCAATGGGAAGACAATTTGGTTCATGGTAAACAAGTTTCTAGAATTAATTTAGTCAGATGATTCTTAAGGGTTTGATTTATTCTTTCTACTCATTCGGAGGATAAGGGATGCCAGGGAATATGATATTCCCACTCTATGTCTAGCACTTGGGCCAGATTTTTAATAATATGTGCAGTAAAATGGGTTTCATTGTTTAAGGCAACATTTTCTATTATTTCAAACTTGGGTATAATATGCTCAATTAATGGTTTTACCATATTATTGGCAGTTGCCTTAGAAAAGGGGATGGCTTCTACCCAATGGGTAAGGTGATTAATTATTACTAGCAGGTGTTTTAGCCAACTAATAGGTGGCATTTTAGTATAATCGACTTGGACATTTTGGAATGGTCTTAACTCCAGAGTTCTTCCTCCGAGAGGTAATTTCCTTAAAGCATGTTTGTCAGTTTTCTTACAGATGAGATAGCCATTTGTGATCTGCCTGTCTAGAGTATAAATGCCAATACACCTAAAGACTCTGAGAACTGTGTCACATAGGGCCTGGGGACCCAGTGAGTCCCTTGATGTAAATAGGATAATACTTCCCTCCTAAAGGGTTTAGATAACATCTCTCTTTGATTTGGAAGTATCCAGCTTTCTTCTGAATTTTTTTTTTTTTTTTTTTTTTTTTTTTTTTTTTTTTTTTTTTTGCTTTGGGATTTCAACTAATTTTTCTTTCTCAGCCAGGGAGAAGATAGGAACAACAGTAGGAGAAGGAAGGTGGGGAATTAAATGAAAAATGGGCATATCTAAAACTGCAGCCTTTTTGGCCATCTGATCTGCAAGCTTATTCCTTTGGCTCTCAAAGGAAAAATCCTGTTGATGTCCAGGAGTATGCATGATGGCTATCTCCTTTGGTAGCTGGAGGTTATTTAAGACATGAACTACTAATGACTTATGAGCAAGTACTTTGCCCCTACTATTTATAAGACCTTGTTCAGCCTAAATCTTCCCAAATGTGTGTGTGCTGCCCTAAAGGCATACTTAGAATCTGTGGAAATAGTTTCTATCTGATCCTTTAAATATTTCAAGGCCTGACTGAGGACAAGCTTGAGCAGAATAGCTATTGGGTAACTATCCTGATTTAATTTCTTCGAGTGTCTCTCTATCTACTACTGCATATTCACTGTGTTACTCCCTGTTAAACACCCAGGGGGACTTGTCTATGAATAGGTGTTGCCCCAATCTATAGGAGGTCTCAGCTAAATCTGGCTGGACCTTTGTATGTAGGCAATTCAGTTGAGGCACAAGTGTTCTGTCTGTAGCGATGGATTTCCCATTAGGAAACCTGCAGGGTTGAGTGAGTTATCTGTTGTTATGGTTAAGTAATTTAAGTCATCCTTTTTTTTTTTTTTTTTAACAGAATCGCCTTATATTCTAAAATTCTGGAATCAGTGGGTCATCTTCCTGCCTTTTGGCTCAAAATGGCCTTGACTTCATGAGATGTGCTCACGGTCAAATACCCGCCAAAGGTTATTTTTCTGCTTTTTCCTACTAATATGGCTGTGGCTACAATAGATTGAATACACTGGGGCCACCCACTGGCCACAGGATTTAAAATCTTAGACAGAAAAGCTACTGGTTGTCACCAGCCTCCGTGTTATTGAGTGAGCACCCCAAGGCTACTCCATTACTTACATTAACAAAAAGGTGGAAGGGCTTCTTAAGAGAAGGCAAAGCTAAAACGAGCAGACATTAGTCTATGCTTCAGTTTATTAATTTGATCTACTTCTTTAGAGGACCATATAAGGGGGTCAGGCCCCTTATTAGCTAACTTTTCATATAATAATTTACTTCTTAATGCATAGGACTCGATCCGTGATCGGCAGTATATAATTACTCCTAAAAACTTTTTAAGTTCTTGTTTGATCTGGGACAGTGGCAGGGACACAATTCTTTCCACTCGCTCAGGACCAATTCTTCTTTTGCCGGCGCTAATTAAATGGCTCAAATATTTGACTTCTGGTTCCACATATTGGAGCTTCTCTTTTGAGACTGGTAACCCTTCAGTGTATAAGTGATTTAGAAAATAGATGGTATACTTATTTACTTTCTCTATATCCTCTCCAGATAAAAGAATGATGTCATCCATGTGTTGAAGTAAATGTAGCTGTTTTGGGATAGCAGCCTTCTCTATTACTTTCTCTAAGGCATGACTAAAAGGGTTTGGTGAATCTGCGAATCCTGGAGACAGAACTGTCCATCTGTGTTGTTGCTTCTGCCCACTGTGGGGGTCCTCCCACTCAAAGGCAAACAGATCAGGCTGCTTTCTGCTAAAGGACATGCCCAGAAGGCATCCTTTAAATTTAAGACAGTGAACCACTGATGCCTATATGGAATTTTACTTAGAATAGTGTAGGGATGGGCCAGGCGCGGTGGCTTACACCTGTTATCCCAGCACTTTGGGAGGCCAAGGCAGGCAGATCACAAGGTCAAGAGATTGAGACCATCCTGGCCAACTTGGTGAAACCCTGTCTCTACAAAAAATACAAAAATTAGCCGGGCATGGTGGAGGGTGCCTGTAGTCCCAGCTACTCGGGAGGCTGAGGCAAGAGAATCACTGGAACCCAGGAGGCGGACGTTGCAATGAGCCAAGATGGCACCACTGCACTCCAGCCTGGCAACAAAGCAAGACTCTGTCTCCAAAAAAAAAAAAAAGTGTAGGGATTTGGCATGATTGGGTGAGTAATCTGCACTATTTCACTAACAGCTTTAAGATCTTGTACTAATCGGTATGACCTGTTAGGTTTCTTGACATGTAAAATGGGAGTATTATAGGGATACATGCAAGGCTTGAGGAGCCCATCTTTTATAAGTCTTTCTATTACAGGCTTCAACCCTATCAGCCCTTCCAAGAAGATAGGATACTATTTATTCCTTACACTCTCCCCCTGGAGTCTTCAATTTTATTTGGATTGGGGGAATCTGTAACCTCCTTCGGTCTCCTACTTTTGACCAGCCACCAGTGGGAATTTTCAGCTTATTTGCTGCAGTTAGCAAATTTAGTGAGGTTAAGAACCCTCTTGGGCTAACCTGCAGACCAATACCTAATTTTAACATTAAATCTCTCCAAAGTAGATTAGTTTCTGCTTTAGGAATTAATAGGAATTGAATGTTACTTGACCAGGCTTTATATTTTACCTTGGCACTTTCTAAAATCTTTTCTTTAAATCCTTCTCCCTTTACTCCAGAGACTAACAACTCCTCTGAAGAATATGTTAACCCTGTTGGTGGAACACCTAGGGAGGAGCAAGTCATGCCTGAGTCGACTAAGAAAGTAATTGACTCATGCTTAGGTCCCACCTTTAAATTTATCAAGGACTCCTGGTGGGACTCGAGGTAGAAAAGAAAGAGCCCCTGATCCCCCTTCCCCCCATTCCTCCTCTTTAAAGGCAGGAATGAGCGGAGGAGCTCCCCCTGTAGTCTGTCGCTTAGGGCATTCTCTCTTAAAGTGGCCTAACTTTCCACAGTTGTAACATCTGTCTTGCCCTTCTTTTCTCCCTATTCCGGAACTTCCCTGTCTGTTCTTTTTCTTCTCTCTTATGTTTACACCCTTTACAACACTTGCTATGACTGTTTTCCCTTCAATCTCGATTCTGTCTTCTGCCATTTTACATCCCCAGCTGCCAGGGTGTCGGCTGAAATTGTGCTCTGGGACTGTTTGCCCTGGTAAATTTTGCCAAAATATTTTTGCCTTTTGCTTTTGCTTTTCTTCGTCTCTCCTGACATATACTTTCTGTGCTTCCTCTAGAAGCTCTTTGATTGACGGATTTTTCCCTCTTTTCATTTTTTTGTAACTTCTTTGCTATATTAGGCTATTTGTGACAAAATGCAATTTTAGCATCCATTGTCCTAGGGGGCCATCTAGATCGAAATTAGCATACTTAGAAATTAGAAATTGCATGGGGCTTTCGTCTTTCTCTTGTTGTACATCAAAGGCCTTAGTGAGATTTTGAGGTCAGGGTGCTGATTCTTTAATCCCTTTAACAATTAATTCTCGTAAATTTGTATATGGTCTTGGTGGGTTGCATTATTATCCCACTGTGGGTCTTGAGCAGGAAATTTAGTATTTGCTGCTCGATTATCCTGGCCAGCAGGGTGATCACGTTCCCAGGCTGCCATAGTGGCTTCGTGGATTATGTTTCGCTTCTCTTTAGAGAAGAGGATACCTAGGATCGACATTAACTCCATCCAGGTATGCAGCTGGGGACCTAAAAACTGGTCGATCTGTTCTGCCACGCCTTTTGGATCACTTAGCAGGGGCTTGAGTTCTCTCTTCAGGCCTCGGACCTCAGAGGCAGTTAAGGGAGCATTTATAAAGCCAATTGTGCCCCCTCCTTGTGGAACTTTGTTTTAGAGGGAAGAGCTGGGAAGTCGGTTCTTTAGGAATGCAAGGAAAAGGAAGATTCTGAATGTCCCTTTTACATTGTTCTATCTCTTTTTGGAGCCTTCTTTTTGAGGAAGGACATTTAAATGGACAACGGGGATGATTAAGCCCCCGAGACAATAATTTCTCAGGGCCAGACGCCTCCTCCGAGTTCAGAGTGATCCCTGGAGGGTGAGTGGGAGGCGTGAGTTCCGCCTGAGGAGGGGGAGGTGGGACTTCCGCCTGAGGAGGAGGGGATGCTGGACTTCCTCCGGAGGAGTAGGGGGAGGCGGGACTTCTGCCTGAGGAGGACGAGAAGGCGGGACTTCCGCCTGAGGAGGACGAGAAGGCGGGACTTCCGAGGAGGAGGTGGCAGCGCAGCGGGCTGCGGCGGCGCATTGAGTTTCAGAAACATGGGACGATAATTTAAAGGATCTCTCTGACTGCCCTCAGGCCTTTTGTTTCTGTCTGTTACCTTCTTTAAGTCATTTAAGGGGTAAAGAAGGGCAGGCCCTTGCTGCTAGCATAGGGGATAATCCATTTTTTTCTGGGGACACGGGGCTTTGGTTGTTAACTTACATTATTAAAAGTTGACAGACCCAATCCTCATCTGAACCAAATTTTGGCCAGAAAATGGCAGGTTTTAAGACTGGCTCTTGGGTCCAGAGGAAGCAGCAATATTTAATCATCTGTTGTTTTCTCTTATGTTTAGTCTGCTCATCCTCTTTCCAATATTTTAGCATGAGTCCTAAGGGACTATCAGGAGGAATTTGGTCACTCTCCCCTCCCTTGTTGCCTGGTCTACTTCCTGTCCCAGTCCTACTAGAAGCATTTCCCATGTTGAATCCCAAATAGGTCCAATCCCTCATGCTAGGGATGTTTTGCCTATTCCTTTCCCGTGAAGGCTGAATCCCCCAGATACCGGGGATGTCTCATCTGTCCCGCCCTTAAAGGCTTGCTAAAGGCTTAATCTGTCACGCCAGAGGTGTTTCACCGATTCTCTTTCCCAGGGAGGTTAACCTTCCTCCCTTTCCCGTTTGGAGGTTCCTTACACTCTTCCCGTTTGTGTCCACACACTGCCTGGACACAGCGACAGGCTGATAATAAAGCATACACATTCAGCCTCCCAAAAGCTGACCACCAAGGAAGTACTTTGCCGCCCTCTTGTGGCTCTTCCTACCTTGGCCCATGCATGGAGTCACTTGGTTACCATGGTCCCACAAGCCTCTCTCTTTCCCTGCATTGCTGAGAATCCAAGTATATCCCTCGCACCGGGTGGGTCCCGGCTGTCCTCCTGGAGCCGCCACCAAGGGCGGCAGAGCAGCTCCCCATGAGAGAGGGCCAAAGACTGTCCCAGAGGCGAATGTTAATCTCGCTGGGGCTCCAAATTGTTGGGAATGGGTGCTCGGTGTCATAAAGATCAACACTAAGACAGAGGATCTCTCAGAAAGGTTACTTTCTGCAGAAAGGGTGCCGCTTGCTAGAATTCTTGCCATGAACGCACACACGAACAAAGGAGACAGGGTCATTTACAACCTGACGCATCCACCCTACTGCTGTGTCCAGCTTCCATTGGCTGGAACAGGACCTCACAATTTGTACTTGACTCGAAGTACTACAAAACAAATACAGCAAAAATCCAAAAACCCAACTTTAAAAGGGGACAAAAGACTAAAATACTTCTCCAAGGAAGATGCACACATGGCCAATGAGGACATGCAAGGATTCTCAACATCACTAATACTTACAGATGTGCAAATCAAAACCACAGTAATACACCACCTCGCACACATTTCAATGGCTTTAATAAAAAACAACAACAACGATAGCATGAAACCACAAGTGTTTTCAAGTAGTTGGAAAAATTGGAGCTCTAGTGCATTGCTGATGGGAATGGGAAATGTTAT
The DNA here is from genome assembly GCF_024542745.1 of Macaca thibetana thibetana. Classification (NCBI taxonomy): domain Eukaryota; kingdom Metazoa; phylum Chordata; class Mammalia; order Primates; family Cercopithecidae; genus Macaca; species Macaca thibetana. The sequence goes on from NC_065596.1 coordinate 24,146,417, forward strand.
AGCTGCTGTGGAAAATGGTATGGCAGTTTCTCAAAAAAATTAAAGAATTACTACTTGATCCAGCAATTCTACTTCTGGACATACAGAAGTCTGGCCTGAGGCTCCCTCTCTGCCCATTTCCCTGTAGCCTGACCCAGGGGAGGCTTGGCTTCACCTGGCAGCTTGATTTAGCCAGATTCAGGACCAGCAGGACTGTCACATGCTCTCTGAGCTCCCCAATGTAGAGGGCAGGTCACAGGGTGCCTGGCTGATTGCTGGGGATGCCATGGGCACTCAGGCAGCCACTGTTCTGTCAGCACTGGGCTCAGCCTGGGATGCCCCAGAAAACAGGACAGAAAAGCAGGGGCAGGTATTTAGAGAGCAGTCACAGAAGGAGTTGATGAAGTTGAAAGGAAGTCACAAGGAAAAAGTACCCAGTGTGGCATCACGTGCACCATGGCCACCCTGGGAGATGCCCTTTTGGGTGAGTCCCAGGAAGGAGGGCGTGTAGGGGGCTGCCTGCAGAGGGAGCAGTCTCAGGTGGGCGGCCGCCTGGCTGCAGGGAGGAGCTGACAGAGTCTGTGTGGAGAGCTTGGAGGGTGCAGAGGTGACCCTGCTGGGCTGTGGGCCCTGCTGAGAAAGCGCAACAGCTATTCGGGAGGCCGCAGGCCAGTAGGAACTCTGCCGCCCTCTGGTGGACAGGGATGGAAGTGTGTACAGCGGTGGCCCCCTGGCCAGGCTGCGTTTTATTCCTCGGGAATCTTCACATTTCACGTGAGTTCACACATGTTATGTTACAGCTCCATCATGTTCCAGCCCCTGGAGTCCCAGTCTCTGTGGCTGTGAGTTCACTGTCCTCCCTGTTTCACCATCACAAGTCCCAAACACAGATTTTTGTCACTATCTGTGAGTTTGTGTTTGTGTGCTTTGGGCTACACTGTGCATGCCGTGGGGGTGATATGTTTTGGGATATGGGGAGTGATGTCTCGGGATGAGCACTGAAGGGGGTTTGGGAGCAGAACAGGGAGGTGCGGGGTGAAAAGATCAGTTTCAGGGGAGCAGAGGGGGAGCAGAGACAGGTCATCTTCATTTCTCACTGTCGGGGGACCAGAATCCAGGACCCTGACTCTGGAACATAGTGCCACACCCTGTTGGAGTCCCTGGGTGTCACAAGGGCTCATAATTTCATGTTGCCTCAACATGCATTTTTAAAGGTGTACATTTAATTTCCTCATCTCAGAGGCAGAACTTGGTCACCATGACAGAGTCTTAAATACTGTACCCAGTCCAAATGACTCCATCTGGTGGCCAGAGATAAAATCTTGGAGGCATCTCTCCTGCTTAGTGTGCTGGGCTCCCCTCTCTCCAGCTGCTTCCTTTCAATGGACAGTTCTGACATTTGCCCTCAAATTTAAAGTGACCACCTTTCAGTCACAGCGTGATCTCCATGCCCCAGTGTTTACTTGCTTTAAACACATCCATTAAAGCTCCCTGCTGGACACCTGTCAGATAACACCCTGGACCCGAAAAAGCCAACAGGTCCCTTCTCTCCTTTCTGTCTGGGCTTTCTAGAGTCTATATCTGTTGTGTCGAGGTTGGCATGTGCTCGCCAGTGTAAGTAGTAAAAACACTTACGATTTCACATTTTGGTTGTATCACTGAAGCCTCACCTGACATCCAGGTCCTAACATCAAGGAGGCCCCATGGGATCCTTGAAGGTTGAGGCCCTGCTGGAGCTCTTTTCTTGGGGCCTCTGGTGCTGCTGCAGACAAGAGCTGCCAGCTAAGTTAATGAAGAAACTGAAGAGTTTCATTCAAAACAAGGGTCAGACAGTATATTCCTGGGCTTGAGCTGTTATAACAAACACTGTCGCCTTGGTGACTTAAACAGTAGAAATCTATTTATCACAGTTCTGGAGGCTGGAAAGTCCAAAGTCCAGGTGCCAGCTGATTCAGTCCTGGCTAGGGCTTTCCTGCAGGTGCCTGTTTTCTTAATGTATCTACAGATGGTGAAGGGCTGGGAGGGGGAGCAAAGACAGAGAAAATGAGAGAGACGATTCTCCTGTGTCTGTTTTTATAAAGGCATTAATTCCATCATGAAGCCCCCACCTTTGTCATAATCTCAAAGTCATCTGCTTTCTTTGAGTATGCACACATGTATGTGTATGTGTTGAATATTTATCAATTAAGTAAAATTTCAAAATAGGGGGCCAGAAATGGTGGTTCATGCGTGTAATCCCAACACTTTAGGAGGGCTAGGTGGGGCTTGAGCCCAGGAGTTGCAGACCAGACTGGGCAATATGATGAACTCTTTTATCTACTAAAAATAGTTTTAAAATATATAGCTGGGTATGGTGACACACACCTGTAGTCCTAGCTACTCGGGAGACTGAGGTGAGAGGATCACCTGAGCCCAGAAAGTCCAGGTTGTAGTGAGCCATGATTACACTCCTACACTACATCCTGAGAAACAGAAGTGAGACATTGTCTCAAAAAAAATTTAAGGGCCTAGCGTGGTGGCTCACGCCTGTAATCCCAGCACTTTGGGAGGCTGAGGTGGGCAGATCACGAGGTCAGGAGTTCGAGACCAGCCTGGCCAGCATGGTGAAACCCCATCTCTACTAAAAATACAAAAAAATTAGCCGGGCATGGTGGCTCACGCCTGTAGTCCTAGCTACTCAGGAGGCTGAGGCAGGAGAATTGCTTGAACCCGGCAGGCAGAGGTTGCAGTGAGCCAAGATCGCGGCACTGCACTCCAGCCTGGGCGACAGAGTGAGACTCTGTCTCAAAAAAAAAAACAGAAAAAGAAAGAAATGAACCACAGCGCTTCCCAGTAAATCACTCCGATGGAATTGCAAAATGTTATTCTCAATAGCTCCTGGATGAATATACTTAGAAATGAACAAATGTAAGAGAGTCCATGTTTCAAATCCAGTGCATTATTTTATGGAGCTTTTCACAAGCTCCAAAAGATTCACAGTGCAGAACTGGAGGTTCTAGAGAAATTCTGCGCCTCCTCCTGCAGGTAACTCTTATCATTCGGAAAGCAGCTCTTGGCTCATCCCTGGGTCCGGGGCAATCAAGTTCAGGTCCTGGTGCTCTCTGAGCTACCAAACCATAACCTGAGGTATGCACAGCAGCCTCCAGCATCCACAGGAGAGCTGAGCATGGGGTCAGGCTCAAGCAGGTCCAAGGCCAGCAAGTGACTCAGGCTCCCATGGCACCTCTCCTCCTGCCCCTCCCTCTACCACATCTGTGAGCTCCTGGGAAGCCCCATGACCTCATACAGAGGAGGAAACTGCAGACCAGGCTTATGGATGGGTCCTCACGGTGAGCTGGCACCCAGCAGAAGTGGACGGTGGCTGCCTTAGTGCCCACTTCAGGTGGTCCTGAGGAGTGACGTAGGGAAATCCTTCAGATGGGCAGAGCCTCAGGGGTTCTGCAAGGAGGGATGGACTTGGGTCCATTGCATGAACCCAGAGTGGGCCACATGGTCAAGGACTTGAAGAGAATAAAAGAGTAAAATTAAGACAGGGAGAAGACATGGATGTTCCTGTGGGGATGGGCACAAAGTGTGAGCTATGCCGTCCCCACCCTTAAGCCCAGAACCTGTGCTGTTAGGATGAGGTTCTTGGTGTTTGGTAGACAGTGTCAGGCAGACTGTGTCTCTCAGAGCTTGCTCAGGGGGTCCAGGCACAGATGGCCACATGGACAGGGAGGACGGCGATGTACCTTACCACAAGTGGACTGAGTCTCCCAGCACTGGCCTGGCTGCACACTGTACCCAGCCCCGCCCAGTGTAGGCACAGCCCAGGGCTAAGACCCTGGAAGGTGTCATTTTACAGGAGGACTACCTGACCACTATGGATAGGCTGGCCACACAGGACACATCCCATCCTGGAGGGGACTGGGCTTTGTCCTCACAGGGATACACACACACTGAGGGTTCCAACTGGACTTCCCTGGACCCTGCTCAGTGCTTCCGTGAACAGGGCCTTTCCTGTGGCTCTGGAACCTATGCAGGATTATTTCCACTGGGGGACACATCTTAACGCAAAGAATGGGAGGTAATTAACTCACACCCATGGAACCCACTGACCGTCTCAGGTGCCCCATGACACGGAGACAGCTGCTTCTCAGAATGGCGCAATGGCTCGTGTGTGGCTTATCAGGGCACCAGGAGGGAGACTGTAGCCCGTCACCCCACAGGAGATGCCACACATCTTATAAACCAGCAGCCAGGTCATCAGGTCACTTTTCCCAGAGCCAGATGCAAAGATCCAGGCAAGACAGGAAGAATAAGGGTGGGTCCCTCCCATGATTGCATCTGCCAGCCCACTGAGAGAATGCTTGCTCCTTGTCCCCATGGCCCTGGGCTGCTGTGGATGAGGAATCTCTTCCTAGTTCTGATCTGTGGGAAGCCATGACAGCCCTCCAGCCATCCTGTGCCCCTCGTGCTGCCAAAACAGCAGGCAAAGGAGAGGTCTCTCTGCAGTCGGGGGAACGGCATCTGATTACAGAGGGAGGTCAGGTGGCTGGGACAAGGAGGCTATTTTTGAAGGCAGGCAACTCATGGGGGTAACATTTCCTTGGCCAGGGCCCTGTTCCATGGAAAACTATAGAAACTCACTAAAGACAAGGCCATCCAAGACTAATTCTCCATAAGAACCAAGATTTGGGTTACATTGCAGGTAACAAATAACATCCAAAGGAGGTTTTGGAGGTGGGAAGACAATGTGGAATGTACTAGAAGAAAGCAGCTCTGAGCACCAGCAGCCCTGTCCCCAGGACCTCAGCAGCTGTGTTGGAAGCCATCTCCTCCCCATCTTCCTCTCATTGTGGGCGAAGAACTGGTGCCCAGCATAATGGGAGGAGGGCATCATTGTCATCATCACACACACTGTTGCTGTGACAGAGGAAAGGACTGGAATTGTGTGTCATCTGCACGGAGGACTCTGATTTTTTCCCCCTTGAGACAGGATCTCACTCTGTCACCGAGGCTGGAGTTGACAGTTGCACAGTCTTGGCTCACTGCACCCTTGACCTCCTGGTTTCAGATGATCCTCCTCCCTCAGCCTTCTGAGTAGCTGGGACCACAGACGTGCACCACCACAACAGGTAAACTTTTTGTATTTTTTGTAGAGAAGTGGTTTCACTATGTTGCCCAGGCTGGTTTCAAACTCCTGGGCTCAAGTGATCCTCCCACCTCGGCTTCCCAAAGTGCTGACATTACAGGCGCAAGCCACCGCGCCCGGCTTGGACTCTGATTTACATCTGGACAAAGGGAAAGGGTGGATGCTGTAGAGGCAAGGGAGTGAATGGTACTAGACATGTTCTGTTTCCTTCTCCAGCTTCACTCTCTTCTCTTCCCTCCCCTCTTCTCTGTTCTCTACTGTGAATGGTAGATCTATGGGGGCTGGATCAGTGGAGTCTCCTGCTTCCAGCCTCTAGGGGGTTCAGTCAGTGGGGAACCTCAACTGCAGACCAGAATGAGGACACCAGTTTGGAATTTTAGTTCCCCACCTCCCTCCCCAGTATCATTGTGGGCTGGATGCATTTTTCAGCCTGAGATGGGAGCTCCTGTTAGGCAACCCTCTCTGAATATCTCTCTCGTTCTGTCTCTGGCTCTCTCTCCAGCTCTATTTCTGTCTGTGTATGTGTCTCTCTCTCTCTTCTCTGCAGATTCCAGCAGTGGCTCCTCTCCTCGCCCTTATTGGGCGATGGTGGTAAGAAAGACCCAACGGTAACAGCTCTGGGAAAATGCTAACCCATTTTCTTCTGGAGTTCTCTCAAGCCCTTATGTCAATTATCCCATGATAGGCAGATGCTACATAGCAACGTTTGGGTCAATGATGAATTGCGCATAGAACGGTGGTCTCCGGAGATGACAATATTGTATTTATGCTGTACCTTTTCTACGTTTAGATGTGTATAGATACACAAATACTTGTCGTGGTGTTAAAATTGCCTGCAGTATTCACACCATAACATGCACTGCAGGCTTGTAGCCTAGGGGCCGTCAACTCTACCATCCATCCTGGGTGTGTGTTGGGCTGTACCATCTGGGTTTTTGTAAGTGCTCTCTACAATGTTCCTATGGCGATAAAATCACCTAACGACACATTTCTCAAGACATATCCCTGTCGTTAAGCAATGCATGACTATACTAATCTCTCCTGCAGTTGCTCAGATGGGACGAGCCACCTGTTTGTGCGAGGACCTTGGCTGCTAGGCTGGAAGCCTCATACGTCTCAGTGCATCTTCCCCTCCAGGTAATGGTGATGCCCCAATACTTTTGGGTGGAGCACCCTGAAGTCTCTGCTACCATCCAAGCTGGTTTGGAGACATGAACCAGACCAATAAGGGGCAGGCTTTGGATGATCATTTTTTCATTAGGTTCCTCTCCTCCCCCACACTAGATCCCTGGGTGTCCTGCTGTCCCCTCACATGGAGAAACCTCAGCACTGGAAGAAAGGACAAGGTCTTTATTATTCAGATACATGCAGCCACTCCTCCAACGTCCCCTCTCCCATAGGACAAGTCCAGCTGCTCCAGGCTCTCCCCAGGGTCGCTATTAGGTGAGTAAACATGAATGATTGTGTGTGGGGAAGATAATTCATGGGCAGGATGGGAAAAGAATTTGGTGTCCAAGGCCATTAAGTTATGAGGTCAGAGGGACGGTTGAGTGTGGTGGTCAGCAGGGGTGAAGAATCGTGGGGGAAATGGAGTTAGCAGGAAGGGCAAAGAGCCCCCCCCCAAAGCGCCAGGGCCAGTGCCAGCCCCACCCCCCAACTGAGAGACTCCAGGCCCCCAGCCCCACCTCTCTCAGAATGAGGGGCAGGAGGCTCCTCTTCACCCTTCTCACGCACAGAGAAGATCCCGATTTGTCTGGTGTGGTTCAACAAGGAGCTGGAAGGTTGGGCCACACAGCCCTGAATGCCCATTGTGGTGGTTACCCCACCTAGAGGGAGAAGACCAAATCAGAAAGGACACAAAGTACAGCCCAGCCAAATTCGTGAACCCAGGAGCCCAGGCCCCCACCCCCCCTCCTCCCTCAGACCCAGGAGTTCAGGCCCTGAGTCCCTCCTCCCTCACACCCAGGAGCCCAGGCCCCCACCCCCCCTCCTCCCTCAGACCAGGAGTCCAGGCCCTGAGTCCCTCCTCCATCAGACCAGGAGCCCAGGCCCCCAACCCCTCCTCCCTCAGACCCAGGAGTCCAGGCCTGGACCCCCTCCTCCCTCAGACCAGGAGTCCAGGCCCTGAGTCCCTCCTCCCTCAGACCCTGGAGCCCAGGCCCCCACCCCCTCCACCCTCAGACCCAGGAGTCCACGCCCAGCGCCTCCTCCCTCAGACCCAGGAGCGGAGGCCCTGAGTCCCTCCTCCCTCAGACCCAGGAGTCCAGGCCCCGACCCCCTCCTCCCTCAGACCAGGAATCCAGGCCCAGCCCCTCCTCCCTCAGACCCAGGAGTCCAGGCCCTGAGGCCCTCCTCCCTCAGACCCAGGAGCCCAGGCCCCCACCCCCTCCACCCTCAGACCCAGGAGTCCAGGCCCTGAGTCCCTCCTCCCTCAGACCCAGGAGCCCAAGCCCCCAACCCCTCCTCCCTCAGACCCAGGAGTCCAGGCCCCCACCCCCTCCTCCCTCAGACCCAGGAGTCCAGGCCCCCACCCCCTCCTCCCTCAGACCCAGGAGCCCAGGCCCCCACCCCCTCCTCCCTCAGACCCAGGAGTCCAGGTCCTGAGTCCCTCCTCCCTCAGACCCAGGAGCCCAGGCCCCCACCCCCTCTTCCCTCAGACCCAGGAGCCCAGACCCCACCCCCTCCTCCCTTAGACCCAGGAGCCCAGACCCCACCCCCTCCTCCCTTAGACCCAGGAGTCCAGGCCCTGAGTCCCTCCTCCCCCAGACCCAGGAGCAGAGGCCCTCCTCCCTCAGACCCAGGAGCCCAAGCCCCCACCCCCTCCTCCCTCAGAACCAGGAGTCCAGGCCCCGAGTCCCTCCTCCCTCAGACCAGGAGTCCAGGCCCCGAGTCCCTCCTCCCTCAGACCAGGAGTCCAGGCCCCCACCCCCTCTTCCCTCAGACCCAGGAGCCCAGACCCCACCCCCTCCTCCCTTAGACCCAGGAGTCCAGGCCCTGAGTCCCTCCTCCCCCAGACCCAGGAGCAGAGGCCCTCCTCCCTCAGACCCAGGAGCCCAAGCCCCCACCCCCTCCACCCTCAGACCCAGGAGCACAGGCCCCCACCCCCTCCTCCCTCAGAACCAGGAGTCCAGGCCCCGAGTCCCTCCTCCCTCAGACCAGGAGTCCAGGCCCCCACCCCCTCTTCCCTCAGACCCAGGAGCCCAGACCCCACCCCCTCCTCCCTTAGACCCAGGAGTCCAGGCCCTGAGTCCCTCCTCCCCCAGACCCAGGAGCAGAGGCCCTCCTCCCTCAGACCCAGGAGCCCAAGCCCCCACCCCCTCCACCCTCAGACCCAGGAGCACAGGCCCCCACCCCCTCCTCCCTCAGAACCAGGAGTCCAGGCCCCGAGTCCCTCCTCCCTCAGACCAGGAGTCCAGGCCCAGCCCCTCCTCCCTCAGACCAGGAGTCTAGGCCCCCACCCCCTCCTCCCTTAGACCCAGGAGTCCAGGCCCTGAGTCCCTCCTCCCCCAGACCCAGGAGCGGAGGCCCTGAGTCCCTCCTCCCTCAGACCCAGAAGCCCAAGCCCCCACCCCCTCCACCCTCAGACCCAGGAGCACAGGCCCCCACCCCCTCCTCCCTCAGAACCAGGAGTCCAGGCCCCGAGTCCCTCCTCCCTCAGACCCAGGAGCCCACGCCCCCACCCCTTCCTCCCTCAGACCCAGGAGTCCAGGCCCAGCCCCTCTTCCCTCAGACCCAGGAGCCCAGGCCCCCAGCCCCTCCTCCCTCAGACCAGGAGCCCAGGCCCCCACCCCCCTCCTCCCTTAGACCCAGGAGTCCAGGCCCCCACCCCCTCCTGCCTCAGACCCAGGAGCCGAGGCTCCTACCCCCTCCTCCCTTAGACCCAGTAGTCTACGCCTGAGCCCTGAGTCGCTCCTCCCTCATACCCAGGAGCCCAGGCCCCGAGTCCTTCCTCCCTCAGACCCAGGAGCCCAGGCCCCCACCCCCTCCTCCCTCAGACCCAGGAGCCCAGACCCTCACCCCCTCCTGCCTCAGACCCAGGAGTCCAGGCCCCCACCCCCTCCTCCCTCAGACCCAGGAGTCCAGGCCCCAAGTCCCTCCTCCCTCAGACCAGGAGTCCAGGCCCCCACCCCCTCCTCCCTCAGACCCAGGAGTCCAGGCCCCAAGTCCCTCCTCCCTCAGACCAGGAGTCCAGGCCCCCATCCCCTCCTCCCTCAGACCCCGGAGTCCAGGCCCCCAGCCCCTCCTCTCTCAGACCAGGAGTCCAGGCCCAGCCCCTCCTGCCTCAGACCCAGGAGTCCAGGCCCTGAGTCCCTCCTCCCTCAGACCCAGGAGCCCAGGCCCCCACCGCCTCCTCCCTCAGACCAGGAGTCCAGGCCCAGCCCCTCCTCCCTGAAACCCAAGAGCCCAGAGCCCCAGCTTCCTCCTCCCGCAGTCCCAGGAGCCCAGGACACCAGCACCTTCATCCTTGGGGCCCTGCTTGCAGCACTCACCTCCTGAGAGACTAATGTACCCATCATAACAATGAGTGGTGCCCCTGGGGCAGGTCTTTACTGGGGAGTCACTTGAGCAGGTTGCCAAGGGCTGCACACAGGTAAGACACTGCTGGTCTCCTGGCTCAGGGGCACCTGGGGAGCAGAGAGAAGGTGGGGGTACGTGACTTTGTGCTCAGAGCAGCTGCCCACCTTGGACCAGAGTGTGTGTGTGTCTGGGCCTCATTTCTCCATGGCCCTGGATCCCATACCTTGAGGAGGGAGGGAGTTCAGCAGGACGCTGCTGCTGCTGGCACCATTGCACAGGTCTGAGGAGCAGAAGTGGGCATAGGAGGCCACGAGCACCCCAGGAGGGGCTGAGTGGATGGAGGTCTTCTGGGAATTTTGAGCCCCAACAGCGCTGCAGCCTTTGCTCCACACCAGGGTCGATTTGCGTCCTAAGGGTGAGAGGGAAAGCTGGGCTGGGGGACTGGACAGCTCCCAGGGCAACAGGGGCTCCAGAACTGGACTCCCTGCCCTCCACAATACCCCTCAGGCAGAGGGTGAATGCCCTGATCACAACTGCATGGGTCATGTTTAGCATGGGGCAAAGACGGAGGCCAGGGCCTGGGTCCTCCCCGAAGCTCTGCCTCCTCCCAGTTCTCACTCAAACGTCACCTTCTCCATGAGTCTCCCCTGAACACTCAGCTTAATGTTGTAGCCTTCACCTCACTTTTCCTATCTCCTTTTCCTTGCCAGATTTCTCTCCAGAGCTGGGATCTCCATCGTATATAAAGCTGCAGGAATACAGATGGGATTGGATCTGCAGCGCCTAAGACAAATGCTGGATAAACATTTCCAGACTGTATGAAGCCACTGAGATTCCTCAGTGTTGGCACAGTTCTCCGCCCTGGGCAGGGATTACCGCATACATCGTCACCCCACCCAAAAAGGCAGACACCGTCATTCTCACTGCTTCACCCCCAGTTTTCATAAGGGGAACCTAAGATCCAGAGAGAAGAATAGTTGAATTGAAAATTGCAGATGTGGAGGAAACGGAGCAGGAAATTCAGGGGAAAGAATCCAGTGGGGTGGAGGGAGCTGCCAGGGACCTGGGACAAGTGTTTGTCTTCTACCTCAGTCCACGCACCTACATCTATGAGCAGCAGCGTCTCCTGACACACCTGGCCCGCCTCGCACATCACGGTATTAGACACGGTCCATCCAATGGGTACTTGAGCCAAGTTATCACCCTTCTGCAAAGAGTTCCCCCGATGGCAGGTCAGAAAATCTGGGGAGAGGAAACCCAGGGTCTGTGTAAGCCAGGAACCGACCATGTCTGTCCCTCCAGGTCCTCAGCTAGGGAAGGTGATCTTGCTCTTGAGTCACACTCCAGGTGACCTGGCCACGGAGTCCCTCAACCACGGATTCAGAAAGGACTTGGGAGTCCAAACCCCGCCCTCATTGTTCCCCCTGTTTCTACTTGAACATCTGCAGGGACATCCTCTCACAGCCCTGTGGGAATGGTCATTCCTTGCTTCAGCTGTGAGAGCAATGGAAGCTCTTCCTTATCCTCTGCCCATCTCTCCTTCCCCATCTGAACTTTAAGGTCCTCATTTCAATAATAAGGAAGACAGCCTGAGACCTTTCTCATACCTTTCAGGTGCAAAGCCCTATGTTCCAAACAAAAGAGGCAGAGGGCCAGGGTGGGCTGAGCACTGCCGCTGAGCACTGCCCTCTGCACCTAGCTGACGTCACTGCTTCCCACAGATCCACCTATCTAAGGTCCCAGGGAGCTCAGCTTATCTGGGATGCCTCGTTTCCCCACAGCACCCCAACAGTAGGTGGGGCGATCACAATCAGCACCCTCATTTGCAACAAGGGAAACAGGCAGGATTGCTCAGTAGCCGCCTGTGCCACACAGCTTGTGAGCAGCAGAGGTAGGCTGGGAACCCAGGGACTCTGGACCCTCAGGGTCGGGGTTGAGGGCAGGACAGAGACAGGTACTGATGACCATCCTCGGCTACCTTGGCCCCGAGGCCCTCAAGGCTCTAGTGTGAAACCACAGCCCCCGGCCTTCCCTCATGGCCATGACAGAGCAGGGGGCATCTGTCCCATGATGCGGGGACTCTTAGACTGAGCCTCCAGCTTCCACCAACACACGCGACCTGCAGAACGGATGCCACCCCGGAGGGCTGCTCATTTGCATGCTTCACAGATGACAAAATCAAAATCATGGCTCCTGCTCTCTTCACCCACCCTTCTCTCCCCACTCCCATCTCCCCTACTTATACCTGTGGTGGCTCATCTCTGCCGGCCTAGCTGAAAAGGTTGGTGTTGTCCTTGACCACTCCCTTTCTCTCCCATGTTGTGTTCCTCAAGAAATTCTACTGGCTTGAGCTGCAGAAAATCTTCAAAACCCAACCTCACGTCACCACCTCTGCTGCTTCCACCCAGGCCAACCCCCCTTGGCTCCCACCTGACTCCCGGGGCTCTCCCTGTGCCTGCCTGCCCCTCTTCCCCTTGCTGCATTCTCCGCCCACCAGGCAGAGGGAGGCTGGGTAAACCTAAGTCAGTTCATGTCACTCCTCTGCTCCGAAGACTCCAGGAGTTCCCTATTCTGGAGAATAAAATTCTAAGCCCTTCCAATGGCCCGGGAGGCCTGATAAGATGCGGCCACCTCCCCGCTCCATGCAGGTGTCCTACTCCGCTCCCTCCATCACTCTGCTCTGCACAGGTGCTTCTGGCAGGCACTCACCCATCTCAAGGCCTTTGCATCTGCTTCCGCCCCCTGTCTGCAACCATCCCCTCCTCTTCCCCACATCCAGGGAAAGACGTTCCATGAGATATGGAGACTTCTGATCCTCATGTGAAGCTGAGGCTGGAAAGCTGTTTCAGCGGCAGAGCAGGGCCTGGGACCCACGTGTCCCTGATTCAGACGCGGGCTCTTCCCTGCTCTCTCACTGGGACCGCTGCCCAGCTCCTCTAGGGGCAGCCAGGGCCTTATCTGCCCAGGGCTTCTTGGTTCTTCACAAGGGGCTGCTGCCATGGACCCTTTTAGTAACCTGTGTCCTTGCACCCAGCCCTCCCACTGCTGTGGCTTCTTATAAGTGGTTCTATCACCCTGGAGCCTCTTCTCTCCCACACTTGGTCCCTAACATCTTGTTGTTCCCCCAGTTTCTGATGCCTGGTCTTGTGATGCTCACTGTCTGCTAAGCTGCTGAACTGCACTTCACCAGGGAAGGCAAAACAGCCTCCAAGACCTGGCTCCAGTGTTGAAAGAATATGAATCTGTATTAACAGCACCGATTTGTACATAATAGCTGTGTTTTATGTGGTGTGTGTGTGTTTGTGTAGTGTGTGCACACGGGGTGTGAGGGTGCATGTGTGATGTCTGCAGATGTGTGTGCTGTGAGTGTGTAGTATACATGTGAGGGGTGTGGTTGTATGGGGTGTGTGGTGTGTTCATGGTATTTTTGTGTGGTGCATGCATGTGCATACTATATGTGATGTATGTGGTATGTGTTTTTGTGTGGCATGGTGTGTTCTGTGTATCTGTTTTGTTTGCATGTGGTGTGTGTGTGTTTGTGTAGTGTGTGTGCATAAGGTATGGGGGTGCATGCATGATGTGTGCAGGGGTGTCTGGTATGTGTAAGTGTGTAGTACATGTGTGTGGGTGTGGTTGTATGGGGTGTGTGGTGTGTTCATGGTATGTTTGTGTGATGCATGCATGTATAGACATACTGTGTGTGATGTATGTGTTTGTTTTGTGTGTTTGGTGTGGTGTGTGTTCTGTGTATCTGTGTTTTGTTTGCATGTGGTGTGCGTGACATACCAGGTGTGTTGTGTGTATTGTGTTGTGTGTGGTCTGTGTTGCATGTCCAATATGTTGAGAGGGAGTGTGTGTGGTGCCTGACATGTAGTGTGGATGCCACATACACACTACATGTACACATAGTAATTGTGCAATTCTGTGATGCATTTGTGTGTGTTGTGCATATTGTACGCTCTGTGTGTGATTTGTGTTTCATATGTGGTATGTCAGGGGTATGGGGGAGTGTGTGTGGTATGTGATGTGTGGTGTGTATGTGGCACGGTGTGATGCTTTGGTGTCTCCTGTGCTTATTGTGGGCTGCGTGTGTGGCATATGTTGCATCTGATTTGTTTCTGAAATGCCTTCTGGATTATCAGTGTCACCTGGTCCCAGAGACCAGGGCCAGACCCTTAACACCAGCATCAGTCAAAAGGAAAGATAAATGGCTCAGACCCTGCCCTTCCCTGCGCCACAATCTTAAATGGCTCCCCTGCCTTCAGGAGACCGTCCACCCCTGAGTCTGGCTTTTCAGGTACTTGAGCGACCACCAGGTTCCCACTTACCTCTCCCGCCCCCACCAGTATCCATTCCGAAGGCATGCCAAGTCATTTCCTCCTCAGCCTCACACCTGCTGTGCCTTTGGCTTGGGGCAGCTCCCTCCTCGACCCCATACCCACCTTGTCCACCTGGAAAACTTCTAATCACCCCCAATCCCAGCTGTACCCCCTCATCTTGATGAGTCCTTCTCAGGTGGAGTGATGGACTCTTCTTGAAAACTGCAGGCTCACTCCCACCTCCAGGCCTATGCAGCTGCTACACACTGTTCCCTCTGCCACCAATGTCCTCTTCCTCTTCTACCAATAAGCTGTAGGTCATCTTTAACACACAGTTCACAGGCCACCTCCTCTGTAAAGCCCTCCTTACTCTCTACCCCCAACAACATCAGTTTCTTCCTCCTCTGAGCTGCCCCAGGCCCCACATCCCCATTTGCAACAGCCCTGATCACCTCAAGCTGTGACTATCTGAGTCTGTGGCACCTCCCCCTCCTAGTCCTGGAGGCCCTTCAGGTAGAAACAGGGTCTGACTCATTAGGGGGCTTTGCACGTCTTCACTTGAGCAAACACCTCCTGGTACCCTTCCTGAGCCGGCTCCTGAGCTACCCAAGGCTGGAAACCCTGGTGCCAGTGATACCAAGTCCCTGGCCTCGGGCTCCCAGCCTAGCCAGGGAGAAACATCCAAATACACAGAGGAAGGTGTGCGGAACTCACACAACTCCCTCTTCTAAACTCTAAGGGGTAGCTTGATGGGGGCAGACAAGGAAACAGAGGCATGGGTAGGGAAAGACTTTGCTCCTAGGAGGGAAGCTGGGATCCATATAAGACCCTCACCACCCCACATGGCTTCCCGTTGCCTTGGAGCCCTTCTTATGGAGACATTCCCTGGCACTCTCTTCCATGGCAGTATCTAAATGGGTAAGTGGGGGACCCTCTCAGTGTCCTCGTTTAACTCTTGCTTTCTCTGTCACACCTGAAGTGCCCTTGATTTTCTGATGTTCTCTCCTGTACAGGCAAGGCTGCTGGGGCACTCCAGCACCATGGGCAGGACAGGGGCTGGTGAGGGTGGCAGAGAGGCTATGGTGGCCTAGGGAAGTGGGAGACCTAGGGTTATGCAAGGCCAGGGGTGTGGAGACAGAGAAATTGAAGCAACCAGTCACTCTCAGCAGCATGAGAGCCAGCAGGGGCCCCAGCACTCACTGTTGCCTAAAGTCTCATGCCAAGCAGCCCACCCTGCACCCTTGACCTTCCTCCTACTGGCTTTTGTGTGATGGCTCTGGATGCCGCATGTGGCATCGTGCCCGAGGCTGCAGTGCAGGGCACAGCCTAGGGGCGGGGCTCACCTTTCGTATTGCAGTTCTCAGTCATGCGCACGGGCCCAATTTCCTGTGTCCCGTTGAGCAGGTTGCAACCTGGCTGGGGCAAGCATCCCTGGACTCTCAGATTGGAGAAGATGCCTCCTACAGAAAGGGGGAGCGAGGGTGAGTCAGTGATGCTGCCTGAGGACCACTCAACCCTCAGAGGCAGGCATAGCTCCAGGAAGCCAGGCCCACCCTCCTCTGGGTCTCATGCCTCGCCTCAGCTCACCCTCACTCCCCAGAGACTAAGATCTCAGTCCCCAGACCTTCGCGTTCAGTCCCCTCAGGGATCCCGATGTCCCAGGCTTACCTCCCCTGAGCCTGAGGAGGCCATTATAACAGTGCGTGGTCCCCTTGGGGCACATCTCTTCTGTTGTCCCCTCCGGACAGCCTTCCGTAGACAAGCAGACTGGGCACCTCAAGGATCCTGGGTCTAGGGAAGTGACAGACAGAGTGAGGGGGCACTGAGAGGGCACTGGATTTGATCAGATACCTTCTCTGCACCCCACTTTTGCTGGCCTCAGGAGTCAACCTGCTCAGTCTTCCCAAAGGGGCCTTCTGCAGCTCCCATCATGAGATCTAGATGTGGGAAAATAAAGAAGTGTAACCAATGAAAGAGGAAGGGAGAGAGAACCGGAGGTCTGGATAGAGGCACCAGGACTGGGTACAGAAAGTAGTCTTGGCTGGGCGTGGTGGGTCTCGCCTGTAATCCCAGCACTTTGGGAGGCCGAGGCAGGCGGATCACGAGGTCAGGAGTTTAAGACGAGCCTGGCCAACATAGTAAAACCCTGTCTCTACTAAAAATAGAAAAATTAGTTGGGCGTGGTGGCTGGCGCCTCTAGTCCCAGCTACTTGGGAGGCTGACGCAGGAGAATCGCTTGAACCCGGGAATCGGAGGTTGCAGTGAGCCAAGATTGCACCGCTGCACTCCAGCCTGGTCAACACAGCGAGACTATGAAAAAAAAAAAAAAGAAGAAAGAAGAAAGACAAGAAAGCAGAAAGACAAGAAAGAAAGAGATAGAAGAAAGAAAGAAAGAAAGAAAGAAAGAAAGAAAGAAAGAAAGAAAGAAAGAAAGAAAGAAAGAAAGAAAGAAAGAAAGAAAGAAAGAAAGAGAAAGAAAGGAAAAGAAAGAAAGAAACAAAGAAGAAAGAGAAAGAAAGAAAAGGAAGGAAGGAGGGAGGGAGGGAGGGAGGGAGGGAAGGAAGGAAGGAAGGAAGGAAGGAAGGAAGGAAGGAAGGAAGGAAGGAAGGAAGGAAGGAAGGAAGGAAGGAAGGAAGGAAGGAAGGAAGGAAGGAAAGAAGGAAGGAAGGAGAAAGAACGAGTTCTTGGGGGGAAGCAGGGTGGAGGAGGGGCCTGCTGAGGCCTGATATAGACTCAGACATGGTCAAGTCTGAACCTTTCAACAAAGTCTGGCCTTCTAAGGGGAGACACAGAAGCAGACTCACTGGTCAAGGGAAGGAGGGGATGCCCTGGAAGGAGCCAGTGCCTTCACCTGCAAGGGCTACTAAACCTCCAAAAACAGGAGACTTCTGTGTTCACAAGCTATTCCAATAAAAGAAGTGCAAACATCTCCCCAGACTCTTTATAACACCAGACAAGGAAAGTGGAAAGTTTCAATTCAGTCTCCCTTAGGAAGAGGAAATAGCAAAAAACCTGCAGGAGAACTTCTTGAACCAAACGCAACAGAATAAAAAAAAAAAACAAAAAAATGAATGCAGGATGACCCAGTTAATGGTGATTTCATATCAGAAACCCGTCCTGTCTGCTCTTAGAAGAGGAGGGGTGTGGGGAGTCCTGGGTGGCAGAGGTGGGTGGGAGGGATCAGGATTGAGTGGAGAGGGAGGGAAAGGGAAAAGGATGGGGGGGGTGGCCAGGGAGCAGTCAGGGGAGGGATGGAGCCAGCGAGGGGCAGGACAGCCAGCGAGGGTGGGAGGGACTCCATAACAGCCCCTCTGTGCTCACCGGAACCTCTCCTGATAGCCCCTCCCTCTCCTCCGACCCTCGGGCAGGCACCTGCTGGGGGCTGCGGGGTCCAGAGCGGGGCAGTGGTCACTAGGTTGTTGCAGAAGTCCTTGTGGCGGCACACATAGGTGTAGGAGAGCACGGAGAGGCCGGGGCCCATCCGGTGCTCAGTGACGCGGGGCTCCTGGTCCTTGGCCTCGGTGCAGCCCTTGGAGAGCACCAAGCTCACTTGGGGTCCTGGACCGAGAGAGGGAGGCAAGCGAGGATGGAGGTCAGGCCTCCAGGGTCCTGGAGGGAGACGCTGCTACATTGGGTAGGCTGAGAGGCTGGAAAGGGGATCACGGGGACCCTAGGAGTCTCTCCTCCCGGAGGGGTGGCTCCCAAGTCACTGCACAGGGATCAAGGGACTGAGGGAACAGGGCGGGGTCTCTGCACCCCAGGGCCTTCTCACCGCTCTCAATGAGCACCAACGTGTCCTGGCACCCCAAGCCGCTGTCACAGCTGATCTCCTTAGGGGTCCAGTGCAGGGGCAACTGGGACACATTCCACACCTCCTTAAGTGTCCCAAACTGGCAGAGCAGTTCCTGCACTCCTGGAGTGGCAAGAGCAAATCCATCTCAGCAGGGTTCCCTTGCCCGGCCTTCAGGGAGGTCCGCTCTAGGCTAGGGTCATCACTCACCTGGCAGTGGGAAGGTGACCCCCAGGAGGGCCAACAGTAACAACGGGCTCATCACCCGTCTGTGGCTGATAATCTCTTTCTGTTTTTTCACCAGGAAACAAGTCCTTTACACCAGCCCTTAAGCAGCCAGCCCAGGAAAGGGTGGGGAGGGGAGGGCCTTGCTAAATGGAGGTCTGGGCCCCACCCCAAGTCTCCACTGCCCCACCGGCCTATCAAGGACCCCCTTTCTCCCTCAGACCTTCGGGTCCAGGCCCGCAGTCCGTCCTCCCTCAGATGGAGGGTCCAGGACCCACAGCCCCTCAGCTCCTCCTCCTTCAGACCCAGGGGTTCAGACCCAGTGGTCCAGATCCCCAGCCCCTCCTCCCTCAGACCCAGGAGTCCAGACCCCCAGTCCCTCCTCCCTCAGACCCAGAAGTCCAGGCCCCCAGGCCTTCCACGATTAGAAACTGTGGCATCTTGACCCTAGGGTCCCCCTGGTCCAGACTCCCAGCCCTCTTTCCTCCTCAGGCCAGCTGTGTGGATCGCCACCCCCACCCTGGTTCTCCAGTAGTTTGGGAAGGCAGTTTCCTCATTTCTCATGGGCTCCCTGGCCACCTCTGTACCCCAGATGCGGAAATGACCCAACTACCTCTGGGGACGCTGTGCAGTGGCCATCGGCTTGTCCCCATGTCTTTCAGCCTAGTTTCTACCCTCCACTGGCTTCCCACTTCTCTGTTTTTTCTCTTTCCTTCCCATATTGCTTTTCTTTTGATTCTCCTTTTCATGCTTTTCTCTCATGCTTTCTCTTCTATTCTCTACCCTCACAGTACAACATAGGACTCAAGTCCCCAATTTCCCACCATCAGGATAAGACTTGGCCAGAGGTGGAGTGCAGACTGAATATCTATGAAAGAATTAGGATATATTTGAAAAATGCAACATCTATTTGCTGGAAGCCAATGGCAGAGCAGTGGTGTGCTGAAAAACTTACAGAAAAACAATACCCACAAATTCTGCCTCGTAGTGTTGGCCTATTTCTCTGGTGTAAATACTCATAGCATGTCTGATTTTAAGCTACCAACAGTTTACCAACCGGGCTGATGAAATCCCTAGCTATTTAACCATTGGCCTTTCCAGAGCTGTACAAATCAGCTGTAACACACTGGGGAGGAGGAGTAAGACGGGAGGGAACCAGGGTTATCTGTCAGTGACTACAGAGGGATGTTGGAGTGTCTGTGATGGAGAAGGGAGAAGCAGAAGAGGGAAGCAGAGAGCAGGAGTAGCAGAGAAAGAGAAATGGATGTGACTTGCAATTATGTTTATTTTTGACATCTCTACAAATTTTATCTTTATTTGTCTTTGCAAGGTTTATTGCAAGTTTAATATTTGCCACACAGACAGGGAAGTATGTGTTGTATCTCCTGCTATGTCTCCACCAACTACATGGCATATAGTACATGCCCAATAATTTATTTACTTTTTTTTATTTTTTTAGAAACAGAGTCTTGCTCTCACCTATGCTGGAGTACAGTGGTGCAATCATAGTTCACTGCAGCTCCCTACAGCCTCCATCTCCTGGACTCAAGCAACCCTCCCAACTCAGCCTCCCCAGTACCTGGGACTACAGGTGCCCACTAGCATGTCTGGCTGATTTTTGTATTTTTTGTAGAGATGTGGTCTCACTATGTTGCCCAGGCTGGTCTTGAACTCCTGGGCTCAGGTTATCCTCCCTCCTTGGCCTCCCAAAGTGCTGGAAGTAGAAGCATGAGCCACCAAGCCCCAGCCTCAATAAATATTTATTGAATGAATGAATGCATGCATGAATGAAAAGGGGAACACAAGAGCAGAGCCCTCACTCCATTTGTACAGGTTGTGCACCCTAGAAATCTTGCCCCGTGTTGCATGTCTGATGTGTTGAGAGGGAGTGTATGTGGTGCCTGACATGTAGTATGTATGCCACATACACACTACATGTACACAGAGTAATTGTGCAATTGTGTGATGCATTTGTGTGTGTTGTGCATATCGTACGCTGTGTGTGTGATTTGTGTTTCATATGTGGTATGTCAGGGGTATGGGGGCATGTGTGTGTGGTATGTGATGTGTGGTGTGTATGTGGCATGGTGTGATGCTTTGGTGTCTGCTTTGCTTATTGTGGGCTGTGTGTGGCATATGTTGCATCTGATTGTTTCTGAAATACTTTCTGGATTATGAGTGTCACCTGGTTCCAGAGACCAGGGCCAGACCGTTAACACCCGCATTAGTCAAAAGAAAAGATAAATGGCTCAGACCCTGCCCCTCCCTGCTCCACAATCTTCTATGGCTCCCCTGCCTTCAGGAGACGATCCACCCCTGAGTCTGGCTTTTCAAGTACTTGAGCGACCACCAGGTTCCCACTTACCTCTCCTTCCCTCACCAGTATCCATTCCGAAGGCATGCCAAGTCATTTCCTCCTCAGCCTCACATCTGCTGTGCCTTTGGCTTGGGGCAGCTCCCTCCTCGACCCCACACCCACCTTGTCCACCTGGAAAACTTCTAATCACCCCCAATCCCAGCTGTACTCCCTCATCTTGATGAGTCCTTCTCAGGTGGAGTGATGGACTCTTCTTTAAAACTGCAGGCTCACTCCAACCTCCAGGCCTATGCAGCTGCTACACACGGTTCCCTCTGCCACCAATGTCCTCTTCCTCTTCTACCAATAAGCTGTTCCCTCTGCCACCAATGTCCTGTTCCTCTTCTACCAATAAGCTTTAACACACAGTTCACAGGCCACCTCCTCTGTAAAGCCCTCCTTACTCTCTACCCCAACATCAGTTTCCTCCTCCTCTGAGCTGCCCGAGGCCCCATATCCCCATTTGCAACAGCCCTGACCACCTCAAGCTGTGACTATCTGTGTCTGTGGCACCTGCCCCTCCTAGTCCTGGAGGCCCTTCAGGTAGAAACAGGGTCTGACTCATTAGGGGGCTTTGCACGTCTTCACTTGAGCAAACACCTCCTGGTACCCTTCCTGAGCCGGCTCCTGAGCTACCCAAGGCTGGAAACCCTGGTGCCAGTGACACCAAGTCCCTGGCCTCGGGCTCCCAGCCTAGCCAGGGAGAAACAGCCAAATACACAGAGGAAGGTGTGCGGAACTCACACAACTCCCTCTTCTAAACTCTAAGGGGTAGCTTGATGGGGGCAGACAAGGAAACAGAGGCACGGGTAGGGAAAGACTTTGATCCTAGGAGGGAAGCTGGGATCCATATAAGACCCCGGCCTCCTCAGCATGGCTTCCCGTTCCCTTGGAGCCCTTCTCATGGAGACATTCCCTGGCACTCTCTTCCATGGCAGTACCTAAATGGGGAAGGGGGGACCCGCTCAGTGTCCTCGTTTAACTCTTGCTTTCTCTGTCACACCTGAAGTGCCCTTGATTTTCTGATGTTCTCTCCCGTACAGGCAAGGCTGCTGGGGCACTCCAGCACCATGGGCAGGACAGGGGCTGGTGAGGGTGGCAGAGAGGCTACAGTGGCCTAGGGAAGTGGGAGACCTAGGGTTATGCAAGGCCAGGGGTGTGGAGACAGAGAAATTGAAGCAACCAGTCACTCTCAGCAGCATGAGAGCCAGCAGGGGCCCCAGCACTCACTGTTGCCTAAAGTCTCATGCCAAGCAGCCCACCCTGCACCCTTGACCTTCCTCCTACTGGCTTTTGTGTGATGGCTCTGGATGCCGCATGTGGCATCGTGCCCGAGGCTGCAGTGCAGGGCACAGCCTAGGGGCGGGGCTCACCTTTCGTATTGCAGTTCTCAGTCATGCGCACGGGCCCAATTTCCTGTGTCCCGTTGAGCAGGTTGCAACCTGGCTGGGGCAAGCATCCCTGGACTCTCAGATTGGAGAAGATGCCTCCTACAGAAAGGGGGAGCGAGGGTGAGTCAGTGATGCTGCCTGAGGACCACTCAACCCTCAGAGGCAGGCATAGCTCCAGGAAGCCAGGCCCACCCTCCTCTGGGTCTCATGCCTCGCCTCAGCTCACCCTCACTCCCCAGAGACTAATATCTCAGTCCCCAGACCTTCTTGATCACTCCCCTCAGGGATCCCGATGTCCCAGGCTTACCTCCCCTGAGCCTGAGGAGGCCATTATAACAGTGCGTGGTCCCCTTGGGGCACATCTCTTCTGTCGTCCCCTCCGGACAGCCTTCCATAGACAAGCAGACTGGGCACCTCAAGGATCCTGGGTCTAGGGAAGTGACAGACAGAGTGAGGGGGCACTGAGAGGGCACTGGATTTGATCAGATACCTTCTCTGCACCCCACTTTTGCTGGCCTCAGGAGTCAACCTGCTCAGTCTTCCCAAAGGGGCCTTCTGCAGCTCCCATCATGGGATCTGGATGTGGGAAAATAAAGTGTAACCAATGAAAGAGGAAGGGAGAGAGAACCGGAGGTCTGGATAGAGGCACCAGGACTGGGTACAGAAAGTGGTCTTGGCTGGGCGTGGTGGGTCTCACCTGTAATCCCAGCACTATGTGAGGCCGAGGCAGGCGGATCACGAGGTCAGGAGTTTCAGACCAGCCTGGCCAACATAGTAAAACCCTGTCTCTACTAAAAATAGAAAAATTAGTTGGGCGTGGTGGCTGGCGCCTCTAGTCCCAGCTACTTGGGAGGCTGACGCAGGAGAATCGCTTGAACCCGGGAATCGGAGGTTGCAGTGAGCCAAGATTGCACCGCTGCACTCCAGCCTGGTCAACACAGCGAGACTATGAAAAAAAAAAAAGAAGAAGAAAGAAAGAGAGATAGAGAGAGAGAGAGGAGAGAAAGAAAGAAAGAAAGAAAGAAAGAGAAAAGAAAGAAAGAAAGAAAGAAAGAAAGAAAGAAAAAGAAAGAAAGAAAGAAAGAAAGAAAGAAAGAAAGAAAGAAAGAAAGAAAGAAAGAAAGAGAGAGAGAGAGAGAGGAGAGAGGGAGGGAGGGAGAGAGGGAGGAAGGGAGGGAGGGAGGGAGGAAGGGAGGAAGGGAGGGAGGGAGGAAGGGAGGGAGGGAGGGAGGGGGGAGGGAGGGAAGGAAGGAAGGAAGGAAGGAAGGAAGGAAGGAAGGAAGGAAGGAAGGAAGGAAGGAAGGAAAGAGTTCTTGGGGGGACGCGGGGGTAGGCAGTGTGGAGGAGGGGCCTGCTGAGGCCTGATATAGACTCAGATATGGTCACGTCTGAAACATTCAACAAAGTCTGGCCTTCCGATGGGAGACACAGAAGCAGACTCACTGGTCAAGGGAAGGAGGGGATGCCCTGGAAGGAGCCAGTGCCTTCACCTGCAAGGGCTACTAAACCTCCAAAAACAGGAGACTTCTGTGTTCACAAGCTATTCCAATAAAAGAAGTGCAAACATCTCCCCAGACTCTTTATAACACCAGACAAGGAAAGTGGAAAGTGTCAATTCAGTCTCCCTTAGGAAGAGGAAATAGCAAAAAACCTGCAGGAGAACTTCTTGAACCAAACGCAACAGAATAAAAAAAAAAACAAAAAAAAGAATGCAGGATGACCCAGTTAATGGTGATTTCTTATCAGAAATCCGTCCTATTTGGTCTTAGAAGAGGAGGGGTGCGGGGAGTCCTGGGTGGCAGAGGTGGGTGGGAGGGATCAGGAGTGAGTGGAGAGGGAGGGAAAGGGAGCCGGGTGGGCCGGTGTCCAGGGAGCAGTCAGGGGAGGGATGGAGCCAGCGAGGGGCAGGACAGCCAGTGAGGGTGGGAGGGACTCCATAGCAGCCCCTCTGTGCTCAGTAGAACCCCTCCTGATAGCCCCTCCCTCTCCTCCGACCCTTAGGCAGGCACCTGCTGGGGGCTGCGGGGTCCAGAGCGGGGCAGTGGTCACTAGGTTGTTGCAGAAGTCTTTGTGGCGGCACACATAGGTGTAGGAGAGCACGGAGAGGCCGGGGCCCATCCGGTGCTCAGTGACGCGGGGCTCCTGGTCCTTGGCCTCTGTGCAGCCCTTGGAGAGCACGAAGCCCACTTGGGGTCCTGGACCGAGATGGGGAGGCAAGCGAGGATGGAGGTCAGGCCTCCAGGGTCCTGGAGGGAGACGCTGCTACATTGGGTAGGCTGAGAGGCTGGAAAGGGGATCACTGGGACCCTAGGAGTCTCTCCTCCCGGAGGGGTGGCTCCCAAGTCACTGCACAGGGATCAAGGGACTGAGGGAACAGGGCGGGGTCTCTGCACCCCAGGGCCTTCTCACCGCTCTCAATGAGCACCATGGTGTCCTGGCACCCCAAGCCGCTGTCACAGCTGATCTCCTTAGGGGTCCAGTGCAGGGGCAACTGGGACACATTCCACACGTCGTAACCTGTCCCAAACTGGCAGAGCAGCGCCTGCACTCCTGGAGTGGCAAGAGCAAATCCATCTCAGCAGGGTTCCCTTGCCCAGCCTCCAGGGAAGTCCCCTCTAGGCTAGGGTCATCACTCACCTGGCAGTGGGAAGGTGACCCCCAGGAGGGCCAGCAGTAACACCGGGCTCATCACCCGTCTGTGGCTGGTAATCTCTTTCTGCTTTTTCAACAGGAAACAAGTCCTTTATACCAGCCCTTAAGCAGCCAGCCCAGGAAACGGTGGGGAGGGGAGGGCCTTGCCAAATGGAGGCCTGGGCCCCACCCCAAGTCTCG
Source organism: Macaca thibetana thibetana (assembly GCF_024542745.1). Lineage (NCBI taxonomy): Eukaryota > Metazoa > Chordata > Mammalia > Primates > Cercopithecidae > Macaca > Macaca thibetana. The sequence goes on from NC_065596.1 coordinate 24,170,961, forward strand.
ACTGCCCCACCGGCCTATCAGGGACCCCCTTTCTTCCTCAGACCTTGGGGTCCAGGCCCCCAGCTCATCCTCCCTCAGATGGAGGGTCCAGGACCCCCAGCCCCTCAGCCCCTCCTCCTTCAGACCCAGGAATCCAGGCCCCCAGTCCCTCCTCCCTCAGACCCAGGAGTCCAGGCCCCCAGTCCCTCCTCCTTCAGACCCAGGAGTCCAGGCCCTCCGTCCCTCCTCCCTCAGACCCAGGAGTCCAGGACCCCAGTCCCTCCTCCCTCAGACCCAGGAGTCCCAATCCCCAGGCCCTCCACAATTAGAAACTATGGCATCTTGACCCTAGGGTCCCCCTGGTCCAGACTCCCAGCCCTCTTTCCTCCTCAGGCCAGCTGTGTGGATCGCCACCCCCACCCTGGTTCTCCAGTAGTTCGGGAAGGCAGTTTCCTCATTTCTCATGGGCTCCCTGGCCACGTCTGTACCCCAGATGAGGAAATGACCCAACTACGTCTGGGGACGCTGTGCAGTGGCCATAGGCTCGTCCCCCTGTCTTCTGGCTTAGTTTCTACCCTCCACTGGCTTCCCACTTCTCTGTTCTTTCTCTTTCCTTCCCATATTGCTTTTCTTTTGATTCTCCTTTTCATGCTTTTCTCTCATGCTTTCTCTTCTATTCTCTACCCTCAGAGTACAACATAGTCCCCAATTTCCTACCATCAGGAAAGTCCCCAATTTCCTACCATCAGGAAAGACTTGGCCAGAGGTGGAGTGTAGACTGAATATCTATGAAAGAATTAGGATATATTTGAAAAATGCAACATCTATTTGCTGGAAGCCAATGGCAGAGCAGTGGTGTGCTGAAAACCTTACAGAAAAACAATACCCACAAATTCTGCCTCGTAGTGTTGGCCTATTTCTCTGGTGTAAATACTCATAGCATGTCTGATTTTAAGCTACCAACAGTTTACCAACCGGGCTGATGAAATCCCTAGCTATTTAACCACTGGCCTTTCCAGGGCTGTACAAATCAGCTGTAACACACTGGGAGGAGGCAGACAGGAAGGAACCAGGGTTATCTGTCAGTGACTGCAGAGGGATGTTGGAGTGTCTGTGACGGAGAAGGGAGAAGCAGAAGAGGGAAGGCGAGGGCAGGAATAGCAGAGAAAGAGAAATGAATGTAACTTGCAATTATATGTTTATTTTTGACATCTCTATAAATTTTATCTTTATTTGTCTTTGCAAGTTTATTGCAAGTTTAATATTTGCCACACAGACAGGGAAGTATTTGTCAAATCTCCTGCTATGTCTCCACCACCTACATGGCATATAGTACATGTCCAGTAATTTATTTTTTTTTTTTTTAGAAACAGAGTCTTGCTTTCACCTATGCTGGAGTACAGTGGTGCAATCGTAGCTCACTGCAGCTCACTACAGCCTCCATCTTCTGGACTCAAGTAACCCTCCCAACTCAGCCTCCCCAGTACCTGGGACTACAGGTGCGCACCACCATGTCTATCCTCTATTTTTTGTATTTTTTGCAGAGATACGGTCTCACTATGTTGCCTAGGCTGGTCTTGAACTCCTGGGCTCAGGTTGTCCTCCCTCCTTGGCCTCCCAAAGTGCTGGAAGTAGAAGCATGAGCCACCAAGCCCCAGCCTCAATAAATATTTATTGAATGAATGAATGCATGAAAAGGGGAAGACAACAGCAGAGCCCTCACTCCATTTGTACAGGTTGTGCACCCTAGAAATCTTGCCCCCTCCCCAGCAATTCACATTGTCATTGTGTGGATGGTGCCCTGGAACTGTGCATGGCCTAAAGCAGTGTCCCTGATGGAAGAGGGAAGGGAAGGGTGGGCGAAGAGGCAAACAGAGTCATAGGTACTCAATTCAATGTGTTACTTTAACATACATGTGGTCAACAATCATATGAAAAAAAGCTCAACGTCACTGATCGTTAGAGAAATACAAATCAAAACCACGATGAAATACAGCCTCACACTAGTCGGAATGACTATTATTAAAAAGTCAAAAAGTTACGCATGCCGGGAGAAAAAGGAACACTTAGACATTGTTGCTGGAAGTGTATATTAGTTCATCCATTGTGGAAGACAGTGTGGCAATTCCTCAAAGACCTAAAAACAGAAATACCACTTGACCAAGCAATCTTATTAATGGGTATATACCCAAAGGAATATAAATCATTCTATTATAAAGATGCATGCATATGTATGTTCATTGCACCACTATTCACAATAGCAAAGACATGGAATCAATAGAAATGCCCATCAATGGCAGATTGGATAAAGAGAATGTGGTACATATACACCATGGAATACTATGCAGCCATAAAAAAGAATGAGATAATATACTTGGCAGGAACACGAATGGAGCTGGAAGCCATTGTCTTTTTCTGACTAACACAGCCACAGAAAACCAAATACCACATGTCCTCACTTATAAGTGGAAGCTAAATGATGAGAACACGTGGACACATAGAGGGGAACAACACACACTGAAGCCTATCAGAGGGTGGAGGGTGGGAGGAGGAGGAGGAGGGAGAGGATCAGGAAAAGTAACTACTGGGTACTAGGCTTAATACCTGAGGGATGAAATAATCTGTACAACAAACCCCCATGACACAAGTTTGCCTATATATTAATAACAAACCTGCACACGTACTTCTGAACTAAAATAAAAGTTAAATTTTAAAGAAAGTCTTGCTTTAATCAACAAATGTTTACTGAAGCTGGAATATGTGCTAGACACCATCCTAGTGGCTGGGGATACAGAGACGCAAAGAAGAAGGAGGCCGCTGCTATTGGTCAAGCTCACAGCCTATGAAGGGGCAGACTCTAAACCAACACAGAAGCATGAAAAATATTAGGTGGTTCAGGGTGCTGGGTAGAGAGTGAAAACCTGGTGAGGTGAAAGTAGACAACTGAACTGGCTGCTTTGGCTAGTAGGAAATCAGTGAGGGCCTTCCTGAGGAGGTGGCATTTAGCTGTGAGCAGAATGGGAAAAAAAAAAAAAAGAGCCAGCCCTGGAAGGACATGCAGAAAGAGCATTCCAGGCAGGGGAGGAGCAGGTGCAAAGGCCATGAGTTGAGATCCAACTTGGTTTAGGTAAGAATTAGAAAGAGATGCCAGGCCTGGGCGTGGTGGCTCACACCTGTAATCCCAGCACTTTGTGAGGCTGAGGTGGGTGGATCACTTGAGCTCAGAAGCTCAAGACCAGCCTAGGCAACATGGTGAAACCCCATCTCTACCAAAAATACAAAAAATTAGTGAGGCATGGTGGCATGTGTCTGTAGTCCCAGCTACTCAGGAGGCTGAGGTGAGAGGATCACTTGAACCTGGGAGTCAGAGGTTGCAATGAGCCAAGATCGTACCACTGCGCTCCAGCCTGGGCAACATGGCAAAACCCCATCTCAAAAAAAAAAAAAAAAAAAAAAAAAAAAAAAAACACCAGGTGTGGTGGTGCACGCCTGTAGTCCCAGCTACTCAGGAGTCTGAGATGGGAGGATCACCTGAGTCCAGGAGATCAAGGTTACAGTAAGCTGAAATTGCACCACTGCACTCTAGCCAGCAAGGAGCAAGACCCTGTCAAAAGAAAAAAAAGAAAAGAAAAGAGTTAAGAAAAGAAAAGAAGGAAGAAAGGAAAGAAAGAGAGAAAGGGAGAGGGAGAGGAAGGAGGGAGAGGGGGGAGGGAGGGAGGGAGGGAGGGAGGGAGGGAGGGAGGGAGGGAGGGAGGGAGGGAGGGAGGAAGGAAGGAAGGAAGGAAGGAAGGAGGAAGGAAGGAAGGAAGGAAGGAAGGAAGGAAGGAAGGAAGGAAGGAAGGAAGGAAGGAAGGAAGGAAGGAAAGAAAGAAAGAAAGAAAGAAAGAAAGAAAGAAAGAAAGAAAGAAAGAAAGAAAGAAAGAAAGAAAGAAAGAAAGAGAGAGAGAAAGAAAGAGAGAAAGCAAGCAAGCAAGCGAGCGGGCAGGTGGTGGCTGAACTGTAGTGGGTGAGAGGGAGACACAGAGTGACAGGAGACTGGAACAGAAAGGTCTGATCAGGCTGCTTGGCTCAACTCTCCTGCTTCTGTCTGTGTGACCTCTGGCCATTCACTCTCCTCTCTGAACTTCCTTGTGCTCTTCTGTAAACCGACACCATGGTCAACTGCACCCGATGGTTTGTGGTAAATATTAAGAGCCTTGTACCACTCAAAGTATGTTCTCAGCAAACAATGAACAGGGTGACCACTATGAACCCTCAATGCTTCAGGCTGTTGTCTGAGCGCTCATTCAGGCACGGCCACAACAGTGAGAGAGAGCCTATTTTTAAAATTTATTTTTTAAAATTATGTATTCGGGGGGTCCATTTGCAGGTTTATTACATGAGTATATTGCATCGTGCTGGACCCTCTATTGAACTCGAAACTCAAATAGTGAGCATAGCGTCCAATAGGTCGATTTTCAACCCTTGGCTTCCTCCTTCCCTCCCGCCTTTTGGAGTTCCCCATGTCTATTATTACCATTTTTATGTCCATGAGTATCTAAGGTATAGCTCCCACTTAAAAGTGAGAACATGCAGTATTTGAGTTTCTGTTTCTGCATTAATTCACTTAGGATTATGTCCTCCAGCTGCATTCATGTTGCTGCAAAAAGCATGATTTTATTTTATTTTTATGGCTGCATAGGACCACGTGGTGTATCTGCACCACATTTTCTTTAGCCAATCTACCAGTGATGGATATTTCAGTGGATTCCATGGCTTTGCTGCTGTGAATAGTGCTGTCATAAACATATAAGTGCAGGTATCTTTTGATAAAACAATTTCTTGTTCTTTGGGTAGATTTCTAGGAGTGGGATTGCTGGGTCGAATGATAGTTCTATTTTTAGTTCTTTGAGAAAGAGAGAGCCCATTAACCCATTGGTGAAGAGACTGAGCCCTAGAGGGGCTAAACAACTGCCGGGCGCGGTGGCTCACGCCTGTAATCCCAGCACTTTGAGAGGCCAAGGTGGGCAGATCACGAGGTCAGGAGATCGAGACCATCCTGGCTAACACGGTGAAACCCCGTCTCTACTAAAAAATACAAAAAATTAGCCAGCGTGGTGGCAGGTGCCTGTAGTCCCAGCTACTCGGGAGGTCGAGGCAGGAGAATGGCGTGAACCCGGGAGGCAAAGCTTGCAGTGAGCCAAGATAGCGCCACTGCACTCTAGCCTGGGTGACAGAGCGAGACTCCGTCTCAACAACAACAACAAAAAATTACAAAAATTAGCCTGGTGTAGTGGCAGGCGCCTGTAGTTCCCAGCTACTCCAGAGGCTGAGACAGGAGAATCGCTTGAACCCAAGAAGCAGAGGTTGCAGTGAGCCAAGATCATGCCACTGCTCTCCAATCTGGGCGGCAGAGCAAGACTCCGTCTCAAAAAAAAAAAAAAGAAAAGAAAATTTCAAACCTGCAGAAAAGCTGCAAGGACAGTACAGTATTCCCTTCACTGGATTACACCCACTCTTCACATTTTACTGTATTTGTTTATGCACATACAACGCATGCTTTTAAAATATTCTTAAATTTTAAAAACAAGGAGTAGACATTGTAACTCTCACCACTAAGTGTCTCAGCAAGAACCTTCTTAAGATTATTCTTAAGGGGACTGGGCACAGTGACTCAGTCCTGTAATCCCAGCACTTTGGAAGGATCACTTGAGGTCAGGAGTTCAAGACCAGCCTGGTCAACATGGTGAAACCCCATCTCTACTAAAAATATAAAAATTAACTGGACATGGTGACATACAACTGTAATCCCAGCTACTTGGGAGGCTGAGGCAGGAGAATCACTTGAACCTGGTGGTGGAGGTTGCAGCAGTGAACCAAGATCACACCACTGCACTCCAGCCTCGGTGACAGAGCCAGGCTCTATCGCAAAAAAAAAAAAAAGAAAAAAAGTATAGATTATTCTTTTTCTCTCTCTCTCTCTTTTTTAGATGGAGTTTCGCTCTCTCACCCAGACTGGAGTGAAGTAGCATGATCTCTGCTCACTGCAACCTCTGCCCCCCAGGTTCAAGCAATTCTCCTGTCCCAGCCTCCTGAGTAGCTGGGATTACAGGCACCTGCCACCTCGCCAAGCTAATTTTTGTATTTATGGTAGAGACAGAGTCTCACCATGTTGACCAGGCTGGTGCTGAGCTCTTGACCTCAGGTGATCCACCTGCCTCAGCCTCCCAAAGTGCTAGGATTACAGGTGTGAGCCACCACACCCAGCCTATATAGATATTCTTAAGGACTCTGTCCTACATAACCACAGACCAGGATGAGATCCATGTAGTTTACATGGATGCACTGTTGTCTAATAGGAAGCCCATTTCCAATTTTCTTTGTTGTCCCAAGAACATCCCTCATTGCGTTTTTGCTTTCTGATCAGGAGAACATCCAGGGTCAAGCATGACCTGCACTGCGTTGTCTTCATGAAAGAGAAAAACTCAGGACCCAATTCACTATGACAGAAGGAAAAAAAAAAAAAAAACTGGAAGCTGAGTCATGCAAGAAACTGCCTTTCCTTTTGTTTCTAAGCAGACAGCTACAGAGAAAAGGTTAAGTATCTCCTTTGGTAGCTACTCTATGTTCACCTTATCTTTAAAAAAAAAAAAAAAAATTTACTTATTATTTTTTTTGAAAGTGTCATACTTTGTCTCCCAAGCTGGAGTGCAGTGGCATGATCTTGACTCACTGCAACCTCTGTCTCCTGGGCTCAAGTCATTCTCTCACCTCAGCCTCCCAAGTAGCTGGGACTACAGGCACCCGCCACCACGCCCAGCTAATTTTTATATTTTTTTGTAGAGATGGGTTTTGCCATGTTGTCCATGCTGGTCTCAAATTCCTGGGCTCACAAGATCCTCCCGCCTCAGCCTTTCAAAGTACTGGGATTACAGGCGTGAGCCACCAAGCCCGGCCATATTCACCCTATCTTTTGTAAGGTGCCAATTTACTGAGAGTGAGATGAATACGTGATTGATTATTCCCCTCCCTCCTCCTTTCTCTTACACCATGTGGATTCAGTAATGCGACTACACCCTCCTTCTTTCACCTCCAGCCAGCTTTTCCACTCTAAATATTGAATTCCTCAAAATTATCTTTGGAAAAGGGCGCAGACCACAGTCTGTTTCTATGATATCATGGTTTTTTCTACATCCTTAACCTTGGCAAAATAAGTTTCTAAGCTGATGGAGACCTGTCTCAGACACCTTTTGGTTTACATCTCATCTCTGGACTCCCCTTTAATCTAGGAGTGCTCCGCAACTACCTTTCATTTTCTTTAATGTCACTGAAAGTGAATGGTTCACTTTTTTTTTTTTTTCTTTTTGTAAAATCTTCCACCACCTGGATGTGTCTGACTCTGACTTTATGATTAGAGTAGTTTTAATGATTTTTGGCAGTATTCTTCCAGCTGGGTGTCGTGTGTCACATTCAGAAGGTCTTTCATGCCTGTTTGTCAAATTCTTGGTTAACTAACAAGTGCTCTGTGAGGTAAGCCATGGAGGCCATGTGAATGTCCTATTCCCCACCACAAGACCCTTCTGTCTCCTTGCACACATCATGCCCAAGCTACTTCCAGAAAATCCTCCGTGACCACGGCAAATCATATGATGCTTTTGGTCCAGCTCCCCTGCTGCCCTCCTCTCCACTCCTCTGCCCATTACAAGAAGCCTTTACACCCAGGCAGTTCAGCACCCAGAACTGGTTCCATTCATCCCATTCAAGGACAGGAAAACTGAGCCCTGGGAAGGAGAAGTAAAGCTGGAGTCACAAAGCCAGGAAATGATGGCCAGGGCCACGAACCTGGCCTTATAAACAACCTGCACTCTTCCCCCTCCAATGCAGCCTGCCGAGGATGCTCATCAGTCATCTGAATGTTTCACTTCCAGCCTCCTCATCTGCCAAGCACCCAGCATGTTCCAGCAAAGACAAATTATTCCTATGGCAAACTGATCTGCATTCAGCTTATAGGACTTTATGTTACAAAAAGGAGGGATCTATGGCACTTAATGAAAAGTTACACTTAAAGATTTTTACAGACCTGACTGGGTGTGGCGTCTCACACCTGTAATCCCAGCACTTTGGGAGGCTGAGGCAGGTGGATCACCTGAGGTGAGGAGTTCAAGACCAGCCTGACCAACATGGTGAAACCCCGTCTCTACTAAAAATACAAAAATTAGCCAGGCATGGTGGTGTGTGCCTGTAATCCCAGCTACTCAGCTGAGGCAGGAGAATAGCTTGAACCTGGGAGGTGGAGGTTGCAGGGAGCCGAGACTGTGCCATTGCACTCTAGCCTGGGCGACAGAGTGAGACTCCGTCTCAAAAATAAAACAAAAGATCTTTACAGGCTTTCGTGTACTGACCAGAGAAGCAAAAATGAATGAAAGGATTACAACATGAGGCTGGCATTACTGTGCACCTATATCCTTGAGTGCTAGTGGCCCTGTGGATTAGATCAACAATTTGGAAGCCAATTTGACACTAGACCAACAAAGTCCTTTGACCTGCAGTTCCATTTTGGCAAAAAATAGTAATAAATAAATAAATAAAATCCCTAAAGAGCATAAAGAGAAAGGAAGTTTTGATATTTGGAAATTGTGGGCTTTGAGTAAAGAGGCTGATATTCTAGACCTGCTATCGTTTCACTATGACCTGAACAATTTGCTTCCTCTTTTTAGCCTTCCATCTCTTCCTGCAAAATAAGGCAGGGTTTTCAATCTCTTCACCACACAGGAAAAGGAAATAGAAAAAGAAATAAATAAAGCCCACTCCAGGAGCAGTGGGTCACACCTGCCATCCCAACATTCTGGGAGGCCAAGGCAGGCAAATCGCTTGAGCTCAGGAGTTCATGGCCAGCCTGGGCAACATGGAGAAACCCCCTCTCTACCAAAAATACAAAAAAGTAACCAGGCCTGGTGGTGCACACCTGTAGTCCCAGGTACTCGGGAGGCTGAGGTGGAATGATCTCTTGAGCCTGGGAAGTGGAGGTTGCAATGAGCCAAAATTGCATCACTGCACTTCAGCCTGAATGACAGAGCAAGACCCCCTCTCAAAAAAGACAAAGAAAGAAATAGACAATCTCAGTGCTGGCAGTGCTGTGGAACTAACATCTTAGGGTTGGTGGAGAGAGTGGACTTAGCACTTGTGGAAAGAGCCATATTTCCTGGGGGCCACAAGGCCACATATGCCCTGTGAAGACTGACCAGGGAGTGTTGAGCTGCTACCCATCTTTCATCTATTTGTCAGGCAAAAATTCTTTCAAGATCATTCCACTTGATTTTCCTTTAAATAAAAATAACATGGGAATGGAATGGAATTGCCGAGTGGCATGGTGGGTTTATGCTAAAATTTTTAGAAGTTGCCAGATTGCTTTCCATAGTGGTTGTACCATCTTACACTCCCACCAGCAGTATGAGCATTCCAGTGCCTCCACATCCTTGCCAACACTTGACGTGGTCCCCTCTTTTTAATCTTAGCCATTCTAATAGTTCTGTAGTGGTATCTTACTGTGGTTTTATTCTGCATGGTTTTCTTGAGACAGAGCCTCATTATGTTGCCCAGGCTGGAGTACAGTGGGCCCATCATAGCTCACTTTCTCTTCAGGAAACTCTTCCCTGATCTTTCAGTCTAGGTCAGAAGCCCAGTAATATACAGTCATGAGGCCCCCATATTTATCCCTTTTGACTATTAGTGAATCTGTAACTTTTTTTTTTTAAGATGGAGTTTCACCCAGGCTGGAGTGCGATGGCATGATCTTGGCTCACGGCAACCTACACCTCCCAGGTTAAAGTCATCCTCGTGCCTCTGCTTCCCAAATAGCTGGGATTACAGGCATGAGCCACCATATCCAGCTAATTTTTTAATTTTTGGTAGAGACAGGGTATTAGCATGTTGCCCAGGCTGGTCTCAAACTCCTGACCACAAGTGATCCACATGCCTCGGCTTCCCAAAGTGCTGAGATTACAGGCATGAGCCACTGCGCCTGGCTCAAGGTCGACTCTTAAGACTTACAACCTTGCTACTTCAGAGTTGGTCTGAGGACTGAAATGTATCACCTCTTATCCATCAGGAAATAGCATCACTTCTCTAAGCTTCAGTGTCCTCATTTGAAAAATGATAAAAATGTGGGCGGAGGATTACCTAGGTGCCGAGGCAAGAGACTGAAGGCACATACTGTTTCAGTATAATAAAGAAAATAGAATAAGAATAGTCATAATACAAATTAGATATAGAGATGATCATGGACAATTATCAACCATTATAAACATTATTAATCATTAGCTTTTAATATACTCTTTGTTGCATTACTAATATAACCTAGGAATAACCGGCAGGTATAGGGTCAGGTGCTGAAGGGACATTGTGAGAAGTGACCTAGAAGGCAAGAAGTGAACCTTCTGTCACGCCCACATAAGGGCCACTTGAGGGCTCCTTGGTCAAGCGGTAATGCCAGTGTCTGGGAAGGCACCCATTACTTAGCAGACTGTGAAAGGGAGTCTCCTTTCCTTAGAGGAGTCAGGGAACACTCTGTTCCACCAACTTCTTGTGGAAGGCTGGATATTACCCAGGCCTGCCCGCAGTCATCCGGAGGCCTAAACCCCTCCCCGAGGTGCTGTGCTTCAATGGTCACACTCCTTGTCCACTTTCATGCTCCTCCCATACTCCTGGTTCCTCTTTGAAGTTCATAGTAGTTAGCGGTAGAAGAAAGAGTGAAAGCTTTAAAGTCTTTGATCTTTCTTATAAGTGCAGAGAAGAAAACGCTGACATATGCTGCCTTCTCTCTCTGCTTGGGCTACCTAAAAGGGAAGGGCCCCCTATCCTGTAATCACGTGACTTGCTTCACCTTGTCAATCACTTAGAGGATTCACCCTTCTTACCCTGCCCCTTTGTCTTGTATGCAATAAACATCAGCGAGCCCAGCCGTTCGGGGCCACTACTGGTCTCCGTATCTTGATGGTTCCCCGGGCCCAGCTGCTTTCTCTTTATCTCTTTGTCTTGTGTCTTTATTTATTACAATCTCTCGTCTCCGCACACGAGTAGAACACCCACTAAGCCCTGTAAGGCTGGACCCTACATAAAAATTCCTGCCCTGCAGGTAGGCGAGGAAGTTCAGAAGTGGTGTGCATAAAGTGCTTCCTATCTAGCCAGGCAGTCTTGAGTTTCAAGGCCTGTCTTGTCATTCAGGGACTGTGGAATGGTCTTAGCGTTGGAGCAGAGAGTGGCATTTGGTGCTTGGTGTCATCCTAACCCCCACAGTCCTGTAGTAGTTAGCTAGAGCTGCCATGACAAAAATACCACAGAGGAGTAGATAAGCAACAGAAATTGATTTTATCACAGTTCTAGAAGTTGAAAGTCCATGCACTTTCCTCCTCTGTAAGAGGTCACAGCGTTTCCCATGAGCTCTCATATATGTGGTGGAGGGAGAAACAGAAGGAGCAGGTGCCACAGAAGTCTGAGTCACCCACTGGGTCACTGGTGCCCTGGGACTTGCTGGAGCCTGATCCCATACACAGCTCTCCCTGGGATGCTGGAGGCTGCTGTGCACGACCCAGGTAACTCAGACGTCACTAGAACATGATGTGCCACTCAGGTCCCAAAGCCCTTGGTGTCCTGTGGTCCAGCATTCTGATTTCAGTAAGCCCAGGGATAAGCCAAGAGCTGCTTTCCCAATGAATGCTTACCTGCAGGAGGAGTCATGGTCTTTCTCTAGAACCTCCAGTTCTGCACCGTGAATCTTCTGGAGATTGTGAAAGGCTGCGTAAAATAATACACTGGATTTGTAACATACATGCTGTAACATTCATTAGTTTCTTTTTTTTTTTTCTTTTTTTTTTTTTTTTTTTTTTGAGATGGAATCTCACTCTGTCATCTAGGCTGGAATGCAGTGAGGCCATTTTGGCTCACTGCAATCTCCGCCTCCCAGGTTCAAGCAATTCTCCTGCCTCAGCCTCCCGAGTAGCTGGGACTACAGACACCCGCCATGATGCTTGGGTAATTTTTGTATTTTTGGTAGAGACGGGGTTTCACCCTATTGAGCTGGTCTCAAATTCCTGACCTCATGATCCGCCAGTCTTGGCCTCCCAAAGTGCTGGAATTAGAGGTGTGAGCCACCACACCCAGCTTCATTAATTTCTTAATACCCTCTTCCAGGAGTTACTGAGAAAGATATTTTACAATTCTAAGTGGAATATTTTATTGGGAAGGACTGTGGTTTGTTTCTGCGATAATTCTATTGTGGCTTAAACAGTTTGTTCTTTTATAATTTGGAGTATTCCCTCTACCGCCTATTGTTTACTTTTGACCTTTGATATTTATGCTATGCAAATTTATCAACCCCTGATTTTACTTCTTCAAAGCCAGTATGAGGCTAGTCAAGCCTGATTTCCTCTTACGGGAACTAAGACTTTTGCCCCATGGTACTTGTGTAACCAGGTTACAAGATTTAAAAATCTATTGCAAGTGACAGTAATTAAAGACAAACAAAAAATCAAATGTGGGCTACTCTGGAAGAAGAAAGCATTGGAATGTAGATTTTATTCATTTGCAGAGACATGAACCAACTTATACTCGTTTAATTTCCACATTATTTATGGAGAGTCTAAAGTCAATTTCTGAGAACAGAAAACCAACTTGAAAAGCTGTTTAAATTCTATTAGTGGGATTTACAAAGGTACAAGCGTTAAGAAAAAGAGAGAAAAAAGAAGAGAGAGGTAGAGAGAAATGAAAACGTGACACAAATGAGAGCCAGACAATGGAGATGGAGAAAAAGCCGTCGAGAGGGACAGAGGGTGCGGTGGAGGTCTGCAGAATCTAAAGATCCACCTCTCTTCTCCGGATGCTGACTTCTCACCTGATCCCAGAAACAGACTGAGCTTTAACTCTGACCACATAGTCCTCAGGATGACAGAGGGTGAGGCCACCTGCACCCCACCAACCTTCCACAGCCCCTCTGCGTGGGCTCTGCCCAGCACCCTACACGTGCTCTGAGGCCTCTTATTGCAACAAATAACTTCCACGGACTTCGGTTCCCTCCACCACCTCTTTCTCCTCGGTCAAGCATCTTCAATGGTCTGGATACGTGTATTTGCTTCCATTTGTCGCCTTCCACTCACTCATCCATGTCCACTTCCGTCTTCCCCTTTCTCTAACATTGCTTGTACTGAGGTCAGCAACATCCTCCTTTATTGCTAAACCTGCCAGGAACTCACAGGTTAGTTTTGCGTCCTTTGACACTGAGGGCCACTTCTTTTCCTGGAATAATCTCTGTGAGGTAAATATACATTTTTTAAAATTTTGTTTAGCCTGGTGCAAAAAGATAAAGAGACTCTCCTCTTTTCGCTCAGAGCATTTTCTATTCATTCATTTATTCACTCATTCATTGACAGAGTCTCCTTCTGTCACCCAGGCTGGAGTGCAGTGGTGCCATCCAAGATTACTGCAGCCTTAACCTCCTGGGCTCAAGCGATCCTCCCTCCTTAGCCTCCTGAGTAGCTGGGACTACACACACACCCCACCATGCCCAGCAAATTTATTATTATTTGTGTGTGTGTGGAGATAAAATCTTGCTATGTTGCCTAGGCTGGACTTTGAGACTTTTTTTTTTTAGAAGAGGTGTAATTGAAAATCCTTTCTCTGCCCCGTGGAGATGTATGTAAAGTTTTCTAAAGCATACATAAGCCTCTTGCCTGCCTCACAACCCAGAACTGTCCTCCTCAAGGCCCTGGGAGCTCTCTCTTTGAAAGGCAGGCATCCGGGCAGAAAGCACCCCTGTCTCCCAGTTTCTGTGAGAAGGAAGGAACCTCAGTTCTGGGGGCATCTCACTCCCAGTTGCAAAATTACCTCCTGTCATAGATGAGAGAGGTTTGTTTTTCCTGTGGATAAAGCCAATTAACCACACAGAGAATCAACCCAGTTACTGGGTGAATTTAGGATGAATTATGTGTGACAAATGGTGCCGTCGAGTCCTCTCACCTGGGGACTAGTCACCGTCTATCTGGAAACCATGTGTGTAACGGGTTGCACCTGCTTGACTGGATACAAAGGTGGAGTTCCTTTCTGTCATTGTCATCTCTTAGCAAATTGCATCACATTTTGGCTTAATGGTTACTCAATCATAAGACAGGTTTCTTTTACTTCTACGGATGTGAGGGGGGTTTCTGGGCTGAGCAGAAATTTGTTTCTTAATTATATTTTTCCAGCACCCCACACCTAAGTTACTCCACCTTCTCTGAAGCTGCTTCCCCCAGGCTTTAACAGAGGCTGCTTCCCGGGGTTCCTCCCAGGCCCTGCCTCTCCTGGTTCATCTGATCTCCCACCCTCAGGGTACTGTGGCTTCCCTCCCTTCCATGTGCTGATGCCTCTTGGATCTCTAACTCTAGGCAGAACCCGGCTTCTCAGTTCTTCAGCTCAAATACCCACCTTGGGACGGGCGTCTGCACCGGGACATCCTGCCGGGAACTCTCCTGGTGGAACACAGTGCATGTTCTCTGGCTGCCCTGCAGTTGTTAAATGCCACCAGTACACGTGGGGAATGTTCTGCTTCCCAAGGAGGAAGCCGGAAAGTTCATTTTCCCAGCACTCCTTACAGGAGGGACACGAACACGAGTCCAGGCTTTCCCCATCAGGTGCTCCCGTGAACAACTCAGGATCCCGAGCAGCACCAGGAAGCAGAGGGTGCATGGCACCGATTTTTGTTTTTATTTTTTGAGTGGGGTTGGGGGACAGTGGTGCAGAAGCTTCTGGACTCCAGGGCCAGCCTCAGCAGTGCAGGGTGCAGGGTGTGGTTTCTGCCTCCTGCAGTAGCTGGAAGATCTTGACTGGAGCTGTCCTGCGCCTGTGGTTTAATCCTTGCCCTGGGCCCTGTGGCCTCCAAGCCGGCTTGATGAGTGCCCTTGGAGCTTGGTGACCTTCCTACACTGTCCTTTAACCAGTCCCTTTTCTGCTTCTTGCTGGAGTGAGCTGGGCAGTTTTCTCTGAATCTGCTCCTGTCCTGGGTTCTCCTTTAAGGAGCGGTACGCTGGGCACCTGACCCCTCAGCCAGATGCCCAGCAGATGTTCTCATGCTTCCACTTTCCTTACCTCTTCATGTCTGGTGGTCACTCTTTTCTGTCCCTTCCATGTCCTACATCTCTCTCTGCTGTGTCCTGTCTTCTGCACCCAGTGGCCTCCACGTAAGTTTGCACCACCACCCATTCTTCCTTGGATGAATGCAGTGATCTCCCCGGGTCTCCCTGTCTCCATGGGGGCCACCAGCATCCGAGCCAGCTTCTTCTCTGTGGCAGAGATTATCTTTTTCAGTCCTCCTCTGGCCATGGCCCTCTCCTGCTCCTCTTTCCAGGACTCCCAAGTCCCTGGGATGTGCTCCAGCTGCTAAGAGAGCCTCGAAGGTTGATGACGTGGCCTCCACAGTCCTCCCGAGCAGCTGCCCCACCTACCCTCATCCTTCAGCTCCATTATATTTCCTTTTTCTGTTTAATTTTTTGAATAGGTGTTGTATTTACATGGCTCAGAAATTTGCATCCGTGTGTATCCATATATGTGTGCAGGCACGAAGAGCCTGTCTCACCCGTGTTTCCTATGCACCCAGGTGCTAGCCCCATGCCAGCCCCAGTGGCCAGCTATGCTCTTTGTGACCTGCAAAGCTTTCTACAGCTGTTTTATGAAAAGAATAGGAATTATTGTAAATTATGGTAAAATATATATGTATAACATAGAATTCACCATCTTAACCACTTTTTTTTTTTTTCCTTTTTTTTTTTTTTTTTTTTTTGAGAAGCAGTCTCGCTCTGTCACCCAGGCTGGAATGCAATGGCACAGTCTCGGCTCACTGCAACCTCCGCCTCCCAGGTTCAAGAGATTCTCCTGCCTCAGCCTCCCAAGTAGCTGGGATTACAGGCACACGCCACCAGGCCCGGCTAATTTTTGTATTTTTAGTAGAGACAGGGTTTCACCATGTTGGTGAAGGCCAGGCTGGTCTCAAACTCCTAACCTCAGGTGAGCCACCCGCCTTGGCCTCCCACAGTGCGGGGATTACAGGCTTGAGTCACTGCGCCCGGCCTAACCTCCTCATTTTCTAGATGAGGACACCGAAGCTTGGGGAGGAACAGGAATTGGTTCAGGCTAAGGAAGATCTGTCGATCTCTCTTGCACCAAAAAGGCAGAGCTGCCTTTCTCAAGGGGCTGTGTATTGGGGTGTTCTTGCACAGCTATAAAGAAATACCTGAGACTAGGTAATTTATAAGGAAAGAGGTTTATATACTACAAGGCTACAGTAACCAAAACAGCATGGTACTGGTACCAAAACAGAGATATAGACCAATGGAACAGAACAGAGTCCTCAGAAATACCACACATCTACAGCCATCTGATCTTTGACAAACCTGAGAGAAACAAGAAATGGGGAAAGGATTCCCTATTTAATAAATGGTGCTGGGAAAATTGGCTAGCCATAAGTAGAAAGCTGAAACTGGATGCTTTCCTTACTCCTTATACGAAAATTAATTCAAGATGGATTAGAGACTTAAATGTTAGACCTAATACCATAAAAACCCTAGAGGAAAACCTAGGTAGTACCATTCAGGACATAGGCATGGGCAAAGACTTCATGTCTACAACACCAAAAGCAACAGCAGCAGAAGCCAAAATTGACAAATGGGATCTAATTAAACTAAAGAGCTTCTGCATAGCAAAAGAAACTATCATCAGAGTGAACAGGCAACCTACAGAATGGGAGAACATTTTTGCAATCTACTCATCTGACAAAGGACTAATATCCAGAACCTACAAAGAACTCAAACAAATTTACAAGAAAAAAACAAACAACCCCATCAAAAAGTGGGCAAAGGATATGAACAGACATTTCTCAAAAGAAGACATTCATACAGCCAACAGACACATGAAAAAATGCTCATCATCACTGGCCATCAGAGAAAGGCAAATCAAAACCACAATGAGATACCATCTCACACCAGTTAGAATGGCGATCATTAAAAAGTCAGGAAACAACAGGTGCTGGAGAGGATGTGGAGAAATAGGAACACTTTTACACTGTTGGTGGGATTGTAAACTAGTTCAACCATTATGGAAAACAGTATGGCGATTCCTCAAGGATCTAGAACTAGAAGTACCATATGACCCAGCCATCCCACTACTGGGTATATACCCAAAGGATTATAAATCATGCTGCTATAAAGACACATGCACACGTATGTTGATTGCGGCACTATTCACAATAGCAAAGACTTGGAATCAACCCAAATGTCCATCAGTGACAGACCACAGTAAGAAAATTTCGCACATATACACCATGGAATACTATGCAGCCATAAAAAAGGATGAGTTTGAGTCCTTTGTAGGGACATGGATGCAGCTGGAAACCATCATTCTTAGCAAACTATCACAAGAACAGAAAACCAAACACCGCATGTTCTCACTCATAGGTGGGAACTGAACAATGAGATCACTTGGACTCGGGAAGGGGAACATCACACACCGGGGCCTATCATGGGGAGGGGGGAGGGGGGAGGGATTGCATTGGGAGTTATACCTGATGTAAATGACGAGTTGATGGGTGCAGCACACCAACATGGCACAAGTATACATATGTAACAAACCTGCACGTTATGCACATGTACCCTAGAACTTAAAGTATAATAATAATAAAAAGAAAAAAAAAAAAGAAAAGAGGTTTAATTGGCTCAAGGTTCTGCAGCTGTACAGGAAGCATGGTGCCAGAATCTCCTTCTGGGGAGGTCTCAGAGAGCTTTTACTGATGGCGAAAGGATGCAGGCCAGAGAAGGGGAGCAAGAGAGAGCAGGAAGGGGAGGTGCCACAAACTTCAACAACCAGATCTGGCAAGGACTCACTCACCATTGCAAGGACAGCACCAAGTCATGAAGGATCCGCCCCCATGACCCAAACACCTTCCATCAGGTCGCACCTCCAACACTGGGAATTACATTTCAACATGAGATATGGGTGAGGGACAAATATCCAAACTAAGTCACGGGGCAAGAGGAGGTCCCTGGAGCTGTTGAAGCAGAAATGGGGTGAAGAATAGAGGTGGAGAGCGCTTAGGCTTCCAAGGTCTCTTCTAAGTGTGAGATGGACTCTGTGACCAGGTCATCTGGAGAGTGACTCAACAAGGTGATTACTTTCCCAAGCATGAGCCCTCAAGGGTCAGACAGGGGCTGAAAACTGCCACACATTCTTCCCAAATCCTTTGACATGTGATCATTCAACGATAACAGTTCAAAGATAACAAAGGGATTGGAGCTTTACCAATCCGTTTCTTATTGTGGCATTTTCTCTATTAAAAATAAATACTCATTGATACTGTAACTTACAGAATCAGTACCAATTCTGAAAGTATACAAAGCGTTGCCTTACTTTAAGGAAGGAGACCACTACTACTCCTGCTACCCTCCTCCCTCCACCTTGCCTAGTTCACAAGACAGGAGGAAAGTGAGAAACAAAAAGATGGAAAGAAACAGAAGTAAGGTAAATAGCCAGACAACCTTGGCACCACCGCCCGGCCCCAGGAGTTAAAAAAAGTAATAATAATAACATCAACCCCTGACCTAAACTACTTGTGTTACCTGTAAATTCCAGACTATGTATGAAAAAGCACTGCAGGGCTGGGCACAGTGGCTCATGCCTGTAATTCCAGCACTTTGGGAGGCCGAGGCGGGTGGATCATGAGGTCAGGAGATCAAGACCATCCTGGCTAACACGGTGAAACCCCATCTCTACTAAAAATACAAAAAAATTAGCCAGGCATGGGGTCAGGCGCCTGTAGTCCCAGCTACTCGGGAGGCTGAGGCAGGAGAATGGCGTGAACCTGGGAGATGGAGCTTGCAGTGAAACGAGATTGCGCCACTGCACTCTAGCCTGGGTGACAGAGCGAGACTCTGTCTCAAAAAAAAAAAAAAAAAAAGAGAAAAATCATTGCAAAACTTTCTGTTCTGTTAGCTGTTGCATGTAGCCCCCAGTCACGTTTCCCACGCTTGCTCGATTTATCACGACCCTTTCACGTGGACCCCTTAAAGTTGTAAGCCTTTTAAAAGGCCAAGCATTGGCTGGGCGCAGTGGCTCACACCTGTAATCCCAGCACTTTGGGAGGCCGAGGCAGGCAGATCACAAGGTTAGGAGATGGAGACTATCCTGGCTAATACGGTGAAACCCCATCTCTACTAAAAACACAAAAAATTAGCTGGGCGAGGTGGCGGGCACCTGTAGTCCCAGCTACTCGGGAGGCTGAGGCCGGAGAATGGCGTGAACCCGGGAGGCAGAGGCAGTGAGCCAAGTTTGCGCCACTGCACTCCAGCCTGGGCGACAGAGCGAGATTCCATCAAAAAAAAAAAAAGGCCAAGAATTTATTTTTCAGGGAGCTGGCTCTTAAGAAGCAAGTCTGCCGATGCTCCCAGCCAAATAAACCTCTTTATTCTTTAATCCAGTGTCTGAGGAGTTTTGTCTGCAGCTCGTCCTGCTACGACTTCATGTCACATCTGGAAAGCTTACATAGGCTGGGCATGGTGGCTCACGTCTGTAATCCCAGTACTTTGGAAGGCCAAGGCAGGCGTATCACCTGAGGTCAGGAGTTCACGACCAGCCTGGTCAACATGGCGAAACCCCGTCTCTACTAAAAATACAAAAATTAGCCAGGTGTGGTAGCAGGTGCCTGTAATCCCAACTACTCAGGGGAGGCTGAGGCATGAGAATCGCTTGAACCTGGGAGAGGGAGCTTGCAGTGAGCTGAGATCGCGTCACTCTACTCCAGCCTGGGGGATAGAGAGACTCTGTCTCCAAAAAAAAAAAAAAAATACAAAAAATTAGCCAGGCGTGGTGACGCATGCCTGTAATCCCAGCTACCTGGGAGGCTGTGGTAGGAGAATCGCTTGAACCCGGGAGGAGGAGGTTGCAGGGAGCCGAAATTGCGCCATTGCACTCTAGCCTGGGCAAAAAGGGCAAAACTCCATCAAAAAGAAAAGAAAAAAGAGGAGGGGAGGGGTGAGGAGGGGAGGGGGGTGGGGAGGGGGGGGAGGGGAGGGGAGGGGAGGGGTGGGGAGGGGAGGGGAGGGGAGGGGTGGGGAGGGGAGGGGAGGGGAGGGGTGGGGAGGGGTGGGGAGGGGGGAGGGGAGGGGAGGGGGGGTGGGGAGGGGAGGGGAGGGGAGAAGAAAAAGAAAAGAGAATGGAAGGTTACATACATGTGAAGTGAACTGCCAGCCATGAGCAACAAATCCAAGTGACATCTTCTTCATGGTCCTGACACAGACACGTGGGTTCGATCTGACAGCAGCCTGTGCCGTCACAGCTACTGCTCATGCATGCATTCGGGGTGCCCAAAGTGACGCTGAAGGGGGCATTCCTGGATTCAGCCCTCCAGGAGACCACGAGGAGGCTGGTGCGATAGAATCAGGAAGACGCCTGGGCTGCGCAGGGGCCACTGTAAGTGAGGAGTGAAGAGGCCAAGCTGACTCCCAGCAGCCAGGGCCACTAAGGTGGGTGCCGAGGCAGAGGCCAGGCTGGGAACATGAGAGGCCGTTTGGGTAAGGAGATAAGTTCCGTGAGTGAGGGCCAAGGGTCTGACCTCCTAGTGTGGCTGGAGAAGCAGAGACAACTGAGCGCAAAAAGAGAAAAGGGCTAGGCGAGGCCATCTTGCAAAGCACAGCCCACCCTGCACTGCCTGCCTGAGGCTGCAAAACAGGCGGGCTCTTCCTGTCAGTTTGCCCGTCACTCGCCTTCTGAGCATGCGCACCCTCCGAGATTGCCAGGAATTGACTTCTCTGTGGCCAATGAGGTGCCGTGTTCCTCCAGGCTCATCCAATGAATTTATCCGATGCTTTTGCGTCCACCAATGGGGTTTCGAGTGCTGTGTGGCCAGGCTGGCCCGGCTTTGGAGAGGCCTAGAAGAATGCCAAGCCCGGGGAGAAGGCATTCCGGGCCTCAACTTTGGCGTCGTGAGATTCTTGTGAGGCATCTGCCTGGAAGCCGACGGAAATTTTGCTTCTTTAAAGAGCAAAAGAAGGCTAGGGACTCAGATTCCTGGATTCTGAGGAAAGAGAAGGCTGGGGACCCAGATCCTGGCTCTGAGGGGAATGAGGGTTGAGGGCCTGGGCTCCCGGGCCTGAGAGGGGAGGGGCCCAGAATGGCGTGTCCCGCGGGAAAAGGTGGTTGGAACCCAAACTCCTCGATTCCTACATAGGACGGGGCTGGGCTCTCAGAATCCCGGGTTCTGATGGGGCTGGGACTGGGGACTGAGATTCTGGGTCCCTGAGAGAATGTAAGGGACCCCTGAGACTGAGGGAGAAGCGGCCTTCAGGGCCACACTCCTGATCCTGAAGTTGGAGGGCACTGGGTGGCTGGGCCTGAGAATAAAAACCATGAAAAACCGGGGCACGATAAACCTGTGAACTCGCTCCAGCTCTCAAGCCGATTAGGGACAGAACGACTTCAGAGGTCGTGGTCATATACACCATAAACCCCACTGTGAGGCCGGGCGCGGGGGCTCATGCCTGGAATCCCAGCACTTTGGGGGGCCGAGGCGGGCGGATCACCTGAGGTCAGGAGTTCAAGACCAGCCTGACCAGTATGGTGAAACCCCATCTCTACTAAAAATACAAAAAATTCACCGGGTGTGGTGGCGGGCACCTGTAATCCTGGCTACTCGGGAGGCTGAAGCTGGAGAATCGCTTGAACCCGGGAACAGAGGCAGTGAGCGGAGATTGCGCCACTGCACTCCAGCCTAGGCGACAGTGCAAGACTCCATCTCAAAAAAAAAAAAAAAAAAAAAACGCAGATTAAAACACCCCACCCTGAAGTCAGTACTTGCCAGGACCTAGATTTGATCTCATGCGCTCTGACTGAAAAGTTAGTTGCTTTCTCTCCATCAAATTCACAGATCCAGACCAGCTCCTCCCAAACCTCTCCAGAAGAAGCCATGGGAACCCCTCGTATCCAGTACTTGCTGATCCTCCTGGTCCTAGGACCCTCCCTCCTGACCTGTGCGTATAGGGGACGTAGGGGAGAGCAGTGTGTCACAGAGGGTGGACTGATGATGAAAAAGCCGCCTTGGCCCATGGAGAAGTGCTTACCCTCTTCTCGTTTTCTCCCCAGCAGGCCTAGAACTGTATTGTCAAAAGGGTCTGGCCATGACTGTGGAAGCGGATCCAGCCAATATGTTTAACTGGACCACAGAGGAAGTTGAGACTTGTGACAAAGGGGCACTTTGCCAGGAAACCGTACTAATGATTAAAGCAGGTGAAATGAGATGGGGCAGTTGGGCTGGGTAGGAGGGAGGTGGATTATGTCCATGTTAATGCTTGTTCCCTTCGTCCAGGCCAATCCTGAGGGCCACCATCCATTTCCCCTCCTTCCTGTCACATAACAGGGACTGAGACAGCCATTTTGGCCATGAAGGGCTGCATCCCAGATGGGGAGGAGGCCATAACAATTGTCCAGCACTCTCCACACCCCGGCCTGATTGTGATCTCCTACAGTAACTACTGCGAGGATTCCTTCTGTAATGACAAAGACAGCCTGTCTCAGTTTTGGGAGTTCAGTGAGACCACAGGTACCCTGGAAGTGGGAGAGATAGGTACTAAGAGAAACTCCATAAAGAGCGTGTGCATGGCCTCCCTTTGCATTCTGACTTGGCTTAGCCTAAGTGGCCCATACCCCAAAGTATCTCACAGTTCAAGTAATTTTATTTTTCTGAATTGTTCACTGGGATCTAAACACTGCTCAGAGCAGAGAGACACCAGTGAAGGCTGGAGTATAAACTGGGTTTTGTGTTTATTAAGCAATAAGACAGGCCGGGTGAGGTGGATTGCCTGAGGTCAGGGATTCAAGACAGCCTGGCCAACATGGTGAAACCCTGCCTCTATTAAAAATACAAAAATTAGCTTGGCCTGGTGGCACACACCTGTAATCCCAGCCACTCGGGAGGCTGAGGCAGGAGAATTGCTTGAACCCAGGAGGCAAAGGTTGCAGTGAGCCAATAGTGTGCCACTGCACTTCAGCCTGGGAGAGAGAGCAAGACTCCATCTAAAAAAAGAAAAAAGCAATAAGCATCGGTGTAGGTTTCTGAGCAGGGTGGTTTTATCCGTCTAACAAGTATTGGTTTCCCATTGCTGCATGAGAACAGCTCAGTTCCCCAATTAACATGGCCTATAGTAACTTGGCCCTGCCTGTCTTTTCAGCTTCATTTCCCTCTCTTCCCTCTCTCATTTACTGTGTGTTTCTGGGGCTAATACTCAAAATGCTTAACAATGTAGATGGCACTGGCCAATCAAAATGGATGTTGGCCATAAAAAAAAAAAAAAAAAAATTAGCTCAAAGAAATAGCTGGGCCTACAAGCTGAGTATCAGCCCTGCAACTTCTCACAATTCCCTGAATCCACCCAGATGGCTCACACCACCTGACCTTTGCCCTTGCTGTCCCTTACTACCCCTCCCCACCCCATTTTCACATAGCTAACCCCTGTTCATCCTCCATGTCAACTCAGGTATCAGCTCTTTGAAAATATTTACCAAATTCTTTTAGGTAGTTGGATATTCCTCTATTCCTTTGTCATTATACCTTGAACACAGCAGCTACTGAGTTGATTACTCACATGTCTTTCTCCTAGACAGAGATGCTAGATGACAGGAACTATGTCCTTTTTATCTCTGTATCTTCACACCTCCGCAGAGGTTGGAAGTCAGATTGATGGAGATTTCACAGCAGAGAGCACCAGCTGGGGAAGGATGGGGAGGCTGCAGTAATGGGCCTTGATTAGAGTGGCATCTGCAGGAAAATCTTGGGGAAGACAAGGCAGCAAGGAGCAAGACCTCTGGAGGCAGGACCTGCCCTTAACTGTCTCTCTCGTTTCCCTCCAGCTTCCACCATGTCAACAACCCTCCATTGCCCAACCTGTGTGGCTTTGGGGACCTGTTTCAATGCTCCTTCTCTTCTCTGTCCCAATGGTACAACTCGATGCTATCAAGGAACACTTGAGATCACTGGAGGTAAACTGAAATGAACATCTGATAGTTTCAGAGGCTGGAAGACCATTTGAGTGGATCCCAAGAGATTCTGACACTAAGCTCGCCAGGGATGAGGGGGGACTGGATTCTCCTCTGATGTCCTAAAACATCTCTGTCTCTCCCCATCCTTCTTTGTTCCATAGGTGGCATTGAGTCGTCTGTGGAGGTCAAAGGCTG
Source organism: Macaca thibetana thibetana (assembly GCF_024542745.1). NCBI lineage: Eukaryota > Metazoa > Chordata > Mammalia > Primates > Cercopithecidae > Macaca > Macaca thibetana. Next base: position 24,195,159 of record NC_065596.1, read on the forward strand.
TACAGCCACGATTGGCTGCAGGCTGATGTCTGGAATCTTAGCAGTAGGACCCATGTTTGTGAGGGAAGTGTGCCCACGTCAGCTTCTCACTCAACCTCGAAAGACTGAAAATGGGGCCACCTGTCTTCCCATTCCTGTTTGGGGGGTTACAGCTACCGTTGCCATTGCTGCTGCCATCAATTATTCACTTTTCCTAAAAAGGCAGTTCTGGGCCTAGGTCTGAGGACATCTTTTTTGACTGGGAGCCTTCTTACCATTGAGCTTCAACAAGTTGAGGAATAGGTGGGAATTTGAGGGAGAACAGAGAGATACTATGAATGTATTTGACATTTTTAATACAATTTCTGCTATAATTTTTGTATGCAGTAGGCATTACTAATAAACATTTCTGCTGTGATCTGTGTATGTTTCAACACTAGAAGTGGAATTTTAGTGCTGAAAGAGCCTTTAAAATTCATCTTCTCCAAACCACACATTCTCCAGATAGAGAATCTAAGATCTGGAAAACTTCAGTGAGTTTCTTACATTTAGCTATGGCCAGAGCCAAGGCATGAAGTTAGGTATTTTGACGTAAAGTCTGATTTTCCTTTCACTCTAATATGCTAACTCCTCTTGCTAGCTGGAGCAGTAACTAGCTTTAGCCTTCTCCAGAGCACTCCCAGCCCAATCTTAAGGCTGCTGTTCTGGGGTCCTAAAATTTCCCTAGGAGGTATGGCTAAATGAGAAAAATCGGACTCCAAATTCTCCAATTATGGGCCTTCGGTAGTGGCTCATACCTGTAATCCCAGCACTTTGAGAGGCAGAGGAGGGAGGATTGCATGAGCCCAGGGGTTTGAGACCAGCCTGGGCAACCTAATGAGACCACATCTCTACAAAAAAATATAATCCAAAAATTGGCCTGGCATGGTGGCGCTTGCCTGTAGTCCCAGGTACTTGGGAGTTTGAAGTGGGATGATCACTTATGTCCACCAAAAGAGTCAAACTCTGTAAAATATTTGAAAAGATTTATTCTGAACCAAATGTGAGTGACCATGGTGTGTGATACAGCACTCAGGAGACCCTGAAAACATGCCTAAGGTGGTCAGGGCACAGCCTAGTTTTATACCTTTTAGGAAAACATGAGGCAATCAAATACATGTAAGATGTACATTGTTTCAGTCCAGAAAGGCAGGACAACTCCAAGTGGAGGAAACTTCCAGGTTACAGGTAGATTCAAAAATTTTCTGATTGTCAATAGGTTAAAAGAGTTATTATCTAAAGACCTGGAATCAATAGAAAGGAATGTCCGGGTTAGAATGATAAGGGGTCGTGGAAACCAAAGTTTTATCACACAAATGAAGCCACCAAGTCGCAGGCTTCAGAGAGAATACATTGTAAATGTTTATCAGACTTAAGGTCTATGTTGACGTTCATGCTGGTCAGCGTTTCCCAAAATCCAAAAGGGAGGAGGGTATAATGAGGCATGGCCAACTCTCCTTTACCACAGCATGGCCTGAACCAGTTTTTCAGGTTAACTTTGGAAAGCTCTGGCTGAGAGGAGGGGTCCATTCAGATGGTTGGGGGGCGGGAGTGGTTTATCGTTTTATTTTTTGTCTGCACTTGAGCTCAGGAGGTTGAGGCTACAGTGAGCCATGATCATGTCTCTGCACTTCAGACTGGATGACAGAGTGAGATCCTGTATCAAAACAAAGGACAAATTCTCTCATTACAGTGGGCCCCATTTCTCTGTGTCCTGTCTATCCCTTGCCTGCTCTCCATCATTCCTTCCCTTCCCTGGGGCTGACTTAATGACTCTTCAGTGGACTTGGGAGGAGGGAAGGACTCATTATGGTATGATGAATGGGGACCTGTGACCACTTGGGGGGCAGAGATTTTTGGAGAATGCTCATGCTTATTATTACTCAAAAATATATAAACTCTATCTTATCTTATTGTAAAAAACCCAAATGATATCAGAGGTGTATAGAGCAAAGTAAAAGGTGGGGAGAGTAAAGGGGAGACAGATATTTTCTTCTTAAAAAAAAAAAAAAAAAAAAAAAAAAAAAGCTTTACTAAGATTTACCTGACACACAGTAAACTGCACCGGAGGTGGGAGAAGAGACTTTTATTACAAACCCTTGTTCCCCTCCCAAAAGACTGGGGAGTTTGGCCATAGTATATATATATTCCAACCAAGTTCTTTCTAGAAAGTTCTCTGGTTCTACCCAGTGAGAAAGGAAAAAAAAAAATCTTGCGACACCAAACTCACTATGATAAAGGGAAAGTCAGGCTTGGGAATGGAGTCACACCAAACTGCCTATTTTGTTCCTAAATATATAGATGCAAAGACAGCAGGCTACACACCTCCCCAGCAGGCCTTGCTAACAATTTGGCCACAAGGAAATTCCTTGTAGGCCCCAAGATCTTTACCCTAAAACATTTCTGTTGAGTTTCACCCTGACAATGTAATTAACAGCTATCTTCACAGGTACTGAACAAGACAGGACCAGAAGTCCTCCCTCTGCTCACCTGAGACAAACGCCTATTTCAGTCTTTCCTCCACCAGATGTTTAGTTTATTTTATTTAAAAATGCAAATCTGGCCAGGCGCCTGAAATCCCAACACTTTGGGAGGCCAAGGTGGGCAGATCACGAGGTCAGGAGTTTGAGACCAGCCTGGCCAACATGGTAAAACCCCATCTCTACTAAAAATACAAAAATTAGCCAGGTGTGGTGGCAGATGCCTGTAATCCCAGCTATTCAGGAGGCTGAGGTGGAGAATCACTTGAACCCAGAAGGCGAAGATTGCAGTGAGCCGAGATCAGGCCATTGCACTCCAGCCTGGGTGACAAGAGCAAAACTCCATCTAAAAAAAAAAAAAAAGCAAATTCACAGAGGGCAAGACGATTGCATAGTTGACTATTCCTCTACCCTCTCCTGTCACATGTAAAATGTGGATTCAGTGAAAGCTGATCAAAGCCTCAAAAGAATGTAACCACTTTCCCTTTTTATTCACTCTCCTCCTTTTTTTCTTTCCTCTTTCTCCTATTGCCCACTCCTTTCCCCACTTTAAATATTGAAGTCCCCAGGCCAGGTGTGGTGGCTCACACCCATAATCATAGCACTTTGGGAGGCCAAGGCAGGTGGATCACCTGAGGTCAGGAGCTCAAGACCAGCCTGGCCAACATGGTGAAACCCTGTCTCTACTAAAAATATAAAAAATTTGCTGGGCATGGTGGCGGACGCCTGTAACCCCAGCTACTCAGTAGGCTAAGGCAGGAGAACTGCTTGAACCCGGGAAGCAGAGGTTGCAGTGAGCCGAGATCATGCCACTGCACTCCAGCCTGGGCAACAAAAGTGAAACTTTGTCTCAAAAAAAAAACAAAAACAAAAACAAATTGAAGTCCCCAAACCCTCTTTGGAAAAAGCACAGATCACAGATGTTCCTGTGGTTTTGTTTTGCTTTTTCCTGGATTTGTCCTAAATCTTAGCAAAAGAAACTAAAATAATTAAGACTCACCTCAATCATTTGCTTTGATTTATACCACTCTTTTGCAGTTTAAGCACTACTGTAGCTAATTTCTTATCTTTGTCCTTAGGTAGCCCGTCCCCATCATGTCAGTTTGCTACATCTCCCTAAAGAGGAAGAAGCAGCACACGAAAATCAAATTTTAACTGAGGGCCAGGTGCAGTGGCCCACACCTATAGTCCCAGCCCTTTGGGAGGCCAAAGTGAGTGGATTACTTGAGCTCAGGAGTTTGAGACCAGCCTGGGCAACATAGTGAAACCCTGTCTCTACAAAAAATACAAAAATTAACTGGGCGTGGTAGCGCGTGCCTGTATGTAGTCACAGCTATTTGGGAGGCTGAGACAAGAGGATGGCTTGACCCAGAGAGGTGGGCAGTTTGCTGAGGTCACACCACTACACTCCTCCTCCCCAGATGATAGAGCATGACCCTGTCTCAGAGAGAGAGAGAAAGGAAGAAAAGAAAAGAAAAAAGAAAAGAAAAGAGAGAGAGAGGGAGGGAGGGAGAGGGAGAGGGAGAGGGAAGGAAGGAGGAAGAAAAGGAAAGAGTGACAATGCCAAATTCTGGAGAGGAATGGAGAAGTTAGATCTCTCATATATTGCTGTAAGAATGTGAAATGGTACACCCACTCTGGAAAACAGTTTGGCCATTTATTTAAAAACTAAACACACACTTACCATCTACCCAGCAGTCATACTGCTGAGCGTTTATCCACGAGAAATGGAAACTTAAGTCCACACAAAAATCATGTACGTGCTTGTTCTTAGCAGCTTTATTTGTAATTAGCCCAAAATGAGAACAACCAAAATGTCTTACAGTAGGTGAATGTTAAACTCCACAATAGAAAGAAACAAACTATTTCTACACACAGAAACTTGGATGGATCTCAGTGGCATTATGCTGAGTGGAAAAAAGTCCATCTCGAAGGTCATATATGTACTATATGAATCCATGTATATAATATTCTTGAAATGGCAAAATTATAGCAATAGAGATGTATTTTATTTAACTGAATGGTGTATCCAAAATATTACCATTAAACATGTAATCAATACAAAATTTTAATGAGATATCTTACATTCTTTTTTATACTAAGGCTTCAAAATGTGGTGTGTATTTCACAATCATGATACATCTTAATTTGGACTTGTTACATTTTAAGCATTCAGTATCCACATGTGGCTACTATATGATATAGCAGCTACTATATTGTACAGCACAGATCTAAGTGATATAAAATGTGTCTTCAAATGGGTGGCTCATTTTTTTATTGTGATGTTTATTTTATTATTGAGTTTTGAGTATGTTTCATATATTACAAATGCAAATTCCTTATTAGGTATATCATTTGAAAATATTTTCTTCTACTCTGCCTTGTCCTTTCCTTCTCTTAGTCTCTTTCACAGACCATGGGCTTTTTGGGATTTTTTGTTTGTTTGTTTTTGTTTTTGTTTTTTGAGACAGAGTCTAACTCTGTCGCCCAGGCTGAAGTGCGGTGGCACGATCTCGGCTCACTGCAACCCCTGCCTCTCGGGTTCAAGCAATTCTCCTCCCTCCACCTCCCGAGTAGCTGGGACTACAGGTGCACGCTACCATACCCAGCTAATTTTTTGTATTTTAGTAGAGATGGGGTTTCACTGTGTTGTCCAGGCTGGTCTTGAACTCTCGAGCTCAGCAATCTGCCCGCCTTGGCCTCCCAAAACGCTGGGATTATAGGCGTGAGCCACCGCACCCGGCAGAGCATGGGTTTTTAATTTAACAAAGTCCAATTTATCAACTTTATGAAGTATGCTTTTAGTATCATATCTAAAAAAAATTTGGGCCAGGCATGGTGGCTCATGCCTGTAATCCCAGCACTTTGGGAGGCTGGAGGCAGGCGGATCACTTGAGGTCAGGAATTCGAAACCATCCTGGCCAACATGGTGAAATCCCATCTCTACTAAAAATACAAAAATTAGCCTGCTGTGGTGGCAGGCGCCTGTAATCCTGGCTACTTGGGAGGCTGAGGCACGAGAATCACTTGAACCCATGAGGTGGAGGTTGCAGTGAGCCAAGATCACACCACTGCACTCCAGCCCAGGCAACATAGTATAACCGTATTCCCCACACCAAAAAAACACAAAAACAAAAAAACCGCCCAACCAAAGGCAAACATTGTCCTATAGTCAATTTTTACACCCACCAATACCACACTAGCTTGGTTACTATTGCTTCATGATGTCTTAAAATCAGGTAGCATTAGTGTTCCAACTTTCTTCTTGTTTAGCCAAGTTTTTTATTGTTTTTTGTTTGTTTGTTGTTGTCACTGGTTTTCTAAGTCGTTAGCATTTCCAGGTGAATTTTAGAATCATCTTGTCAATTACTACAAAAATTCTGCAAGGATTTTGATTGGGATTGTTTGAGAATTGACATCTTAATGTTAGCAAAACAGGAGCATAGGAGAGCCAGAGTGACACCATTTTTTTTTTTTTTTTTTTTTTTTTTTTTTTTTGAGATGGAGTCTCGCTCGCTCAGTCTCAGTCGCCCAGGCTGGAGTGCAGTGGCACGATCCTACACGCTCCGCCTCCCGGGTTCACGCTATTCTCCTGCCTCAGCCTCCTGAGTAGCTGGGACTACAGGCACCCGCCACCATGTCTGGCTAATTTTTTGTATTTTTGATAGAGACAGGGTTTCACCATGTTAGCCAGGATGGTCTCAATCTCCTGACCTCGTGATCCACCCGCCTAGGCCTCCCAAAATGCTGGGATTACAGGCGTGAGCCACCACGCCTGGCCTACACCATTTTAAAATCAACTCCATCGTAAAACTAGCCAGGTACGCTCCTTGCCAATCACAACCCATGGTCATAAGATGTTTACAGCTAAAGAAGCAGTTTATTAATGCCTGCAAGGACAAACTCCTGTGACAGAAGAATGTCCAGATGTCCCAATATCACATAACAATATACACTTTCAAGATAGAGTCATGCTTTGATGTACTTACACACCAAAAACCCAAGAAAAACTTTTATTTATTTATTTATTTAATTTTATTTTATTTTACTTTTGGAGATGGGGTCTCGCTCTGTCACCCAGGCTGGAGTGCAGTGGCATGATCTCAGTTCAACGCAACTTCCGCCTCCCCGGCTCAAGCAATCCTCCCATCTCCCACCCCCACCCGCCAGCAGCTGGGACTACAGGCAAGAGCCATCACACCTCGCTAATTTTTATATTTTTTATACAGACAGGACCGCACTCTGTTGCCCAGGCTGGTCTTAAACTCCTGGGCTCAAGCGATCCTCCCACCTTGGCCTCCCAAAGTGCTAGGATTATAGGCATGAGCCACCGCACCTGGCAGATAATTTTCCTTAAATCAGCAAAATAATAAATTTTGTCATGCTGTCAGCCCACCCACACATAGACATAACTTAATTTAGCTTTTATATAGATAAGACCCCTGTATAAGAAGAGTCTTTTTAAAAAGGACACTGCGGGCCGGGCGCGGTGACTCACGTCTGTAATCCCAGCACTTTGGGAGGCCGAGGCGGGCGGATCACGAGGTCAGGAGATCGAGACCATCCTGGCTAACATGGTGAAACCCCCGTCTCTACTAAAAATATAAAAAATTAACCGGGTGCAGTGGCGGGCACCTGTAGTCCCAGCTACAGGGGAGGCTGAGGCAGGAGAATGGTGTGAACCCGGGAGGTGGAGCTTGCAGTGAGCGGAGATTGGGCCACTGCACTCCAGCCTGGGCAACAGAGTGAGACTCCATCTCAAAAAAAAAAAAAAAAGGAGAGTGTGGTCGGGTGGGGTGGCTCACACCTGTAATCCCAGCACTTTGGGAGGCTGAGGCAGGTAGGCCACCAGAGGTCGGGAGTTCAAGACCAGCCTGACCAACATGGAGAAACCCGGTCTCTACTAAAAATACAAAATTAGCTGGGCGTGGTGGCGCATGCCTGTAATCCCAGCTACTCGAGAGGCTAAGGCAGGAGAATCACTTGACCCTGGGAGGCAGAGGTTGTGGTAAGTGAAGATGGTGCCATTGCACTCTATCCTGGGCAACAGGAGTGAAACTCTGTTTTTTTTTTTTTTAAAAAAAGTGCATTCTTTCTCTTGCTTTCTGAGGCCACCCTACCCTGTAACTGATGAGCTTTCAATAAACTCTCTCTTTCCACTGTACTCTGTGACTCACCTCGAATTCTTTCTTGCATGAGATCCAAAAATTCTCTCTTGGAGTCTGGATCAAGACCCCTTTTTCCAGTAACATTAATAATACTGTGTCTTCTTCAACAACAGTGCTGAAATAAATGAAAAGATATACGGTATGAATGGGGAAGAAGACACAGTATTATTTCACAGTGTGAAATTTCTTTCAGCGTTGTTGTGTAGTTTCCAGCATACAGGTGTTGGCAGGGATATAGAAAAAGTGGAACGCATATATTATGGGTGGGCACCTGCATGAGATCCCAAAAACAGGAGTGACAGGAGCAGAGGAAATGAGGAAGAGCCTCTTAGGAGATGTGGTCAGAAGTAACCGGGAAAACAGATCTCGGAGAGCTCACAGGCAACTGCACTGACTCTGGCTTTTATGCCAGGTGAATTTGGAAGTTCTTAGAGAGTTTAGGTCAGGCTAGGTGTGGTGGCTCATGCCTGTAATCCCAGCACTCTGGGAGGCCAAAGTGGGAGGATAGCTTGTGTCCAAGAGTTTGAGACCAGCCTAGGCAACATAGCAAGATCCCCATTTCTACAAAAAATTTTTAAAAATTAGCCGGGCATGGTGGCATGCTCCTGTGGTCTCAGCTACTGAGGAGGCTGAGGCAGGAGGATCGCTCGAGCCTGGGAGGTTGAGGCTGCAGTAAGCTTTGATCACACCACTGCACTCTGCCTGGGTGACAGAGTGAGACCCTGTTTAAAAAATAAAGACAGACAGATTAAGGGGGAGAGAGAGAGAGAGAGAAAGGAAGGAAGGAAGGAAGGAAGGAAGGAAGGAAGGAAGGAAGGAAGGAAGGAAGGAAGGAAGGAAGGAAGGAAGGAAGGAAGGAAGGAAGGAAGGAAGGAAGGAAGGAAGGAAGGAAGGAAGGAAGGAAAGAAGGAAGGGAGGAAGGGAGGGAGGGGTAGTGGGGAGGGAGGGAGGGGAAAAGAAAGAGAAGAGAAGAGAAAAGGAAAAGAAAAGAAAAAAGAAAAAGGAAAAAGTTAGTTTATGTCAGGGCATGATATGATGTTTTGACTTCTCTTGTCCAAGGATCCCTCTAGCTGCTGTTGAGAATAGGCTGAAGGAAGACAAAATTGCAGTGGGAGACCCACTAAATTGCTGTTTGCTACATTTTTAGAAGCTGAATAGTTCAGATCAGTAGTTGAGATCGACAAGACTTGTTTTCTGGTCACAACCCTGCTGACTAAAACAGGATCTAGTCCAGACAGGATAATGTGAAGAAAGTGGACAAAACCAGCAGGTGACAGCAAAAGCGACCCTAGCTGCCCTCAATGCTCATTAGCGCAAGACACTCCCACCAGCACCATGACAGTTTATAAACACCATGGCAATGACCCAGAAGTTACCACGCATTTCCATGGCAATGATCTGGAAGTTGCTGCCCTTTTCCTGGAAACTTCTTAAATAACTCACTCCTTAATTTGCATTAATCCACTCCCTAATTTGCATATAATTGAAGTGGCTATAAGAGAGTATAAATGTAGTTGCCAAGGGTTCACAGGTTGCCAACTCTGGGCACACTGGGCACACTGCCAATGAGTTATCCCTGCTCAGCAAGGAGCAGTACCATTCAATAGAAGATTATTGCCTAATACCCAGGGCTTGCCCTTGAATTCTTTCCTGGTCAAAGCTAAGAACGCTCCCAGCCTAAGCGTCAATTTGGGGGCCTGCCATCCTGCATCAGTTTTGTTGTTGTTGTTGTTGTTTGTTTTTGTTTTGTTTTGAGACAGGGTCTTGCTCTGTCACCCAGGCTGAAGTGCAGTGGCACAAACACAGCTCACTGTAGCCTCTACTTCCTGGGCTCAAGCAATCCTCCCATCTCAGGCTCCCTGGGTAGCTGGGCCTCCAGGCACACACCACCAGACCTGGCTAATTTTTTTTTTTTTTTTTAATTTTGTAGAAACAGAGTGTCACCATGTTACTCAGGCTGTGCTCAAACTCCTGGGCTTAAGCGATCCTCCCACCTTGGCCTCCCAAATTTCTGGGATTACAGGCGTGAGCCACTGCACTCAGCCTGTATCAGTTCTAACTACCAAATTGAAAGGAACTTCGAGGAGGAAAGAGCATGTTAAATGCCTATGAGGCTGGAACTAGCAAAATCCAGATTGTGGAAACTGCAAGACAATGACCTAACTTTGTCCAAACACAAACTTGAGAGAAGAAGAAAAAAAAGTAAGGGAAGCTATAGTTTACGAGGGACTTAAAAACACAAAATCAAATGCAATTTGTAGACTTCGCTTGGATCCTGGCTTGAATAATCAGATATAAAATAATACTTTTATGATACAGCTAAAAAATGCATTCATTGATTATTTAATGAGGTAGGTATCTTACATTCTATTAGATACGAGAACTGAGATCATGTATTTCAACATGACTTACCTGTCTGTTTGACTTTCAAAAAAGTCTTGCCTGGAAGGATAAGACTATAAAACATTAAAGAACTCATTGTTTGCTTCAGGAAAATAAGAAAATAAAACAATTGTCTAGGCAAACAATTTGCTCCCCTGGGCAAATAGCTCTCCTCTCAACATATGGTTCACCTGGGCAAAAATCTCACTTATTAGGCAATAGTTTGCTTCTCAAGACTTGTCTCAAGACCTCCATTCTGTTGTGTTCACCAGTTCTAAACTATTGTCTCATAGTATTTCGTTTCATTTCATTTCATTTCATTTTGAGATGGAGTCTCGCTCCATCGCCCAGGCTGGAGTGCAGTGGCTTGATCTCGGCTCACTGCAACCTCCACCTCCCAGGTTCTTTCCTGACCTCAGGTGACCCGCCTGCCTCAGCCTCCTAAAGTGCTGGGATTACAGGTATGAGCCACCACACCTAGCCCTTTGCCCAATTTTAGTCAGTTCCTTCCTTTAAAGAATTACATCAAATACCCTTACATCATTTTCCCCTTTGTGACACTGTTGAGACACCACCAAACTTTGTTCTTCCTTGCTGCAACTGGCCTCATAAACTCTACTTTGCGTGATCAGTGGGTTTCTCTGGTGGTCTTTGCAAGAAAGTCAACCATTAATATGATGATTTTGTGACATGCTTATTTTATTTTATTTTTTATTTTCTTGCAACTTTATCTTCACAGAATGTGGCATATTTATTTTTTAAAAGGGGGAGGCTCAGCTGGATGCAGTGGCTCATGCCTATAATCCCAGCACTTCGGGAGGCCTAGGCGGGTGGATCACTTGAGGTCAGGAGTTCAACAGCTGCCTGGCCAACATAGCGAAACCCCATCTCCACTAAAAATACAAAAATTAGCCAGGCATGGTGACGCGTGCCTGAAATCCCAGCTACTCAGGAAGCTGAGGCAGTAGAATTGCTTGAATCTGGGAGGCAGAGGTTGCAGTGAGCTGAGATCGCACCATTGCACTCCAGCCTGGGGAACAGAGCAAGACTCCATCTCAAAAAAAAAAGAAAGGTCGGGGAAGGCTCATCTTTTTAAAACTATATATATATATAAAAAATATAGATATATACTGTAATATATATATACACACACACAGAATGGCTGGGCATCGTGGCTCACATCTGTAATCCCAGCATTTTCGGGGGCCAAGGCAGGCAAATCACTTTAGGTCAGGAGTTCGAGATCAGCCTCACCAACATGGTGAAACCCCATCTCTACTAAAAATACAAAAATTAGCCAGGTGTGGTGACGCGTGCCTGAAATCCCAGCTACTCAGGAAGCTGAGGCAGTAGAATTGCTTGAATCCGGGAGGCAGAGGTTGCAGTGAGCTGAGATCGCAACATTGCACTCCAGCTTGGGCAACAGAGTGAGATTCCGTCTCAAAAAAAAAAAAAGAATATATGTATATATATATATATACACACACACAGAAGGATTTACAAATAAAATGAAATAATGTCCAAGATTTACTTCAATACAATATGGAATAGAGAGTAGGGAGAGGCATAGATGAAATGAAAATGGTCATCATTTCGAGGCAATCATTATGGAAGCTGGTTGACAGCTACATGGGGTTCACTATAAGACTTTTGTCTGGCCGGACGTGGTGGCTCATGCCTGTAATCCCAGCACTTCGCGAGGCAGAGGTGGGTGGATCACCTGAGGTCAGGAGTTCGAGACAAGTCTGACCTACCTGGTGAAACCCCATCTCTAATTTAAAAAATACAAAAAAATTAACCAGGCCTGATGGCAGGCGCCTGCAATCCCAGCTACTCCAGAGGCTGCGGCAGGAGACTCACTTGGGCCCGGGAGGCAGAGGTTGCAGTGAGTCAAGATCGTGCCACTACACTCCAGCCTGGGCAATGAGAGTGAAACTCCTTCTCAACAAAAAAAAAAAAAAAGATTTTTGTGTACTTAGATATATTTCTGAAACAGTTCATAATAAGAATTTTATGTGTGCTACTCAGACCACAACATTGGAGTTATTCTTGATCTCCCTATCCTATCCTATATCCAATGCTTTAGCATATCCTGTTGATTCTGCCTTCAAAATACCTCTAGCATCTGACCATGTCTCATAACCTCCACTGCTTCTTCTCCAGTCCAAGCTGCCACCGTTTCCCATCTGGATTATTGCAACAGCCAAGAGTCTCTATGCTTCAACCTTCCCCTTCCCACAATCCCATTCTGTTCTCGACATAGCAGCCACAGTGATTCTTTTTTAAAGTAAGCCTAAACCCTCTGTCTTAGCCAGGCATGGTGGTGCACACTTGTAGTCCCAGCTAGAAGTCCCTGCCTCAGGTGGCTGAGGCAGAAGAATCGCCTGAACCCAGGAGTTCAAAACTGCACTGAGCTACGATTGCACACTCCAGCCTGAGCAACACAGCAAGACCCTGTCTCAAAAACAAAATAATAAAGAAATGAAGAAATGAAAAATAAAATAAACTTTCTCTCTATCAAAACCCTACAATGACTCTCCACCTCAGTCAGAGTAAGAACCAAAGCCCACGGGTGGGCGCGTGGCTCACTCCTGTAATCCCAGCACTTTGGGAGGCTGAGGCGTGAGGATCACTTGAGATCAGGAGTTTGAGACCAACCTGGGCAACATGCAGAAACCCCGTCTCTACTAAAAATACAAAAAAAAAAAAAAAAAAAATCAGCTGGGCATTGTGGCAGGCGCCTGTAATCCCAGCTACTTGGGAGGCTGAGGCAGGAGAATCGCTTGAACCCAGGAGGCAGAGGTTGCAGTGAGCTGAGATCATGCCACTGCACTCCAGCCTGGGTGACAGAGCGAGACTCTGTCTCAAAACAAAATAAATAAATAATAAAAATTCATTAAATAAAAATAAAAGTTATCCTAAGGGAAGAGAGATGGGGCCCTGATACAGCAGTGCACAGCCGCAGACACCCTCATCAGCCAGCAGGTCTCTGTGAAGATGTACCTTACAGCAGAATTCTGTGAAGGGCGCCTGTGCGGCAGTGCCCCCAGTGGACAATGACCTTTAGACAAAGGCATTACCTATAAATGATCTAGTGTACTAGAAGACTGGAAAAGATGGTCAATTTCCATCCCTGGAAATCTAAGAAATGTGAACTAAGACAACAGTACGTTGCCTGGTAACTTTATAAACAAGATAAGGAGATAGAAACTTTGTTCAAAACAAACTTTAAATGCAGTGTTTCATTTTCTGGGCATGTCTCAAGACAAATGACTTTTTTTTTTTTCTTTCAGAGTCTCACTCTGTCACCCAGCCTGGAGTGCAGAGGCACGATCTTGGCTCGCTGCAACCTCTGTCTCCACGTGATTCTCCTGCCTCAGCCTCCTGCGTAGCTGGGATTATAGGCAAAATGACTTTCTTTAGAAGACCAAAATTGGCCGGGCAGGGTGACTCACGCCTGTAATCCCAGGACTTTGGAAGGCCAAGGCAGGTGGATCACCTGAGCTCAGGAGTTTGAGACCAGCCTAGGCAACATGGCAAAAATCCCATCTCTACTAAAAATACAAAACTTAGCTTTGCGTAGTGGCAGGCACCCATAATCCCAGCTACTCAGGAGGCTGAGTCATGAGAATTGCTTGAGTTCAGGAGGCAGAGGTTGGAGTGAGTCGAGATCACACCACCGCACTCCAGCCTGGGTGACAGAATGAGACCTTGTCTCAAAAAGCAAAACAAACAAACAAAAACTACATCATGGAATGAAAATGGAAAAAATGTTTCACGGTACCTACTAAGGCTAGACATATGTATATCGTAAGGCCCAGCAATTCCACATCTGGGAATATACTCAAGAAAACTGATTGCATGTCCATGTACAAGATTGCTTCTAGCAACTCTATTCATAGTAGCCAAAAATCAGAAACAGCCCAAATGTCCATCAACAATACACTTGAATAAATAAATGTGGTAGAGTCATAAAATGGAATGCTACACAGCAATTTTAAAAAATAACATGCACCAACATGCAACAGCATGGTCAAATATCATGACATAATGTTGAGTGGAAGAAGCTAGACACCACTCAGGAGGCAGAGGCTGCATTGAACTGAGAGCTTGCCACTGCCCTCCAGCCTGGGTGACAGAGCAAGACTCCATCTAAAAAAAATAAATAAAAATGTGGCCGGGCGCAGTGGCTTAAGCCTGTAATCCCAGCACTTTGGGAGGCCAAGGCGGACAGATCACCTGAGGTCGGGAGTTCAAGACCAGTCTGACCAACATGGAGAAACCCCGTCTCTACTAAAAATACAAAATTTAGCCAGGCGTGGTGGCGCATGCTTGTAATCCCAGTTACTTGAGAGCCTGAGGCAGGAGAATCAGTTGAAACCAGGAGGTGGAATTTGCAGCGAGCCGAGATCACGCCATTGCACTCCAGCCTGGGCAACAAGAGCAAAACTCCGTCTCAAAAGAAAAAAAAAAAGAAGCAGCAGCTAGACACCGCCAGATGCAGTGGCTCATGCCTGTTATCCCAGCACTTTGGGAGGCCAAGGTGGGTGGATTACTTCAGGTCAGGAGTTCGAAACCACCCTGGCCAACATGATGAAACCTGTCTCTACTAAAATGCAAAAATTAGCCGGGCAGGGCTGGGCGCAGTGGCTCACACCTGTAGTCCCAGCACTTTGGGAGGCCGAGGCAGGTGGATAACGAGGTCAGGAGATCAAGACCGCCCTGGCCAACACGGTGAAACCCCATCTCTACTAAAAATACGAAAATTAGCTGGGCATGGCAGCACGTGCCCGTAGTCCCAGCTATTCAGGAGGGTAAGGCAGGAGGATCTCATGAACCCGGGAGGCGGAAGTTGCAGTGAGCCGAGATAGCGCTACTGCACTCCAGCCTGGCGACAGAGTGAGACTCCGTCTGAAAAAAAAAAGAAAAAAATATTTGCCAAGCATGGTGGCACATGCCTGTAGTCCCAGTTACTTGGGAGGCTGAGGCAGGAGAATCACTTGAACCCAGGAAGTGGAGGTTACATTGAGCTGAGATTGCGCCACTGCACTCCAACCTGGGTGACAGAGTGACACTCCGCCTCAAAAAAATAAAAAATGAAAAGAAACAAAATGAAAAGAAAAGAAGCTAGGCCGGGCATGGTGGCTCACATCTGTAATCCCAGCACTTTGGGAGGCCAAGGTAGGTGGATCACCAGAGGTCAGAAGTTCAAGACCATCCTGACCAATATGGTGAAACTCCCTCTCTACTAAAAATACAAAAATACAAAAAAAAAAAAAAAAAAAAAACAGCTGGGCATGGTGGTGTGCACCTGTAGTCCCAGCTACTTGGAAGACTGAGGCAGGAGAATTGCTTGAACCCAGGAGGTGGAGGTTGCAGTGAGCCAAGATTGCACCACTCCACTCCAGCCTGGGCGACAGAGTAAGGCTCCATCAAAAAGAGAAAGAAAAGAAAAGAAAAGAGAAAAGAAAAGAAGAGAAGAGAAAAGAAAGAAAAGAAAAGAAAAGAAAAGAAAAGAAAGAAAAGAAAAGAAAGCCAGACACCAAAAGAAAAGAAAGAAACTAGACATAATTGTATATGCATTTTATATAAGCATTAGGAACAGGCAAACCTAACTTGTGGTGACAGAAATGAGAAAGTGGTTACCTCTGCAGGCTATTGAGTGTGAGAATGCACAAAGGAACTTTCTAATATGACAGGAATGCTCTATATCCTGTTCTAGGTGGTGGTTACAAAGATATGTACATAAATTCATTGAGCTTTATACTTCAATTTTTATGCTGTAAGTTATTTCCATTTTAAACGTTAAAATTTTAAAGTTTGAAATAAAACAGAATAAAATAAACAACTAGTGTATCAGTACTTTCAAGATACACAAAGGATCAGAATGCAGGACCAGCCCGGTGAAGAATACATTGGGATGGGGGAGACAGGGACACAGGTGCTCACATTCCCTCTCCAGCCACAAGGGGGCTCTCTCCCCACCTCAGCTCTCTACAGCCAAGTCCTCTGGAAAACTCAGGGGCACATGACCTCGCCTATTCAGAAATGTCACTGCTGGCTGGGCGAGGTGGCTCACCCCTGTTATCCTAGCACTTTGGGAGGTCGAGATGGGAGACTCACTTGAGTCCAGGAGTTCAAGACCAGCCTGGGCAACATAACGAGACCCCATCTCTACAAAAAAAAATAGAAAGAGAAATACAATCTCACGGTTCAAAATTCAGTAAATATATACAACCATTGTGAAAAACTGTCAGTATTTAGCATAAACATATGGATACCTTATGACCTTGCCCTTCAGGTCCCGGCCTACATACCCAGCAGAAATGCATACATATGTTCTCTAAATGACCTGTTCGGGAATGTTCCTAGCAGCACTGTTTGTAATTGCCAGAGATCGGCAGCAACCCAAATGCCCTCAACAGTTAGAATGAATAAATAAATCACAGTGGAATGCTATACATCAATGAGAATGAATGCCATGCAACAACATGGATAAACCTCATAAAGCCAGGCACAGTGACTCAATGCCTATAATCCCAGCACTTTGGGAGGCCGAGGTGGAGAACTGCTTGAGCTCAGGAGTTCAAAACCAGCCTGGGCAACAAAGTGAGACCTCGTCTCTATAAAAAATAAAATAATTGGCCAGCCGCGGTGGCTCACGCCTGTAATCCCAGCACTTTGGGAGGCTGAGGCAGGCAGATCATGAGGAGTACCAGACCAGCCTGGCCAACACAGCGAAACCCCATCTCTACTAAAAATACAAAAACTAGCTGGGCGTGGTGACGGGTGTCTGTAATCCCAGCTACTCAGAAGGGATGAGGCAGGAGAATCGCTTGAACCTGGGAGGCAGAGGTTACGGTGAGCCGAGATCGCACCACTACACTCCAGCCTGAGCAACAGAGCTAGACTCTGTCTCAAAAAAATAAAATAAAATAAAATAATTAGCCGGGTGTGGTGGTGTGTGCCTGTAGTCCCAGCTACTTGGAAGGCTAAAGTAGGGGAACCACTTGGGCATGGGAGGTTGAGGCTGCAGTGAGCTGTGATTATGCCACTGCACTCCAGCCTGGGCAACAGAGTGAGGCCCTCAAAAAAATAATAATGATAATGTTGCATAAAAGAAGCCAGACTCACATGGAGTATGATTCCATTTATATGAAGTTCAAAATGTACAAAATTGACTGGGCACGGTGGCTCACACCTGTAATCTCAGACCTTTGGGAGGCTGAGGCGGGCAGACCACTTGAGACCAGGAACTCGAGACCAGCCTGGCCAACATGATGAAACCCTGTATCTACTAAAAATAGAAAAATTAGGTGGAGTGGTGGTGTGTCCGGAGCTGCACGCCCGGCCATAGCGAATAATAATTAACGATTAAAACGCCTGAGCTCTATTCATTTCCACCTTCTACCTCCTCCCTATCTTTGCCTTTTTTCCCCTGTACTAATACCTCCTTAAAGATGGCGCTCTTCCTGCTTCTTCTTCACTCACTTTTCCCGCGCCCGGGAAAATTGTTACTTAATAGCGCAAGCGCAACATGACCTCCCACCGGAGAAACCGAAACTAACCTGGCCACGCCCTCGGCAATGAGATCATTTCCGCCTTAGCCCAACCCCTTCCCTTCCAAGTGTATATAAGGCAGTGCATTACCGCCATTAAACCAGACTTGATCAGAGCACTGTCTTGTCTCCATTTCTGCTGTCTCTTGTTCCCCAAATTCCCACCCCCTCCTCCAGGGTCTGCTCTGACTATCCCGCGGGCCGGGATAGTGGTGGGTGCCTGTAATCCCAGCTGCTCGGGAGGCTAAGGCGGGAGAATCACTTGAACCTCGGAGGTGGAGGTTGCAGTCAGCTGATATCACACCACTGCACTCCAGCCTGGGTGACAGAGCGAGACTCAGCCTCAAAAAAAAAAAGAAAAAAAAAATGTACAAAATTCATCTCTGCTGTTACGAGTCAGGATAGTCCCCCTTTGCGGGGAGGGTGAAAGGAAGTGGGCACAGGGAGAATTTGGGGGTACTGTAGGTCATGATCTCCTTACAAATGTGGGTGGTAGGTGCATAGATGCATTCAGTTTGTGAAAATTCATCCAGCTATAGATTTATGATATGTACCCCTTTTTAAACATATGTTTCAATTTAAAGTTTCTAAAAGTCTGCCAACAGATAAGCCATGAAAACTCTCCTTCCCCGCCCCGTGGGAATTCCCTTTCCAAGAGGCAACCAAGCTACCAATGGCTTTTGGAATCCATTCAGAAATAGTTGGTGCCTATACAAATACGCATCTACACAACATAAATAGACACACATACACACACAAATATATATTCACACACAAGCAAATATACATATGCACACACATCACACAAATATATATTCACACACAAGCAAATATACATATGTACACATACACATCACACACTACAAATACACACATACACATGCACACAACACACACAATTGTACACACACATATGCATGAACACAGGCATAAATGGAGATGTACATACAACACATAACACATGGATGATATATATACACACATGCAACACACAACACAAACATAACACATATACACACAAGTGCACACACACATATTCATTCTCTGTTTTTACATGGATGGTTTACACTTTGTTTTACCCATTACATTACACCTTGGAAATCACTTTATGTCAGTCCCTAAAGAGCTTCTTCGTTCTTTTTTATAGCTGCATCAATGGCACAATCATAATTGGACTATTGCAACACAGCAGAAAAGACTACAGGCTCCCTAGCCAGACTGCCTGGGTGTCAGTGCAGCCTTGGCTGGCTGTGTGATCTTAGACAAGCTACTTAACCTCTCTGTGCCCCAGCTTCCCCATCTTTAAAATGAGCCAGCTGGACGCAGAGACTGATGCCTGTAATCCCAGCACTTTGGGAGGCCGAGGTGGGCGGATCACATCAGTGTGACCAACATGGTGAAACCCCGTCTCTACTAAAAATACAAAAATTAGCCGGGCATGGTGGTGCATGCCTGTAATCCCAGTACTCAGGAGGCTGAGGCAGGAGAATCGCTTGAACCCGGGAGGCAGAAGTTGCAGTGAGCCAAGATCACGCCACTGCACTCCAGCCTGGGTGACAGAGCAAGACTCCATCTCAAAAAAAAAAAAAAAAAAAAAAAAAAAAAAAAAAAGCACCTAATTATAGTACCGACCTCATCCAGTTATTGTGAAAATTAAGTGAATTTTTTTTTTTTTTTTTTTTTTTTTTTTTTTTTTGAGACGGAGTCTCGCTCTGTCACCCAGGCTGGAGTGCAGTGGCCGGATCTCAGCTCACTGCAAGCTGCTCCTCTCGGGTTCACGCCATTCTCCTGCCTCAGCCTCCCGAGTAGCTGGGACTACAGGCACCCGCCACTTCGCCCGGCTAGTTTTTTGTATTTTTTAGTAGAGACGGGGTTTCACCGTATTAGCCAGGATGGTCTCGATCTCCTGACCTCATGATCCGCCCGTCTCGGCCTCCCAAAGTGCTGGGATTACAGGCTTGAGCCACCGCGCCCGGCCGTGAATTATTATTTATAAAGCACTGAGAACAGGGGCCATGTATTCCATGAGTGTTACACGACTGTACATATCCTGGTATTGGACACTGAGATTTTTCTAATCATTTTATATTTCAGACAATGCTGCAATGTACACACTTATAAATATATCATTTGCCACAAGTGTGAGAAGTAGAATAGTGGGATAGTGGGATTGGTAAACCAAAGAACGTTTGTGCTGGTTACATGAAGAGATGTCAAATTTCTCTACATTAAAGTTGCACCAATTTACACTCCCACCACAATGAAGGAGAGAACTGATTTTTCACCATTACCCTGGTTGTGGTGATGGTTTCACAGGTGAATACATATGTCAAAGCTCATCACTGTATACCTCAAATACGTGCAGTCTTTTGCATACCAATTATACCTCAATAAAGCTATTTTTGTTGTTGTTGTTGTGAGACGGAGTTTCACTCTCGTCACCCAGGCTGGCGTGCAATGGCATGATCTCGGCTCACTGCAACCTCCACCTCCCAGGTTCAAGTGATTCTCCTGTCTCAGCCTCCCGAGTAGCTGAGATTACAGGTGACTGCCACCACCCCCGGCTAACTGTTGTATTTTTAATAGAGATGGGGTTTCACCATGTTGGCCAGGCTGGTCTTGAACTCCTGAGCTCAGGTGATTCACATGCCTCGGCCTCTAAGTGCTGGGAATACAGGCATGAGCCACCACGCCCAGCCAATAAAGCTAATTTTTTAAAAATTATCATGGTCTCCCTTTTGAGAAACACTTAATGGAGGCGCATGATAAATGATTCAACTGGGATGCAGCCAGCAAAATCCCGAATGTTGCAAACCCCACGAGAAAAACGACCCTATTTATTCACCAAATGTTCTGTAAGAGAAGGAAGTGAGGAAGCGGGAGAATCCAAAAATTAAGAGAGAATTAAGAAACTGATCCATTAAATGCAGTGTGTAGATCTTTGTTTTTCTCATGAGTTGAATAAACCAACTGTGCAAGAAATGTGTTATGGCAGGGTGCAGTGGCTCACACCTGTAATCCTAGCACTTTGGGAGACCGAGGTGGGTGGATCACTTGAGGTCAGGAGTTCAAGATCAGCCAAGCCAACATGGTGAAACCCCGTCTCTCTTCAAAATGCAAAAATTAATCAGGTGTGGTGGCGCATGCCTGTAATCCCAGCTACTAGAAGGCTGAGGCATGAGAATCACTTGAACCCAGGATAAGGAGGTTGCAGTGAGCTGAGATCCTGCCACTGCTCTCCTGCCTGGGTGACAGAGCAAGACTCTGTCAAATTAATTAATTAATTAATTAATTAATTAATTAATTTAAAAAGAAGAAGAAGAGAGAAGAAAGAAACACTGCTCTGAATCTCCTCCCGCTCTTCTCCCTCCACATACATACCTGCCTCAAGGTTGGTGGAGCTCTGTGTGGTCTCCTTTTAGGGGCGAGTAGGGGATAATTTGAGAACTGAGATGCTTCAACTTACTCCTGAGGCAGGGTTTGAGTTTCCCTAGAAGGATGTTGGCCTGAAAATTTTAAAAGACATAGCACAGGTCAGGGATTCCTGGGGTTTTGACCCCAATGGAGACACACAATGCCCTGAAAGGGCACCATCTTCCTCCTTCACAGAGCCCTGGAAACACATCTTAGCTTTCTGGAAACTTCTTGAGATTCTCTGGAAAGTCCCTCCAGGAAATTTGGAAAAATTTGTCCTCATCGGGGCCATACTTTTGGCATATGTAGGTGTCAGCCACTTTGGTGGATCTGTACTGTCTCAAGTCAACTAAATGGTAACTGTTTTCCCAGATTTTCCTTCCCTGGATGATTCCGAGTTAGCGTGAGCCACAAGGCACTTTGTGTGAGAGTTGGAAGGTGGAAGTGAAAGAGTATATATATATATACACACACACACACACACACACACACACACACACATACATACATATATATATATATATAGTTTTTGTTTTTGAGACAGAGTTTCACTCTTGTCACCCAGGCTGGAGTGCAATGGCATGATCTCGGCTCACTGCAACCTCCGCCTCCCAGGCTTAAGCGATTCTCCTGCCTTAGCCTCCCAAGGAGCTGGGATTACAGGCGCCTGCCACCATGCCCAGCTAATTTTTGTATTTTTAGTAGAGATGGAGTTTCACCATCTTGGCCAAGCTGGTCTTAAACTCCTGACCTCAAGTGATCCACCTGCCTCAGCCTCCCAAAGTGCTGAGATTACAGGCCTGAGCCACCACGCCCAGCCAAGCATACATCTTCTTTATGCAATCAGGAGATTCCAGCACATTTGCAGCTCACGTGCATAAGCACTCATCTGCTGGCCACTTTGTTGATATGGGGCCAGGGCCTGGCCCATAGCCACACCAGCTTCTATCGGATATTCTGTTTCAATTTCTCTAACTCCTGGGCAACACGCTTGTTTAACTCTGTGACTAAGGGTAGCTTCTCCTTCAAGACCTCCTGCCTGTGAAGTTGGAGAATGAAGGTGATGAGGGACCATGCAGGTTCCAATCCACCTTCCACTCATCCTCACAGGTCCGGGGCATCCTTGCTTCTCACTTCACAGCCACCTTTCCTTCCTGAATACCTGCCCTTCAGACTTCCGTTTCCAGCACCAAACCGGAAACCGACAGCCTTGCATAGAGAGTGGAACCAGCTCTCACAAGTGCGTCAGGCCAAATTCCCATAATGAATCCCTTTTTATTTACTTATTTATTTATTTATTTATTTAGAGATGGAGTATCTGCTCTGTCGCCCAGGCTAGAGTGCAGTGGCCGGATCTCGGTTCACTGCAAGCTCCGCCTCCCGGGTTCACGCCATTCTCCTGCCTCAGCCTCCCGAGTAGCTGGGAATACAGGCGCCCGCCACAACCGCCGGCTAATTTTTTGTATTTTCAGTAGAGACGGGGTTTCACCATATTAGCCAGGAAGGTCTTGATCTCCTGACCTTGTGATCTGCCCGTCTCGGCCTCCCAAAGTGCTGGGATTACAGGCGTGAGCCACCGCGCCCGGCCATGAATCCCTTCTTTTACATTGTGGTAGCTAGCTCCAAGATGGTGCCAGTGATCCTCACCTCCTGGTAGTGTCCCCCCATCGTAAATCAGGGCTGACCTGTGCAACCGGTTTTGGACTGCAGCAGTGACTCTGTGTGACTTCCCCGTCTAGGTCATAAGAGACATTGCCGCTGCCACCTTGGTCTCCTGCATTGATGGCTGCAGGGGAAGCCAGTTCATGTGTCAGGAGAGTATTCAGGCAGTGTGGGTGAAAGAGTACCTCCCGGCCGAGGCAAGAGATTGAAGGCACAGACTGTTTCAGTATAATGAAAAAAATAATTAGAATAAGAATAGTCACAATACAAATTAGATATAGAGATGATCATGGACAATTATCAATCATTATTATAAACATTATTAATCATTAGCTGTTAATATTACTCTTTGTTGCATTACTAATATAACCTAGGAATAACCGGCAGGTATAGGGTCAGGTGCTGAAGGGACATTGTGAGAAGTGACATAGAAGGCAAGAGGTGAGCCCTCTGTCATGCCCGCATAAGGGCCGCTTGAGGGCTCCTTGGTCAATGGGTAACGCCAGTGTCTGGGAAGAAACCCATTACTTAGCAGACCGCAAAAGGGAGTCTCCTTTCCTTGGAGGAGTCAAGGAACACTCTGCTCCACCAGCTTCTTGTGGGAGGCTGGATATTACCCACGCCTGCCTGCAGTCATCCGGAGGCCTAAACCCCTCCCCGTGGTGCTGTGCTTCAGTGGTCACGCTCCTTGTCCACTTTCATGGTCCTCCCATACTCCTGGTTCCTCTTTGAAGTTCATAGTAGTTAGCGGTAGAAGAAAGAGTGAAAGCCTTAAAGTCTTTGATCTTTCTTTTAAGTGCAGAGAAGAAAACGCTGACGTAGGCTGCCTTCTCTCTCTCTCTCTCTCTCTCTCTCTCTCTCTCTCTCTCTCTCTCTCTCTCTCTGCTTCAGCTACCTAAGAGGAAAGGGCCCACTGTCCAATGATTACATGACTTCTTCACCTTGTCAATCACTTAGAAGATCCACCCTCCTTACCCTGCCCCCTTGTCTTGCATGAAATAAATATCAGCGCACCCAGCTGTTCGGGGCCACTACCCGTCTCCGCATCTTGATGGTAGTGGTCCCCAGGGCCCAGCTGTTTTCTCTTTATCTCTTTGTCTTGTGTCTTTAT
The DNA here is from genome assembly GCF_024542745.1 of Macaca thibetana thibetana. Taxonomy (NCBI): domain Eukaryota; kingdom Metazoa; phylum Chordata; class Mammalia; order Primates; family Cercopithecidae; genus Macaca; species Macaca thibetana. The sequence goes on from NC_065596.1 coordinate 24,218,953, forward strand.
TTATTATAATCTCTCCTCTCTGCACACAGGGAGAACACCCGCTAAGCCCCGTAGGGTTGGACCCTACATGGCAGCCTTCAGAAAGGCCAATGGGGCTGAGGAGCTAAAGCCTTCTATCTGGAGGATCTTAGAAGCAGATCCTCCAGCCTTAATTGAACTTCCAGATGACTACAGCAGTCCCGGTTGACATCAATAGATAAATCAATAAATGCTTATTAGGGCTGGGCATGGTAGGTCATGCCTGTAATTCCAGCACTTTGGGAGGCCAAAGCAGCAGGATTGCTTGAGCCCAGGATTTCAAGACCAACCAGGGCAACATAGTGAGACCCCCATCTCTAGAAAAAAATTTAAAAATTAGCCAGGCATGGTGGCTCATGCCTGTAATCCCAGCACTTTGGGAGGCCAAGGCAGGAGGATTGCTTGAGCCTAGGAGTTCAAGACCAGCCTGGGTAACACAGTGAGACCCCATTTCTGTTTTTTCTAATAAATAAAATAAAAATAATTTTAAAAATTAGCCAGGCATGGTGGTGCATGCCTATAGTCTCAGCTACTTAGGAGGCTGAGGCAGGAGGATCACTTGAGCCTAGCAGGTCAAGGCTGCGGTGAGCCATGATCGTACCAGTGCACTCCAGCCTGGGCAATTAATCAACGTTCCAAATGCATCCTCAGAGACAATAAATCTCTCAAATGGTGCCTCTACAGGGGAAAAAACCCAAAGGTCCTTAATGATGACTCAGAGGGAAGGTTGAAAGATGCTTGTCCGACAGTTTGAGTTATATATCCGTCTATCTATGTATTGGGGTTCACCAAGTATAAAAGCATCGTTGCTATTACAGATATGAGGCACTCCAAGCCCGAGAGCCCTGAGGGTAGGGAGGTTACTCCAGGAGACCAGGAACCAGGAAACATCCACACCCACAGTAACAGTAAGAATGACAGCTGCAGACCAGACCAGCCCTCTACTGTGATGCTGGAGAGATGAGACTCCGCCGTGATCCCTGGCTCAGGCCCTCATGCCGAGACAGCTGTCTCTAATCTGCCGGTGAAAGCCCAGCCAGCCCATTCTACTCAGGGAAATCATCAGTGCTGAGGGAAATCATCTGGAACCATCTGGGTCTGGTTATTTTTTACAAGTAGCCAAAATCCTGGGAAACTGATTTGTACAAACCACTAAATTTCCCTGGCTTATAAAATGGCAGTAATCACAGTCTGGCTTCATGGAGCTATCGTGACAATTAAGTGGCTTCTGCAAATCAGGTACATGGAACCAGGATGGAATCCAGGTCTATGAGGCGCACATGAGGAAAGATTTTGAAATGAGCTCCAAAGGTCTTGGGATGCATGAAACCCTCATTATCTGCACCTTTATTTACAAATCAATGCTTGATGGAGCTAAAGGCAAATCTTCATTTTAAGATTAGAAAAGATTAAGATTAAAATTAAGAAAACATAAACATATAATGAAAAGATACATACATACATATATATATATATATTTTTTTAAAACCCAAAACTGATAATGCAGTGACTAAGAGCAAATAATACAATGACTAAGAGCAAATAACGTCAAAGCATTCACTTCTCATCAACCAGCAAATGTGAACACCTTCAAAGCTTCCTGCCAACTTCCTCTACACAACCACACCCAAATGACAAATGCAAACACAACAGCTTCTTTGCTTGGCTACTCTCTCCTACTTCATTTCCATTCTCCCCACTCCCTACACCCCCTACTCCCCGCCCCGCCAAATCCACCCCGGCCCCTGCTGCCAAGACCCTGTGCATCCTGAACCTGGGAGCGTCCTTTAAGGAAGCCATACGAGGGAGCTCCCTGAGGTCCTTCCCTAAATGGCCTCTGACTCTCCTACCTGGAAGCAGAGCCCAAGAACATTGAGCTGATGAAGAGGACTCTGGGCTTGCCCATGTATGGGAATGCAGCCTGTTGCATGGCAAGAGTGACGCCATCTTGAAGCAAAACTGCCACGATGATCGATGTTTGACCCCCACATAACAAGGTGCTCTTTTTTCTTTCTTTCTTTTTCTTGTTTTTGTTTTTGCTTTGCATGCAAAGTGTAAGCCAAGAGGCAGACTTGGTCCCAAGGTGGACAGTCCAGCAGGTGTGCAAAGCTGTTTCAGAACCCACACAGAGGAAACAAGAGTATGAGCAGTGCAGGTTTTTGGAAAAGAGCCGATTTTAGTTGAAAAGCAGAGGAAACCCCAGACATTGCACACTTTTTAGACCTTAGTCTCACCTCTCTTGCAAGACTTAGCGCCTCCAACCTGCTCAGTGCGGACCCTGAGGTCCTTCCCACCCGGTGAGCCACGGGGGAGCAGAGTCACTTATGACCAAAAGAAATTGTTCTGAGGGTTGGTTAGTAAGCAGGAAAGAAAAAGAGAGAGAGAGGAGAAGAAAAGCCATGCAGGGGGTTGGATGCCTGCAGGGGAAGAAGGCGAGGTATAGACATCCCTTCCATCCGAGTCACGTGGCATCAAATATGTTACCAGTGGAAGATGTCCGAGTTACCTGCCGCAAATCCGGACAGGTCTGCAGCAACCTCAATTTTTGCCTCCTCAGAAGAAAGAATTCAACTGAAGGGCATAAGGCAGAAAAAGAGACCAAGGCAAGTTTCAGAGCAAGGTTGGAAGCTTATTAAAAAGCTTTAGAACAGGCCAGGTGCAGTGACTCAGGCCTGTAATCCAGCACTGGGAGGCCAAGGTGGGAGGATAATGAGGTCTGGAGTTTGAGACCAGCCTGGCCAACATGGTGAAACCCTGTCTCTACTAAAAATACAAAGAAAATTAGCTAGGCATGGTGGCGGACTCCTGTAATCCCAGCTACTCCAGAGGTTGAGGCAGGAGAATTGTTTGAACCTAGGAGGCAGAGGTTGCAGCCGAGACCACACCACTGCACTCCAACCTGGGCAACAAGAGCAAAACTAAGTAAAAAAAAAAAAAAAAGCTTTATAACAGTAAGGAAAGGAAAGTGCACTTGGAAGAGGGCCAAGTAGGCCACTTAAGAAACCAAATGCCTGACCTCCACGTACCAAGGTGCTCTGCAACAAACTCTTTAAACAATGCCTATAGCAGAGACAACCCCTCAAAAAGATGCTCATCCAACCTCCCCAGGGGTCACATGTTTCAGCAAGAACATCTGAGACATGACCAGCTACACATGTTTTAGCCTAAAAGCTTGCTATATAAAAGGATAATTTCTGTAGGGCTGGTGCAGGGATCCACCATCTCATGGCCACCTGAGACATTGCTTATGTTTGTAAATCCCTGTGAAATGTTTCTTCCTGAGAAACTGGATGTATGGGCCTCTCAGCTCCCTGGGCCTTTGGGGTAGGTTTGCATAGACCTGCTCACCACAGAACATCATGCGACTTACTTTTACCAACAGAATTAGGTTGGAGTGATGGCATGCCAGTTTCAAGCCTGGGCCTCCACTGAGAGGAACACAAATCGTCTTTGCATATTTCCACTTGTACTTTTGTGGAGATTTTGTTTTGGGATGGGGCGGGGGCAGGGTCTTACTCTGTTGGCCAGGCTGGAGTGTGGTGGCACAATCATAGCCCACTTCAAGCTCAAGCTCCCTGGCTCAAGCAATCCTCCCGTCTCAGCCTCTCAAGTAGCTGGGACTAGAGGCACACACCATCACACTGGCTAATTTTTAAATTTTTTTTAGAGATCAGGTCTTACTATGTTGGCCAGGCTAGTCTGGAACTCCTGGACTCAACCGATCCTCTGGTCTTGGCTGCCTAAAGTGCTGGTATTACAGGAGCGAGCCACCACACCTGGCCACTTGTAAGTTTATACCTCTGTGAGAACAAACCCAAGCTAGCCTACAGGAAAATGAAAACCTAACAGAGACCAAACAATCCAGTCATTGCAGATAAGACCAACCTAGACAAGACCAGCTGACAGCTGAGTTCTAGACATATGAGAAGGTACAGATGAGCCCAGAAGAACCATCCAGCCAAGCCCAGCCTAAATGGCCCACACACAAACTCAGAAGCTAAAAAACCATGCTACTGAGCTTTGGGGTGGTTTGTTACACAGCATTATTGTAACTAACCAATATAAGAAACCTGCAACTGCTCAGCCAAGTCCTAAAGCTAGCCTGCTTGGATTTGAAACCTATCTCCATTATCTGTCCACCGAGTGACTTAACCTCCCTGCACCTTAGATCTCTCCTCTATAAAATGAGATAAGAACAGGTCTAACCCAACAAGATGGTTCCATCATTCAGGAGCCGACAGTTTATGGGGTTCCTCTTGCTCTGTGTAAGAAAGAGATGACAATGACCAAGACAGACTGGGCATGGTGGCTTATGCCTGTAATCCCAGCACTTTGGGAGGCCAAGGTGGGAGGACTGATTGGGCCAAGGAGTTGAAGGCCAGCCTGGGCAACATAGCAAGACCCCATCTCTAAAAATAAAATAAAATAAAACAAGAACTCAGGAGGCGGAGGTTGCAGTGAGCCAAGATTGTGCCATTGCACTCCAGCCTGGGCGACAAGAGCAAAACTCCGTCTCAAAAAAAATATAATAATTAAAAATTAGCCAGGGATGGTAGCTCATGCCTTTAGGTCCAGCACTTTGGGAGGCCAAGGTGGGAGGATCACCTAAGCCCAGGAATTTGAGGCTGAAGTGAGCTATGATCACACCACTGCACTCCAGCCTGGGCAACAGAGCAAAACCCTGTCTGTAAAAAAACAAAACAGTGACTAAGAAAAAGTTCCACATGCATAAAAAGCAAACAGGTCTACGATATGAAGTCAGGTAGAGAGAAGTAAGTGCTCTGAAGAGAAGCACAGCTGACTAAAGGATAGAGGCTGTGATGGGGAGAAGAGACACTGCTTTCGATAAGGTGGTAAAGGACGCCCACCATGAGGAGATGACATCCCAGTCACGTGTGAATGAAGAAGGAGAGGAAGCCACACAGAGACAGGGAGGGAGGCTTTCCCAGCAGAGGGAATGGTGGTGCCAAGGTGTAGAATGGGCCTGAGATTGGTGTGCGTGAGCAATAGAAAGAAGGCTGGCAAGAAGAGGCAAGTGGGAGAACGGCAGGAGGTGGCATCTAAGAGGCAGGCACAGATCAGAGTATGGGGATAATGGATTTTGGATTTTTTTGCTTGTTTGTTTGTTTATGTTTTTGTTTAGAGACAGAATCTTGCTCTGTCACCCAGGCTGGAGTGCAGTGGCACAATCTTGGCTCACTGCAACCTCCACCTCCTGGGTTCAAGTGATTCTCCTGCCTCAGCCTCCAGAGTAACTGGGATTACAGGCATGCACCACCACACTCAGCTAATTTTTTGTATTTTTAGTAGAGACAGGATTTTGCCATATTGCCCAAGCTGATCTCAAACTCCTGAATGCAGGTGATCCACCCACCTCGGCCTCCCAAAGTGCTGGGATTACAGGGGTGAGCCACCGTGTCCGGCCTTTTTTTTTTTTTTTTTTTTTTTTTAAGCCAAGGTCTCACTCTGTCACCCAGGCTGGAGTATAGTGGCACAATCATGGCTTACTGAAGTCTCAACCTCCTGGGCTCAAGCTGTTCTCCTGCCTTAGCCTCCCAAGTAGCTGAGACTACAGGCAAAGGCCACTCCTAGCTTGGAGTGTGGATTTTATTGTGATTAAATGAGTTGTCCACCTAGATAACAGACAGAGAGAGGCTCTCTAAAAGAAACAAAAATTGGTTGGGTGAGGTGGCTCACGTCTGTAATCCTAGCACTTTGGGAGGCCAAGGCAGGTGGATCACTTGAGGTCAGGAGTTCGCGACCAGCCTGGCCAACATGGCAAAACCCCATCTCTACTAAAAATACAAAAATTAGTCAGTCATGGTGGCGGGTGCCTGTAATCCCCAGCTGCTTAGGAGGCTGAGGCAGGAGAATCGCTTGAACCCGGTGAGTGAAGGTTACAGTGAGCCAAGATCATGCCACTTCACTCCAACCTGGGTGAAAGAGTGAAACTGCATCTCAAAAAAAAAAAAAAAGTTTATTCAAGAACAGAGAGTTACAATGGGAATAGGAGTTTTATACATATTCAGGGAGGTAAAAGAAGACAAAGGTTTAAAAAAAAAAAATGAAGAGAATTACATAATGGTTTTGAAATAATCATCCTTGGCTAGAAAAATGAATCACAAAGATGATGCCCGTCTAGGGTTGGACAGGCGGTTGCTGGGCAAATGTCCTTGCAGAGGTATTTTTCTGTGTAAGTTTGCAGTAGCCTTTGTGTGTGGTTGTGTTTTTTGCAGTTTTTGGGATAGTTTTTGTGATCAGACACACAAGTAGGAGAACCCTGTCTCCATGGCTTTCCCTCGTTCTGTTGATCAGAGCTTTTTTTTCTTTTTCTTTTTCTTTTTTTTTTTTTAACATGAGTGACTCCAGCTCGCTGCAACCTCCACCTCCTGGGTTCAAGCGATTCTCCTGCCACAGCCTCCCAAGTAGCTGGGATTCCAGGTGCACACCACCACACCCAGCTAATTTTTGTATGTTTTAGTAGGGCAAGGATTTCGCCATGTTGGCCAGACTGGTCTTGAACTCCTGACCTCAGATGATCTGCCTGCCTCAGCCTTCCAAGTCCTGGGATTACAGGCATGAGCCACTGAGCCCGGCAGTTTGCATTCTTTTTTTTTTTTTTTTTTTTTTTGAGACAGAGTCTCACTCTGTTGCCCCAGGCTGGAGTGTAGTGGCACAATCTTGCCTCACTGCAACCTCTGCCTCCCGGGTTCAAGCGATTCTTCTGCCTCAGCCTCCCGAGTAACTGGGATTACAGGCTCATGCCACCACCATGCCTGGCTAATTTGTTGTTATTGTTGAGATGGAGTCTCACTCTGTCTTCCAGGCTGGAGTGCGATGGTGAGATCTCGGCCCACTGCAACCTCCACCTCCCAGGTTCAAGCTAGTCTCATGTCTCAGCCTCCCGAGCAGCTAGAATTACGGGCACCCCCCACCACGCCTGGCTAATTTTTGCATTTTTAGTAGAGACGGGGGTTTCGCTATGTTGGCCAGGCTGGTCTGGAGCCCCTGACCTCAGGTGATCCAATCACCTCGAATTCCCAAGGTGCTAGAATTACAAGCATAAGCCACCACGCTGGCAGCTGCATTCTTTGGAGTTTCTGATTAGCCTCTCCAAATGAGGCAATGAGATATGCATTTATCTCAGTGAGCAGAGGGGTGACTTTGAATAGAATGGGATGCAGGTTCGCCCTAAGCTGTTCCCAGCTTGACTTTTCCCTTTAGCTTTGGTGATTTGGAGGCCCCAATATTTATTTTCCTTTCACAGCTCAGAACTGTGCTTGGTGCCGTGAGTGTTTGTCCCGTAGCTGTTGGTAAATGCAGGATGGACACTGCAGGCAGAAGGAACAGCAAGTGCAAAGGTTCTGAGAAGGGAATGGGTCTCTGTGGCTAAGGCTTATCCAGGAGACCTGTGTGGCTGCAGTAGGGCAGGCAGTGGGTAGTACAAGGAGGTGTGGTCAGCACAGTGGCCAGGGCCAGACCCTGCAGAGCCTGTGGGCATGCCAAGGGCATAGTGCTTCCACTAAATGAGAAAAGAAGCCACTGGAGTGTTTCAAAAGTTCACAGTTCTTGGCTAGGCATGGTGGCTCTTGCCTATAATCCCAACTCTTTGGGAGGCCAAGGTGGGAGAATTGCTTGAGCCCAGGAGTTCAAGACCAACCTGGGCAACGAAGTGAGACCTCATCTCTACAAAAAATTAGCCAGGCATAGTGGTACACACCGGTAGTCCCAGCTACTCTCCAGGCTGAACTGGCAGGATTGCTTGATCCTCGGAGGTCAAGACTGCAGTGAGCTATGATCGTGCCACTGCACTCCAACCTGGGTGACAGAGTGAGACCCTGTTTCAAGAAAGAAAAAAACTAATAATATTGTTAAATGAAATTTACCAGAGGCCACTAGTTTGGACCAACCTCCTACACAAGACCCAACAGACTAAACCAAAATGGAGTCACTCATGCCAACTTCCACATCACCAAGCGAAAAATGACTTATCTGACCTTCCAAGAAATCAGGAGACTGAAAGATAATAGCCAAGTCCCCAAGCAGGCCAGTTTTAGCCTGCATGATAAGGAAATCCCCTGTCCTTTAACCTTTACATGGAAAGTAATTTTGAAATGGCCAATCCACTTTTTCTTCTCTGTTTCTGCAGTCTCTGCCCTTTCTGTCTATAAAACCAACTTCCTCCACTCGACTCATCAGAACACTCATTTTATCTTTTACAATTCGGTGTTGCCCAATTCTAAAATCACAAATAAAAACCAGTTAAGATCTTTAAGCAGGCTGGGCACACTGGCTCACGACTGTAATCCCAGCACTTTGAGAGGCCGAGGCAGGTGGATCACTTGAGGTCAGGAGTTCGAGACTAGCCTGGCCAACATGGTGAAACTCCGTCTTTACTAAGATATAAAAATTAGCCAGGCATGATGGTGCGTGCTTGTAATCCCAGCTACTTGGGAGGCTGAGGCAGGAGGGACTCTATAAGCAAATTTGTTGTGCTTTTGTCTTTTGGTAGTTCAAGGACTGAACTTTTTTTTTTTTTTTTTTTTTTTTTGAGACGGAGTCTTGCTCTGTCACCAGGCTGGAGTGCAGTGGGGCAATCTTGGCTTACTGCAACCTCCACCTCCTGGGTTCAAGCAATTATCTTGCCTCAGCCTCCCGAGTGGCTGGGATTACAGGCACCCGGCACCGCGCATGGCTAATTTTTGTATTTTTATTAGAGATGGGGTTTCACCATGTTGGCCAGGCTGGTCTTGAAATCCTGACCTCGTGATCTGCCTGCCTCGGCCTCCCAAAGTGCTGAGATTACAGGCGTGAGCCGCCGTGCCTGGCCGGACTGAGCACTTTCACCTTTATGTTTTTCTATCTCCAAACTCATCCACAATCTCACCCAGCTTGGACTCACCCCTGGCAGTTCATCTCTGCCCTGACCTTGCTTTAGCAATGATCTTTCCTTTCATTCATCCCTTCTTTGGGGGCCTTTCCATGACTCTAGACTCTGAGGGTATAACAGTGAGTAATGCAGACTTAGATCCTGCCCAGAACATTCCCTAACACACAGTAGGTGTTCATTAAAAGTTTTTAGAATGAGTAAGAATCGTTGTTTTTTTAAGTCCCTACTAACAAAAGAAAAAGTTGACATCCTTGATACTTGACCCTCCAATTTTGTCTTTGAAGCTTGCTGGGTCACAGTCTCCAAACTGGTTTACAGGACAAAGTCCCAATGCCAAGGTTCTTTCCCAAATGGGCCTGACCTAATTCCCCAACCTCATCTCCCTGCTCCCTCCCAGGAAGCTGCACCCAGTTCCTGACACAAGGCAGGTTGGCTCAGGCCTCTGCACGTGCTCCTTGTTATTTAAGATCCTGTTCCTGGTCTTATCCATCACGACCTCTGAGAAGATGTCCTGGAAACCCAGACAGAGCTGTGTCACTGTCTCTGCTGCAGATTTAGCTGAATGTTGGTGCAAGTGCTTTTGCCAAATAGCAATAGTACTTCCCGAGAGTCCAGACAGGGCTGGAGGCTGATGCCTAGCCGACATTGCTGCTCCAAGCCGCCAGAGGGCGCATGGAAAACACCGATCTGACTTGTACAATGAAAATCCTACAGGAGCTCTAAGTTGCTCTTAGAATTCACAGTCAACGTGCCACTGTTTTTGTTTTGTTTGTTTGTTTGTTTTGAGGCAGGGTCTCGCTCTGTCACCCAGGCTGGAGTGCAGTGGCGCAATCTCGGCTCTCTGCAGCCTCGTCATCCTGGGCTCAAGTGAACCTCCCACCTTCTGACAGAGAAAAGTCGGCTTTCAGTGGTTCATTTTCGTAACCCATGTTCATGAGTTTCTTGTGATGTGCTAGTTTATTGCTAATATTTAGGATTCCTGCTGATCCTAATAAATTCCTAATTGTAGTTCTTGTTTCATCGGTTCACTATGAACCAGTGGATGATGTCTCACTCTTATCCCTGATGCACACTGGCACTTTTATATGAAGTGCCCTTGAGGACACTAGTGATGATGGTTGTCACTAGAGTGGTACTTGCATTCTGGATTATCTCACTGCACTTCAGCTTTCTAGGTGAGCACTCAGCCTCCCTAAAGCTGAGACCACAGGTGCGTACCACTCAGCTAATTTTTGTATTTTTAGCAGAGATGGGGTCCCGCTATGTTGCCCAAACTGGGCAAACTCATAGGCTGAAGTGATCCTCCCACCTCAGCCTCGCATAGTGCTGGGATTACAGGCATGAGTCACCGCGCCCCGCCAAGATGCCATTGTTTTTTGTTTGTTTGTTAGTTAAATAATAAGGAGCACTTGCAGAGGCCTGAGCCAACCTGCCTTATGTCAGCTTGGGGGGCTTTTTTTGTTTTTTGATGGGAGGTTTCTTTTTTTTTTTTTTTAGACGGAGTCTCACTCAGTCTCCCAGGCTGGAGTGCAGTGGCGCCATCTCGGCTCACTGCAAGCTCTGCCTCCCGGGTTCACCCCATTCTCCTGCCTCAGCCTCCCGAGTAGCTGGGACTACAGGTGCCCGCCACCGCGCCTGGCTAATTTTTTGTATTTTTAGTAGAGACGGGGTTTCACCATGGTCTCGATCTCCTGACCGTGTGATCCGCCCACCTTGGCCTCCCAAAGTGCTGGGATTACAAGCATGCGCCACTACGCCTGGCTAATTTTTTTTGTATTTTTAGTAGAGACGGGTTTTCACCATGTTGGCCAGGCTGGTCTCAAACTCCTGACTTCAAGAGATCTGCCTGCCTTGGTCTTCCAAAGTGCTGGGATTATAGGTGTAAGTCACTGCGCCTGGCCAGTGCCACTGTTTTTGAAGTAGGAGGCGGGACTCAACTCCAGAGATGGGACTTGGGTATGGAACCAAATTGAGGACTAGCTAAGCAGTGTCCCATAATACATGCCCACCAGCGTGCCATGTCAGTTTACCATTGCCATGGCAACACCTGGGAGTTACTGCCCCTTTCCATGCCAGTGACCCCACAAGCCAAGTCATTACCCCTTCCCTAGAAATTTCTGTGTAAACCACCCCTTAATCTATATGTAATTAAAAGTAAGTATCAGGCCAGGCACACCGGCTCACGCCTGAAACCCCAGCATTTTGGGAGTCCAAGGCTGGCAGATCACCTGAGGTCAGGAGTTTGAGACTAGCCTGGCCAACATAGTGAAACCTCATCGCTACTAATAATACAAAAATTAGCCAGGCGTGGTGGAGCCCACCTGTAATCCCAGCTACTCAGGAGGCTGAAGTAGGAGAATTACTTGAACCCAGGAGGAGGAGGTTGCAGCGAGCCGAGATGGCGCAACTGCACTCCAGCCTGGGTGACAGAGCAAGACTCTTGTCTGGGGAAAAAAAAAAATCTATTTACAAGGGTGGAGGCAGAAGGTAGAAAGATACAGGCAGTCCAAGGCAATCGCACATCAGGAAGGGAGCTGGGGAAATTAATACCCACCCTCCAGTTTCTTGCCAGTGTTTCCCCATTGGGCAAACCGATGCAGAAAGCTAGAGGTTCAGAAAGCCCATTATAGTTCACGCTGATCCCAAGGTATGGTCAGACTCCCACGAGTATGGTGGGGAGAGGCGGAGAGTGGACCTGAAGAGGCAAACAAAAAATATCCAGCATAGGCCGGGCACAGCAGCTCACACCTGTAATTCCAGCACTTTGGGAGGCTGAGGCATGAAGATTGCTTGAGGCCGGGAGTTCAAGACCAGCCTGGAAAACATAATGAGACTAATCTCTACCAAAAAAAAAAAAAATTGTTTTTAATTAGCCTGGCATAGTGGCATGCACCTGTAATTCCAGTTATTTCCAAGGCTGAGGTGGGAGGATTGCTTGAGCCTAGGAGTTTGAGGCTGTAGTGAGCTATGATTATACCACTGCGCTACAGCCTGGGCAACAGAGTGAGACCCTGCCTCCAAAAAAAAAAAAAAAAAAAAAAAAAAAGAGCAGGGGGGAAGAAAAGAAAAAAGAAAAAAAATCCAGCATAGTGTTATATTTGTATTGTTATTCTATTTCTTAATGTGGCCCATGAGGCCCTTTAAGGTCTAGGCTTAACCTCTGCTTCCTCTTCCCACCCCACCCACTACACTCCTCTCTGAAACCCAGGGATTGACTGGGAAGGGATGAGAGAGAACCTTCTGGAGTGATGGTGTTGCTCTGATTCAAGATAAGGATTCGGGTGGCACGGGCCGCACGTTTGTCAGAATTCCTCTAACAATGTGCTTAAGTTTTGTGCCTTTCAGCATATGTAAATTTTACCTGAAGAGGAAAAACTAAATAAATGTGCATTTCAACTTACTTTGCATCGAAAAGGCAAGAAGGAGTGATGGATAGATGGATGGAAAGGTGGGTAAATACTTGATAAAGCAAGCTGAGTAAGATGTTAATTAATTTAGATTCTAGGCGATGGGGCCAGGCATGGTGGCTCGTGACTGTAATCCCAGCACTTTGGGAGGCCAAGGCAGGCAGATGGCTTGAGTACAGGAGTTTGACACCAGCCTGGGCAACAGAGCGAAATCTACAAAAAAAAAAAAAAAAAATAGGCATGGTGGCGCACGCCGCTAGTCCCAACTACTCAGGAGGCTGAGGTGGGAGGATCACCTGAGCCAGAGAAGTCGAGGCTGAAGCAAGCCAAGATCGCACCACTGCACTCCAGCCTGGGCGATGGGAGTGAGACCCTGTGTCCAAAGATAAAATAAAAATAGAGCTGGCACGGTGGCTTACCACTGTAATCCCAGCATTTTGAGAGGCCAAGGTGGGTGAATCACTTGAGGCCAGGAGTTCAAGACTAGCCTGGCCAACATGGTGAAACCCCATCTCTACTAAAAATACAAAAATTAGCCAGGCGTGGTGGTAAGCATCTGTAATCCCAGCTACTCAGGAGGCTGAGACAGGAGAATCATTTGAACCTGGGAGGTGAAGTTTGCAGTGAGCCCAGATCACACCACTGCACTCCAGCCTGGCTGACAGAGTGTGACTCTGTCTCAAAAATAATAATAATAATAAAATAGAATCTAGGTGATGGGTATATATGAGTGTTCAGTGTAAGATTATTTTAACTTCTCTGTGTTCTAAGTTATTCATTTTAAACGTCTGTGCAAAAGTAAAAATAAAAATTTGGGAAAGTGTTGAGTCAGCAGAGGAATTTAGATTGGATTGATTGGTTGGAGGAACCAAGAAGAAATGAATTGCTCTGGGACTTTCCACAGAAACCACAACCACTTCCCTGCAGCATAGAGCAGGCCTCCAGGAACGAACTGTGCCAGCTGTCAAGGCTCAGTTCTCAAGAAAGCCTGTCAGGAAAAAAGTGCAGAGAAGAGAAAGAGAGAGCACCCTTGTTTCTCAGAAATCCTGTGATGAACAGATCTGCCTAACATCTGAAGTCATGCACTATTCATTCGACAGACCGTTATTGAAACCGTCCTCTGCGCCCAGCCCTGAGCTGTGTGTGCGGCACTGACAACATGGCCCCAGCACTTCCCTCGGGAGACTCAAAGTCCAGGGGCAGAGGCAGACACATCTTCCAGTGTTATGGTTTGGCTCCTTGTCCCCACCCAAATCTCATCTCGAATTGTAATCCCCACGTGTGAGGGAATGACCTGGTGGGAGGTGACTGGATCATGGGGGCAGTTTCCCCCATGCTGTTCTTGTGATAATGAGGGAGGTTTCACGAGATCTGATGGTTTAAAAGTGGCAATTTCCCTTGCTCGCTCTCTATCTATCTCTCTGTCTCTCTCTCTCTCTTTCTCTGCTGCCACCTTGTAAGAAATGCCTTGCTTCCCCTTGACCTTCTGCCATAATTGTAAGTTTCCTGAGGCCTCCCCAGCCATGCAGAATTGTGAGTCAATTAAAGCTCTTTTCTGTCCAAGCACATTGGCTCATACCTGTAATCCCAGCACTTTGGGAGGCCAAAGTGGGTAGATCACCTAAGGTCAGGAGTTCAAGACCAGCCTGGCCAACATGGTGAAACCCGGTCTCTCCTGAAAATGCAAAAATTAGCCAGGCGTGGTGGCGGACACCTGTAACCCCAGCTACTTGGGAGACTGAGGCAGGAGAATCACTTCAACCCGGGAGGTGGAGGTTACACTGAGCCGAGATCTCTCCACTGCACTCCAGCCTGGGTGACAGAGTAAGACCCTATCTCAAAAAAAAAAAAAAAAAAAAAGAAATTAAAGGTCTGGCATGATGGCTCATGACTGTAATCCCAACATTTTGGGAGGCCGAGCCAGGCGAATCACGAGGTCAGGAGTTCAAGACCAGCCTAACCAACATGGGGAAACCCTGTCTCTGCTGAAAAATACAAAAATTAGCTGGGCATGGTGGCACACGCCTGTAATCCCAGCTACTCAGGAGGCTGAGACAGGAGAACCATTTGAACCTGGAAGGCAGAGGTTGCAGTGAGCTGAGATTGTGCCACTGCACTCCAGCCTGGGCAACAGAGCAAGACTGTGTCTTAAAAAAAAATTAATTTAAAAAAATTAAAACCTCTTTTTTTTTTTTTAATCAATTACCCAGCCTCAGGTAGTATCTTTATAGCAGTGTGAGAATAGACCAATACACCGAGACAGCAACAATCCCAAGTAATCAAAACAATAATGGGGGAAGCCCCAAATGAGGCATGTGACCCAGACTAGTGGTCAGGAAAGCTACCTGATGGAGAAGACATCCAAGCTGAGTCTTGAAGAAAGAGTAGGTGTCAGCCAGATAGAAAGAGACACTGGAAAAGCATTCCAGGCAGAAGGAACAGCACCTGCAAAGGCCTGGGAGTGAGCAGAAGAGTTTGATGCTTGCAGTAAACTGAGAAGTTCAGTGTCATTGGAATGTGAAAGGAAGCAAAGAGTAGGGAGGGGTTAAAGGCAAGCATGCAGCAGTCACCAGTTCCTGTGTGGGCTTGTAAGCCATGGTAGGGCATTGGAATCTTACCGAGAGTGCTAGGGAGTCACAACAGGGTTACAGTCAGTGGGAGAACTTCTCCAGTTTGCAAATGATTCCAACTGCAGAACAAGGGAAGGAGATGAGGGAACATATCAGTCAGGATTGGCTAAGTTATGCTGCAGTGACAAACAGCTCCGGAATTCAGTGACTTAAAACAACAATGGTTGGCTAGGTGCAGTAACTCATGCCTGGAATCCCAGAACTTTCAGAGGCCAAGGAGGGAGAACTGCTTGAGGCCAGGAGTTCAAGACCAGCCTGAGCAACATAGTGAGATTCCATCTCTACAAAAAAAACTTTTAAAAATTATCTGGGCACAGTGGTGCACACCTGTAGTCTCATCTACTCAGAAGCCTGAGACAGGAGGATCTCTTGAGCCCAGGAGTTCAAGGTTACCATGAGCCATGATCGCACCACTGCTCTCCAGCCTGGATGACAAAGCAAGACCCCATCTCAAAAGAAAAATGAATAAATTTTAAAACTAAATTTTCTGACCAGACACAGTGGTGCATGATTGTAATCCCAGCACTTTGGGAGGCCAAGGTGGGAGAATCATTTGAGCTTGGAAGCTTGAGACCAGCCTGGGCAACATAGCAAAACCCTATCTCTA
Organism: Macaca thibetana thibetana; assembly: GCF_024542745.1. Classification (NCBI taxonomy): domain Eukaryota; kingdom Metazoa; phylum Chordata; class Mammalia; order Primates; family Cercopithecidae; genus Macaca; species Macaca thibetana. The sequence continues at coordinate 24,234,505 of NC_065596.1, forward strand.
CAAAAAAAAAAAATACAAAAATTAGCCAGGTATGGTGGAACATGCCTGTAGTCCCAGCTACTCAGGAGGCTGGGGTGGGAGGATTGCTTGAGCCCAGGAGGTGGAGGCTGCAGTGAGCTGTGATTGCACCAGTGTACTCCAGCCTAGGTGACAGAACAAGAACCTGCCTCAAAAAGAAATTTTTTGTTTTTTTTCTAGCAACCGCATTTTTTTTTATTTAATTATTTTTGAGACAGAGTCTCACTCTCTGGCCTCCCAAAGTGCTGGGATTACAAGCGTGAACCACTGCGCCCAGCTAGTTTTATTTTTATAATGCCCATAAAGCATCAAACTATGTGAGCGCACCATCATAAGCATAACCAGTTCCCCCTTGGTAAACATTTAGGTTATTCCTAATGTTTTGTTATTCCAAACACTACTGCAATTAACATCCTTGGGCAGACCTGACATCGGCCACAGGCGTCCATGTCTACGTGTAAGACAAATTCCTGAGAGAAAAACCTGCCAAGTCAGAAGCGATCTGCCTTTGTCATTTAGAGAGACGTTTCCAAATTGCACCCCAATTTCCCTACCCTGCAACTGATTGACCAGCCATTTCTCAAAAGGGCTTTTTGATCTCTCTCTCTCTCTCTCTCGCTGTCTCTGTATTTTTTTAATGTTTGACAGCAAGAAGATAGTCATGTCTTGCTTATGTAATTAAAATTAAACAAGCCCTTCGTTAAAAACACACAAACCCAGGAAGACGAGAAACCAGCAAGGCCAGTTCAGGCAGATCCACCCTGCCCCTTGTCACACCTGCCTTGTCCCCTAGCAAGCCCTAGCTGAGGCTGAAATCCATTTCTCACACACAGACCTCAGACATCAAACCTTGGAAAAAATACAGGAAAGAGATTTTGTAACTTTCCCCCTCTGTGACTTTTCATACGGCTAAATCCTCTCACTGTCTCTTCCCTTTCTTTCTCCTCCTCCTTTTTCTTCTTTCTGTCACTTCTGTTTTGGTGAGCTCTGTCATTAAAAACACTTTAAAGCCATGTCCAGCCTAATAAGTTATACAGAATCTGACTCTGTGTGTGTGTGTGTGTGTGTGTGTGTGAGAGAGAGAGAGAGAGAGAGAGAGAGAGTTTCACTCTGTCGTCCAGGCTGGAGTGCAGTGGCACAATCACAGCTCACTGCAGCCTCCACCTCCCAGGTTCAAGTGATTCTCCTGCCTCAGCCTCCCAAGTAGCTGGGATTACAGGTGTGCGCCACCAAGCCTGGCTGAATTTTTTTTTTTTTTTTTTTTTTTTTTGAGTTGGAGTCTCACTCTGTCACCTAGGTTGGAGTGTAGTGGCATGATCTCGGCTCACTGCAACCTCCGCCTCCCAGATTCAAGCAATTCTTCTGCCTCAGCCTCCCGAGTAACTGGGACTACAGAAGTGCACCACCACGCCCGGCTAATTTTTGTATTTTTAGTAGAGACGGGGTTTCGCCATATTGGCCAGACTGGTCTCGAACTCCTGACCTCAGGTGATCCGCCCGCCTCGGCCTCGGCCTCCCAAAGTGCTGGGATTACAGGCGTGAGCCACCACACCCAGCCAATTTTGGTGTATTTTTAGCAGAGACGGGGTTTTGCCATCTTAGCCAGGCAGGTCTCGAACTCCTGACCTCAAGAGATCCACCCACCTCGGCCTCACAAAGTGCTGGGATTATGGATATGAGCCACCACACCTGGCCAGAATCTGGCAGTTTTAACAGAAAGCAGAGCTAGGTACTTAGAATTAGAAACTAGATAAGCAAAACAATAATTGATTATATTTTAAACACATTAAGCTCTTCATTTCTCGTCTCTTCCTCAACAGAAGCAAGTAGCTGTCTGGAAGGAGATTGGAGGGGTTGCGGTGGGGGAGCGGGAGTCATAGGGCCCATAATGGGTTTCAGAGGCCAAGACAGGTAAGGAGGTCATCCTCCCAAGAAGATGGAAAGGGTGGACAGTGACAGCTGCAAAATATTGGTTACTTTCAGGGGGATGGATCCACTAAGTAAATAGATTACCAGCCCAGCCAACATAGTGAATCCCCATCTCTACTAAAAATACAAAAATTAGCTGGGCGTGGTGGTGTGCACCTGTAGTCCCAGCTACTCGAGAGGCTGAGGCAGGAGAATTGCTTGAACCCAGGAGGCAGAAGTTGCAGTGAACCAAAATCACGCCACTGCACTCCAGCCTGGCCAACAAAGTGAGACGCCGTCTCAAAAAAAAAAAAAAAAAGAACATTAGAAGCCAGATTTCTTTTTTTTTTTTTTTTTGAGACAGCGTCTCGCTCTGTCACCCAGGCTGGAGTGCAGTGACACCATCATGGTTCACTGCAACCTCGGACTCCAGGGCTAAAGCGATCGTCCCACCTCAGCACCCCCAAGTAGCTGGGACTACAGGCACGCACCCCCACGCCCAGCTAATTTTTAGTGTATTTTTTGTAGAGACGAGGTTGCCCAGGATGGTTTTGAATTCCCGTACTCAAGGGATCCACCCACCTCAGCCTTCCAAAGTGCTGGGATTACAGGCGTGAGCCATCGTGCCCAGCCGAGTGGTAGAGATTTTAAGAGCTGGGATGAATGGAAGATTGTTGGTCATTCGCGTTTTTAATCGGCTTTATCCAGAGAAGAAGGCAGCTTTCTTCTGTCTTCATGACAGGAGGTACTTTTACAACTGAGAGCTGAGTCATCTACCAAAGTTAAGCTCTCACGTTCCTTGGGGAGATAGGAGTAGTATCTCCTTTTATGTTCACATTTCAAAGAGATAGTTCCCTGGGTCCTGGTCACTCACACCTGTAATCCCAGCATTTTGAGAGGCCAAGGCAGGAAGATCGCTTGACCCCAGGAGTTCAAGACCAGCCTGGGCAACATAGTGAGAGCCCATTTCCTGGGCTATAAATTGGCAAGAGACTTTTTACTTTATTTTATTTTTTGAGATGGAGTCTCATTTCGTCACCCAGGCTGGAAGTGCAATGGTGCAATCTCGGCTCGCTGCAACCTCCGCCTCCCAGGTTCAAGCGATTCTCCTGCCTCAGCCTCCTAAGTAGCTGGGATTACAGGCACTTGCCACCACATCTGGCTAATTTTTGTATTTTTAGTAGAGATGGGGTTTCACCATATTGGTCCGGCTGGTCTTGAACTCCTGACCTCGTGATCCACCCACCTGAGCCTCCCAAAGTGCTGGAATTATAAGCATGAGCCACCGCGCCTGGCCAAGACTTTTAAAGAGATTTATATCCATCTCAAATGGACAAAGAAACAACCTACAATGACAGGTTTTCTAAGAAAAGGGAGGTAAGGGGCCTCTGTGGTTAGATCCTCTGAATTCTGAGGGCCTAGAGGCAGGGGGAAGCCTGTCTAAAGTTTAGTCAAGCTAAGGGAAACGTCATGGCAGTGTTGGTGCACTCTATAAAGCTGACCGGCCCACATTGGAAGTTGAGCTCTAGTGCTTAATAGCTGGGTGACCTAGGGCAACTTTCTCAACCTCTCTAGCCCTGATTTACCCATCTTGTAAAATGCAGATGATTAACACTTACTTCACAGGATGGTTTTGTAGATTAAATATATTCATCCAAGTACAGCACTTAAAACAAGTACCCGCCACATAATAAATGTATTATTTGCTGTGGGTTAATTACTTCACCATTCTGAGCTTCAGTTTCCCCAATCATCCCATCTGAAACTATGTGGAAAAGGCAGTGAGATGATGGCTTCACACTGATAGCGCAGACTGGGCATCTAGTAAGGCTGTCTTTAATCACTAACACAGCCGGGCACGGGACCTCACATCTGTAATCCCAGCACCTGGGAGGCAGAGGCAGAAGGATCATCTGAGCCCAGGAGTTCGAGACCAGCCTGGGTAACATAGTGAGACATCAATCTCTACAATACAAATAAAAGTTAAATTAAAATTTAAAAATCACTGCCAGGCATGGTGACTCACACCTGTAATCCCAGCACTTTGGGAGTTCGAGGTGGGTGGATCACCTGAGGTCAGGAGTTTGAGACCAGCCTGACCACATGGAGAAACCTCATCTCTACTAAAAATACAAAATTAGCCAGGCGTGGTGGCGCATGCTTGTAATCCCAGCTACTCGGGAGGCTGAGGCAGGAGAATGGCTTGAACCTGGGAGGCGGAGGTTGTGGTGAGCCGAGATCATGCCATGGCACTCCAGCCTGGGCATCAAGAGCGAAACTCCATTTCAAAAAAAAAAAAAAAATACTAATAATCCCAACACTACATTTACCATCACTGACGTTTCCCTCTATACATGTATTACAATGTATGTGTTTCAGAATAAGAGCTCATACTCTTATTGATGTTCTATTTTGTTGCTATACTCATTATTTGCTATTGTTTTGTTGTTACCTCACACTACTCCCTATTATTAATAGTAATATTGGCTATCAATAGTAATATTGGCAATATACTGTTATGATCTCACTATTCCCCACATCTGATCCTCCTCCCATCAAGCAGTCGCAAAGCCTACCAGGAACTCTCTCATTCTCAAGCCAGGCTTTTCCCCTCCAGTGCCTCCAGGGCCAGGCCTTCACCTGATGGGAAGGAGATGGAGGTGGGGCTAAATCCCCAAGTCCCCAGCACCAAGCAAAGACCAACAGCAGCACCCTCGGGCCCTACAGACAAATGGGATACAGTAGGTGAGCCCAGTTAATTACTTTTTTCTCTTTTTTTTTTGAGACGGAGTTTCACTCTTTTTGCCCAGGCTGGAGTGCAGTGGCGTAATCTCGGCTCACCATAACCTGTGCCTCCTGGGTTCAAGTGATTCTCCTGCCTCAGCCTCCCGAGTAGCTGGGATTACAGACATGTGCCACCATGCCCAGCTAAGTTTGTATTTTTAGTAGAGACGGGGTTTCTCCATGTTGGTCAGGCTGGTCTCCAACTCCGGACCTCAGGTGATCCAGCTGCCTCGGCCTCCCAAAGTGCTGGGATTACAGGCATGAACCACTGTGCCCAGCCTTAATGACTCTTAGTAAACCAGATGAAGCCGGGTGCATTGGCTCCTGCCTGTAATCCCAACACTTTGGGAGGCCAAGGCAGGAGGACTGGGCATCATAGCAAGACCTCATCTCTACAAAAAATAAAATTAGCCAAGTGTGATGGGCTGAGCCTGTAGTCCCAGCTACTTGGGAGCCTGAGGCAGGAGTTGGAAGTTGCAGTGAGGTATGATTGGGCCACTGAAGTCCAACTTGGGTGACACAGACCCCATCTCTAAAAAAATGCAGACGGCTGGCTGGATGGCAAGATGGGTGGAGCCTAGGGAGGGCACACAAACTCATTAGACAAAGCCGTCTGTTCCCTGGCATTGCTAAAAGCCCCATTCACCCCTCCATGCCGCCTAATGGTTTCGCCCAGTTTCCCCTTCACCAGTGGGAACACCCAAATGCGGGCTAGACCCCAGGAGATGAAAGTTCAACCGCAACTTCCCCCGGCTCTATGTCCGATCTCTCTCCTGTTAAAGGCTTTATCATGCCCACCCAAGCTCAGCTAGAGCGGTTATTGCGAGAAACAAGGTGGAAGCGACTCCTTTAAAGCACTATACAAAGTCATTAAATCTTTATTGAGGCATCTGTGTGCCAGAAACTGATCACACACAGGCATAAGGCACGGTCCCTGCCCTCGAGGAGCTCACAGTCTAGTAAGGAAGACAGATGGGGAACCGATTCCCCAAAGATGGGGGGAGTAGGGGAGGCAGTGCTTAGAGTGGGGAGCCATTGTCCCACCCACCCCACACTCCAAAGTCCAGGCTGGCCAGAAGAAAGTGAGTAGGAAACTTAGCATCCTCTCTCTTACCTTCCCTGTGACAGCAGACTTCTCTCACTCTGTCCTAACATCACAAGAGGACAAGCGGAGAGACAAGGATGAGAAGAATACAGGTACTGTCCTCAAAAAGCTAGAACACCCCTGGCAGGATATATACAACAGTATTTTATTTCCCGAAGCCGCAAACCAGCGCAGCAGAAGCTGGGGATACTGGGGAATGTTGGAAAAACAGGGCCTGGGCCAGCCCAGTCCAGTGGTGGGAACAGGAAGTGATGGGAAGAGGGAGTACCTAGGGCCAGAGAAGTATGTGAGAGGGAAATTTCCAGGTGGAGAAGCTCACAGCAGGACACCAGCAGCCACGGCCAACAGAAGGGCTGCCAATCCAGCCGTGGGAGCCACACCGCCTCTATTATGGGGCTGCTGGGGCCCCCCTTTTGCAGGATACTGCCCCGAATTGCTGCGGTCCTGGTGGCCAGCGGCGCCTCCAGTCAACCTGGGCTCCTCATCCTGGGAGGCCTCGTGTTCTGCTCCCTGTCTCGAAGTCTGACTGGTTGGGGCTGGCATGGGTTTGGTGGTGGATGTGGGTCTCACTGGGGCCGAAGTAGAGGTGGTGACAGATGTGGTTGAGGCCACAGATATGGTTGAGGCCACAGTCGTGGGCTCTGGAGGGGGCAGCCGGACAAGGGGTGGGATTCGAGGGGAGAAGTAGGTCTTGTTGCGGAGGTCAGAGTTACAGCGGGACCCCTGGCAACAGGAGCCACTGAGCGTGAACCCTGGGCCTGTTACTCCATCCCGAGTGCAGAATTCATCCTGGACACAGCCCCGGACGGGCAAGGACACAGTCACATTAGCTACAGGAAGGAGACACAGATAGGTCAGTGGCTGGAGGGAAAGAGGTTGACACAGCCAGAATGAAACTTAGAGGCATCAGGCAAGAACAGAGAACCCCACTGGGCGTGGTGGCTCACGCCTGTAGTCCCAGCACTTTGGGAAGCAGAGGCAGGGGGATCACTGGGCAACAGAGTGAGACTCTGTCTTGAAAAAAAAAAAAAAAAAACAGAGAACCCCTCAAAATGAGACAGAAGGTCTCTGCATCCATTAATCCCAAAATCTAAACTCAGGTGCTACTATGAGAAACAGACAGACTCACTGTCTTTGGCACATGGTGGATTAACATTTTCCATTGTGCTTTGAATGGAAATGTGTGTAGGCTGAAATAAAAATAGTGCTTACAACAAAGGTTTAGACTGAGATACAAGACCTCTCACAAGACCACAGGGCAGAACAAACTTCCTTTACAACCCTCCGGCCATTATCCCCCTAGCCTTCACCCCAGCTTTTACTTCCCCAACAGAATTTAGTCTTAGAGTCAGAGCTACATTCTCCCCACCAGGCTCAGTGGTTCACGCCTGTAATCCCAGCACTCTGGGAGACCTAGGCAGGGGGATCGCTTAGCCCAGGAGTTCAATACCAGCCTGGGCAACATGGACAGACTCCACTGTTACCAAAAATAAAAGTAACCAGTCGTGGCGGTGTACCCTTGTAGTCCCAGCTACTTGGGAGGCTGAGGCAGGAGGACTGCTTGAGCCCAAGAGGTAGAGGCTGCAGTGAGCTATGACTGCACCACTGCAATGAGCTATGATTGCGCCACTGCCCTCCAGTCTAGGCGATAGAGCAAGACCCTGTCTTTTAAAAAAATTAGTAATAATAAAATTAAAAAGAACTACATCTTTTTAAGCATAGCTGGCAAGGGAATGGGGTTTGAAGAACTTCATTTTCCATGCTTACATCTCTCAATACTCTGGGACAGGCGGGGACCCCTTGAGTTTTAAGGGCTAAGAAACTAGAGATTCTCCGCAGTGCCTGGGCAGAAGCTTGGAGGCTTAAATACCTCTGAAGTACCTGGCAGCCCTCTATGGAAATGTATTTCCCTCCAAAACACTCTTGGACAAACCATCACTGTCCCCACACTATTAATACGTTGGGGGAAGGGACTGCATTTTCCATGATGCCCTACGATACAAGCATTTAGGCCCCACGGTTCCCAGAATGCATCGCAGGTGAAGGAAACGCTTTGGGTAAAGGGCTCCCTACTGCCCAGGGTGATTCAGAAGTGCTACCACAACTCCTGTAGGTCCCGTGCTCCAGGGCTCCCTCACCTGCCGTCAAGGTCACGTTGCCGTCGAAGCAGCCATTGTAGACATGATCGCTGGCGTTGTAGCAGCTGACGACCGGCGGCGATGTACCCTGGCACGCCTCGCGGCTCAGGCCCACACAGCTGTAGCACTCCACGCCGTTGGGCGGGTATGCACTCTCATTACCTGCGAGGGGGGCCCAGAGGAAGAAAAGGCGTCGAAAGGGTTCGGGAACCGCAGCGCGTCTTCTAGCCCCGCCCCTAAGGCGTGACACCCCCCCACACACTGTCAATAACCCCGCCTACTAATAGCCCCGCCCCAGCGCGCAACCTCCTGGTGCCTACAGCCAGAAAGTCCCGCCTGCTGCCTCTTGGCCCCGCCCTAGAGTATAACCCCCACACCCAGCCCAGGCCGAGTACTCCCGGCTCCGCCTCCATCTTGGCGGGCCCGAATGTAGCTCCGCCCCCACAGCTACGGCCCCGCCCCCACGGACCTGCCGGGTCGAGCGCCCGCGAGGTGAGGTTGAGCTTGGCGTTGCAGCGGTCCTGAGCGCATTGCTGCAGCTGGATGAACGCCAGAAGCCCGTGAAGATCCAGGCCGCGGTCATTCTTGCCGGGGAGTCCCGAACCGCAACCCCGCACTCCCATCGAGAATTGTCCGTGGACTGGGCAAAGGGACAGGGGCGGGATTAGCTGTGGGCGTGGTCTCAGATGGAGCGTAGCCCAGAGTTGGGTAAGGTCTGGGAGGGGCGGGGCCTCAAATAGGCCAACACCAGAGGACTGACAGGCCGGAATTGGCAGATTGGCGCCCCCAAAGAGCCGCTCAGAGCGGAAAGAACGACCGAAGGAGGCAGGAGCGGGGTCATGGAACGGGGGCTGAACCTCAAAGAGGTGAGTCGGAGGAGACATCCCGGTTGACAGGGATGGGGAGGTCTCAGTGGTGGAGCAGAAAAGGTGCATAGGACGTGACCTCGTTCCAAACCTGAGCTCTCCCAGTCCGCCCCACCCAGTTCTCAATTCTCTGCTCCTCGCCCTTGTAATCGTTAATAGAGAAGCCCTGGCCTGGGAGGAGGGGGCGAAGCTGTGTCTTAGGGTCCTGGATAGGCTGAAAGGGAGGGGTGGGGTCGCGTTAAAGGGGCGTGGCCAATCCAGAAACGACTATAAGGAGGCTGGGCTGGGCCGGAGGATCCTCCATTGGTGTGCGTGGCCCGGGGGTCCCCACTCACTGGTCTCCACCGCCCCGACTGCCTCGGTGCAGACGTCCACGCCCGGCGCGCACTTCACCGTCTTCATCTTGTGTGGGGAGCATCCGTCATCTGCTTTTTGCACGCAGCTGTAGCACTCCAGGGCCTGCGCTCCTGGGGGAGCGGAGCCGAGTAGACCTGAGCCCTCCTTGCTAAATCGTCCTCCCCCAAGAGAGAAATAGTCCTTCCCATGGCCCTCTGTCCCGGGATGAGACAGTCCTATTGCACACACTTTTCCAGGGCAGGAGTAGGGAAAAGCTTTCCACAAATCTGGAAGCACGGGAATCACTGGACCCTTTTCCTTCACACCCACTATGCCAACCGTGGGCGTGTCCTTCCCACAGCCCCGTATGCCCACTGTAGGCGATCCCCGCCATGGAGCCCCTCATCCCGGGGTAGGAGAGATACCTCCTCATAGTTTTCTGCTCAGAAGGAGAGAACTTCTCCCACGGTAGACTGTGCTAGACTATGCTCAGTGAGGGATCCCTTCCCACAGCCCCCTTCTGCTCAAATGAGAGAACTCTGCCCACAGCTTCTCTGCCCAGGACAGGGGACTTTTTGTTTGTTTGTTTGAGACGGAGTCTCGCTATGTCACCAGGCTAGAGTGCAGTGGCACAATCTCGGCTCACTGCAACCTCCGCCTCCCGGATTCAAGCGATTCTCCTGCCTCAGCCTCCCGAGTAGCCAGGACTACAGGCGCGCGCCACCACGCCCAGCTAATTTTTGTATTTTTAGTACAGACGGGGTTTCAACATGTTGACCAGGCTGGTCTCGATCGCTTGACCTCATGATCCGCCCGCCTCGGCCTCCCAAAGTGCTGGGATTACAGGCATGAGCCACTGCGCCCGGCCTAGGAGCAGGGTACTTCTTTCCACAGCTTCAGGATGGGAAATTTTGCCCACAGTTCCCCCTGTCCGTGGTGGGGAACCCTTCCTACTGCCCACGGTGGAGGACGCTTCCCACTGCCTCCTCTGCTCAGGATGGGGAACTTTGCCTACAGTGCCCTCTGCTTATGCGGGGATCCTTCCCACAGCTTTCTCTGTAGGGGGCCAGAGGAGCCTCTTCCCTAGGAGCCCCCATTCTACCCCTTCCACCTCTCCGGGCAGCACACCCACCTCTGCAAAGCAGCAGCAGCAGCAGCAGCCAGCCTGCGTTCCAGATCACGGCCTGGGCACCTGCTTTCCTGGCGGGGTCCATGGCTCCGTCCTGCTCCCTTGGCGTCCCCCCTGGGTGTGCCGCCTCCCAGCCCGGGCCCTCTTACCTGAGCCCAGGATGAGTAACCTCGCCCCAGGCAACCCCAGCCTTGCCCAACCGGGCCAACTCAGCGTCGGCTGTGGGGCGGGGCCCCGCCCCTAGGCGCGTCATCCACAGGGAGAGCGGTCCCTGCCCTGTGAAGTTGCCAAGGAGGGAAAGGGTGGGAGCTGAGGTTCCCTGACAGCTCGCGGGAGAAAGTCTGTCTGTGTTTGGAGTGGGGGAGTAGTGGGGCTTAAAGAGAGGCTGGGGCTACTGACATTCAGTGTTTATGAACTGTTAAATGAGCATCTACAGTGTGCTCCGCTTTGGCCTGGGTAATGCTGGAGATGAAGACAGAACCAGTGCCTGTCCTGGCAGAGCTCACCCTCTGATGGGGGAGACAGATACTAATCAAATAATCGTACAAATTGTTGTTTACCACAGAGACTAAGACACTGAAGGAAAAAGTGTAGTGATACAAGGAGATGTGGAGTCTAGGAGTGGGGCCTGGTCGGTGAGGGCTTCCTTGAGATTATCTGAGATGCAACCTCAAGGGCATGCAGGATTTAGCCAGCTAGAGCAGGTCAAGAGAGGGACCAGCACGTGGGAACACCTGGAGGTGGGAGGTAGTACGGACCATTCAAACACGGAAAGGAGAGCAGTGCCCCTGAGCTCAGAAGGCCATAGGAGAAGGGCAGGAACTGAGATGAAAGAGTCAGGCAGAGGCCAAGACCCTCAGGGCATTAGAGGCCCTGACAAGAGATGTGGATTAATTATGAGAATAGTAGAGAATCTTTAAGAGGGTCTAAATGAGCTGGAGGACGTGATAGATTTGCTTCTTAATATGATCAACGTGAGAAATAGTGCAGCTAGCCATCAAGAAGTAAATGGAGGCCAGGTGCAGTGGTTCATGCCTGTAATCACAGCACTTGGGGAGGCCGAGGCGGGTGGATCACTTGAGATCAGGAGTTTGAGACCAGCCTGGGCAACATGGCAAAACCCCATCTCTATAAAGAAAAAAAAAAAAAAATTAGCCAGGTGCAGTGGCATGTACCTGCTGTCCCAGCTACTCGGGAGGGTGAGGCAGGAGAATCACTTGAGCCTAGGAGGTGGAGGTTGCAGTGAGCTGAGACCGTGCCACTGCACTCCAACCTGGGCAACAGAGTGAGACCCTGTCTCAAAAAAAAAAATTTAAAAAAAGTAAGTGGATCTGAGAGTAGGATATTTGATTTTAAAAAAGGAAAAAGAAAAAGAAGTGAATGGCAAAAGAGAGTGGTTGATTCGGCCAATGGAATATTACACAGCAATGGAAAAGATCCAACACCTGATATATGCAGCAACATATCTCAAAAACTTTGTGTTGGGGCCAGGCACAGTGGCTCACACCTGTAAACCCAGCACTTTGAGAGACCAAAGTGGGAGGATCACTTGAACCCAGGGGTTTGAGACCAGCCTGGGCAACATAGTGAGACCCCATCTCATTTTATTTTTAAAAAAGAAAAAACTTGGTGTTGAGTTTAGAAAGCCTTAAACAAAACAAAACAGACTGTGTAACTCAATTTATATGAAGTTCCAGAACAGACAAAACTAACCAGTGGTGCCAGAAATCAGAACACAAGTTACTTTTGGGAGGGCATCACCCCAGAAGGAGCAACAGGGAGGAGCTCCCACGATCTTCCTCTAGGTGACAGCCGCATGTGTGTACAGATACGTAGAGAATCAGACTCAGGCCTGTCACTGGATGTATGTTATTCTTCAATGAAAACAAGGTAAGAATGTCACTGTGACCTCTGTATAAAAAAGGAAAATGACTCTAGAAGCGGTGAGAGAGAAGGCCAGGAAACCAACAAGGGGCCGGGTAGTTTTCCAGGGAAGAAAGAGCAAAACAGCCCCTAACAGCTGGGAGTTGGCCTGGCACAAACAGTGAGGCCATGGAGTTCAACTACACATAATTTTACAGAGCACCAACCTGGACAAGGCCACACTGCAACAGTAAAGGATCAGAAAAAAATCAATAGCCTGGGCAACACAGGGAAACCTCATCTCTACTAAAAATACAAAAAATTAGCTGGGCGTGGGGGCGTGCGCCTATAATCCCAGCTACTTGAGAGGCTGAGCTGGGAGAATCACCTAAGCCTGGGAGGTTGAGGCTGCAGTGAGCTGAGATTACGCCACTGCACTCCAGCCTGGGCAACCAGAGTGAGACCCTGTCTCAAAAAAAACAAAAAACAAAGAAAGAAAAAAAAATCAAGACCAATCCATAACCATGTCTGAACACAGAAACAAACAAGATCATTGTGCAAACCACAGAATGACTAAGCATCCCCATATCCTGGCTAATATAAATGACTGCTTATATTTATATTACAACTTTAACCTCACTTTGTTTCTCCTGCCTCATAAATGAGATTTATGCAAATGCCTAATCACAGCATTACTCCTTCTCCGTTTAACAGTATCTAAACTAGAATGAGGCCCCACTTCCTTGCACCATTCCCAAGACCACCACACACAAGCCCAAATCTTAAAATCAATCCTTTCTGGCCAGGTGCTCACACCTGTAATCCCAGCACTTTGGGAGGCCAAAGGGGTGGATCACCTGAGCTCAAGAGTTCGAGACCAGACCAGTCAACGTGGTGAAACCCTGTCTCTACTAAAACTACAAAAAATTAGCTGGGTGTGGTGGCTCACACCTGTAATCCCAGCTACTCGGAAGGCTGAGGCAGGAGAATTGCTGAACCAAGGAGGCGGAGGTTGCAGTGAGCTGAGATCGCCCCACTGCACTCCAACCTGGGTGACAGAGCAAGACTCTGACTCAAAAAAAAAAAAAACAATCCTTTCTAACACCCTTTTACTTAGACACCTCACAGTTACCTCATGGTGTGCTTTCTCCCTCACTGCAAGAAGCAATAAACCCAACTTGTTCAACCACAGATGTGTCCCTGGTGGAGAACACTGACACAGGCCAGAGCGGATGTACTTGGCCAAGGGTGTCCTAAAGGAAAGGTGAAGAATGGAAAGATCTAAAATATTTTAGGAAGAAGAACAAGTAGGGATTACCGATGGATCCGATGTGAGGGAAGAGGAAGTGGGAGGTTTCCAAGCTGATTCCGGACAGTTCTTGCCATAAACCACATCATGACGTTAATACCAATGGTAACAAAAGTTATAATAACAACAGTGACTGAGTATCGAGTGTTTGTTTCTCAGAAACTATTTTGAACAGGGGGCATGCATTATCTCATTTAATCCTCACCTGTAAGTATGGTTATTATCATTTATTAACCACCTACTCTGTGCTTAGCACTTTCTGTGAATCCTCTCTGAGTGTCACGACAGCTCTGCAAAGAGAACTAAGTCTCATTTCACAGATGGGGAAACTGAGGCTGGGAGAGGCTTGGAAGTGGCAGAACCAGGATTTGAATCCAGGGCTGTCTCCAAAGGCCCCCAGTGCCACTTGCCAAAGTCAGAGCCTGGCTTTAGGCCTGAGATTATGTTTTGCAATGACCCTTAGTTTTACAGCCACAGACGCATGCATTTGAATACCAACTCTGCCCCTAATCTGCTGTGTGACTTGATCAAGTGGCTCCAATTCTTTGATGTTCAAAGGCCTCCTGTCTAAACAAAAACTATGACAAAAGCACATGTATGCAGTGCTTCCTCGGTGCCAGGCAACTTTCCACACCCTTTACACACAATCCCATGAGAGATTTCTATGATAGTCAATTTACAAATGGGGAAATCGAGGCAGGCATCGGGGGCTTAACAACTTGCTCAGAGTCACAAAGCTAGGAAGTGGGGAAGATGGTATTTGAACTCAGGCAGTCTGGCTTAACTAACAATACCTACAATTAGGTACATGGGTCCACTGGATATCAGCTGTGAAACTTTGATAATTACTTGGCCCCTGTGTGCCTCAGTGTCCTTGTCTTCATCCATAAAATGAAGGTCTTAGTAGTACCCACCTCATAGGGCTGCTAGGGCGCCAATGTTAAATATATGTGAAATGATTAAAATAGGGTCCAATTCTAGGAGCTATGAAAGCATTAGTTTTTATTACTAATAATGGGTTAAGGGCCAAGCACAGTGGCTGGCGCCTGTAATCCCAGCACTTTGTAGGGGCTGAGACGGGCAGATCACTTGAGTCCAGGAGTTTGAGACCAGCCTGGGCAACTTAGTGAAGTCCCATCTCTACAAAAAATACAAAAATTAGCCAAGTGTGGTGGTGTGCACCTGTAGATCCAACCACACGGGAGGCTGAGGTGGGAGGATCACATTGAGCCTGGGAGGTCAAGGCTGCAGTAAGTTGTGATCACATCACTGCACTCCAGCCTGGGTGACAGAGAGAGACCCTGTAATAATTTAAATAGATTGTTAGTATTACTATTATTATTAATAGCCCCCACTTCTTGAGTTCCAACCATGTGCCACAGAGGGTGGTGGGCTCTTATACAAGCAATCTCGCCTTGAATTCCTAATGAGGGGGTAGAGGGGAGGATCTCTTTCACAGAAGAAGACTCTGAGACCCAGAGAGAGGAAGGTATCTGTTCAAGTTCACACAGCAAGGGAAGTGGCAGAGTCAGATGTCAGACCTGGCTACATGGGGCTGGCTCACTGTCTGATGACGAGACAAGCAGCGGTCGTATTTATAAAGATATTATCTGTTCCCCAGACCCTGTGAGGCACCCCCCGCTCCCAACAATGACGAGCACTTCAGTCACCTGGGTGAGGTCACTTGGCATCATGCTGAAGCTCAGAGAGAGAAAGTGAATGACTCCTTGTGAAGTCATTCATTCAGCACTGGCCCCTGCCCGCCCCCCGGCCTCCCAGCCTTAGAATCTTAGCCCCGATTCTTGCTATGCTGTGTGATGCTGCATAAATGCTTGCACCTCTCTGAGCCTCCAAGGTGTCTTTCTTTTCTTTTTTCTTTTTTTTTTTTTGAGACGGAGTTTCACTCTTGTTGCCCAGGCTGGAGTGCAAATGGCGTGATCTCAGCTCACCACAACCTCCGCCTCCCAGGTTCAAGCAATTCTCCTACCTCAGCCTCCCGAGTAGCTGGGATTACAGGTATCCACCACCACACTAAGATAATTTTTTCTATTTTTAGTAGAGGTGGGGTTTCGCCATGTTGGTCAGGCTGGTCTCGAACTCCCAATCTCAGGTGATCCACCTGCCTCAGCCTCTCAAAGTCCTGGGATTACAGGCGTGAACCACCGCGCCCGGCCCAAGGTGTCTTTTTTATAATAAAAGGACCATCTTTCATGGTAGAGTAAGGCAGTGGGCAAAATGTCAAGTCTGGAAGTGGACAGACACATTTTAATCCTATCTCTGCCACCCTCTTGCTGTGTAACCTCAAGCAACTCCATCTCCCTCTCTGAACTTTGGCTGAAAACCCCTACCTCCTGAGGGATAGAGCGGGGACCCAGTGAGGGACACGCAGGGTGAGACAAGCGTTATTATTGTGTGCTGCTCTGAAGCAGGAGGCCCTGCAGGTCCCAGCTGTGTGGGAGAGTTTCAGGGAGGAACCCCAACTGGCCAGACCGGAAGAACTAGCATCTCGGGAGGGAGTGGGACCCAGGGTGGAGAGGTACCTCTTGCTCAGGCCTGCCCGGATTCTGGGCGCTGACCCCTGCCTGGCCCATGACCAGGGAACACAAGGAGGTTTGAATGCAGGGCACCACTTAAGCCCGCCGCATGGTAGGTGGCTGGCTCTTCGAGATCCTTTGCAGATTTTATGGCAAAGAATCTAGAATCTGGCTCAGGGGTCAGTGCAGAGGCAGCCGCCCGCAATACAGATCACTCCCAGGCCTCAGACAAGCCCAGGACCATATTCACTCTGGGTTTCTCGTCGCCCTGTGGCAGAGCAGGCTCTGAGCCCAGTGAGGTTCCCAGCCTGACTCAGGCCCACTCCCTCTGGGACACACCATCTGGGACAAGTTAGGGAAGGAGTGGAGTCGGGGACAGGGCTGACTGTATAATTTTCCGGCCCCAGTGTGAAATGAAATGTAGAGACCTGGTTCAAAAGGCAGGAAAGAGGCTGGGCAGGGTGGCTCACCTGTAATCCCAGCACTTTGGGAGGCCGAGGCAGGAGGATCACCTGAGATCAGGAGTTCAAGACCAGTCTGACCAACATGGTGAAACCCCGTCTCTACTAAAAACACAAAAAGTTAGCCAGGTGTGGTGGCGCACGCCTGTAATCCCAGCTACTCTGGAGGCTGAGACAGGAGAATCGCTTGAACCTAGGAGGCGAAGGTTGCAGTGAGCTGAGATCACACCATTACACTCCAGCCTGGGCAACAAGAGCGACACTCCGTCCGTCTCACAAAAAAAAAAAAAAAAAAAAAAAAAAAACAGGGAAGAGTGTTATTAAAGGTACTGAAATAGAAACACTGTTTTTTTGTTTTTTTTTTTCATTTCTTCTGCCTCAATCTCTTTTTTTAGAGACAACCTCACTCTGCCACCCAGGCTGGCGTGCAGTGGCACAATCACAGTTCACTGCAGCCTCTATCTCCCAGACTCAAGCAATCCTCCCACCTCAGCCTCCCAAGTAACTGCCACTACAGGCATGTGCCACCATGTCCAGCTAATTTTTAAATTTCTTTTTGTAGAAACAGGGTCTTGCTATGTTGCCCAGGCTGGTCTCAAACTCCTGGGCTCAAGTGATCTTCCTGTCTCAGCCTCCCAAAGTGCTAGGATTACAGGCATAAGCCACTGCACCTGGCCCTCAGCCTTTCTCTTGACCCCTCATGGTGTTTAATGTTATGTTCCCTTGGGCACAGAGATACTTGCGGGACCAGCACAGACCTTCAATGGTGGCTAGGGATCCTGCCCCACAACATGGGCAACCTGGCTGGGTTCCCCGTCCCACCAGATGCCCACCGCCATGTTCCACCCAAGATACCATGAGGCACGAGTAGCCAACCCTGGTCTTGTGGCATGCCTGCAACAGGGGTGGAGGGTGACAGTGATCAGGGGCAGAGTTAAGAAGGGGACAGGCTAGGCGCAGTGGCTCACGCCTGTAATCCCAGCACTTTGGGAGGCCGAGACGGGCGGATCACTTGAGGTCAGGAGTTCAAGACCAGTCTGGCCAACATGGTGAAACCCTGTCTCTACTAAAAATACAAAAATTAGCCGAGTGTGGTGGCCAGTGCCTAAAATCCTAGCTACTCAGGAGGCTGAGGCAGGAGAATCGCTTGAACCTGGGAAGTAGAGGTTGCAGTGAGCCGAGATCACGCCACTGCCCTCCAGCCTGGGTGACAGAGTAAGATTCCATCTCAAGAAAAAAAAAATGGGGTGAGGACAAGAGTGGAAATTTGTCCCAGAGAGGTGCGGCTGCCTCATCATGCTTTCGTTGTCTCATTAGTCTTAGCTTACAAAACAGAAATTCAAAGATAAATTTACCAATTTCTACACGGTGACCACAGAGCGTTAAACCCAAGAGCAGGGCTCTTCTGAACACGGGCACCCTCCTGGTCTCAGGAGTTTGAGACCAGCCTGGCCAACACAGTGAAACCCTGTCTCTACTAAAAATACAAAAATTAGCCAGACACGGTGGCACGCCTGTAATCCCAGCTACTCGGGAGGCTGAGGCAGAATAGCTTGAACCAGGGAGGCAGAGGTTGCAGCTGTAGCTGTCGTCTACATTGGTCAGATGTCCATGAAGCAGGATTCAGTAAGGGACCTGGTTTGCAGAGGGGCTGGGGGATGAACTGATCCAAGAATCCAGATGCCGCACACCTGAAGATAGAGGCCAAGGGACACTTAGAGTCCCAGAGGACCTAGGAATTTGGGTGTCTGCACTCCCAGGACTCAGAGCACTATATCTGGGTCCTCAAGGGAACTTTTTGAGGCAGGAAAGAGCTGTCTCCAGAGTGACAGCCTAGAGTGCTCAAGTGGGGGACCCTGGAGGACTGTAGAGGCCCAGAACAGGCACCTGACCCGGCCTAGGGTTTAGGGAGAACTACTTGAAGGGGCGCCGTAGATGAGACCTGAAGGATGAAGTCAGCCAAAGAGCTCTGCCTGCCTTGTTCATGACGGTCCCCAGCCCTTAGCATCACTTTCCCATCCGTTTATTCAACCACCAGATGTTCCCTCCATACCCAGTACGCACCAGGCCCTCTGCTGTACCAAGGGCTCAGTGGTGACCAAGACAGCGCTCACTCCCAGTCCAGAGCAGGAGACAGACTCAACAGCAGTGATGATCCTGGGTAGTCAAGGCCATGATGAGAGAAGCACAGGATAGAATGATCAGGGTTGGGAATGGGGAGGCACAGGTGGAGTGGTCAAGGTTATAATGAAAAGCCCAGGGCCAGGAGCAGTGGCTCATGTCTGTAATCCCAACACTTTGCGAGGCTGAGACAGGCAGATCGCTTGAGCCCAGGAGTTGGAGCCTAGCCTGGCCAACATGGTGAAACCCCATCTCTATTAAAAATACAAAAAAAAAAAAAAAATAGCCAGGCATGGTGTGGTGGCGGGTGCTTGTAATCCCAGCTACTCGGGAGGCTGAGGCAGGAGAATCGTTTGAACCTGAGAGGTGGAGGTTGCAGTGAGCCGAGACTGCACCGCTGCACTGCAGCCTGGGTGACAGATTGAGATTGTCTCAAAAAAAAGAAAAGCCCAGAGGAAGCATCTGACCTGCCAGGACAATCAGGGAGGGCTTCCTGG
Source organism: Macaca thibetana thibetana (assembly GCF_024542745.1). Taxonomy (NCBI): domain Eukaryota; kingdom Metazoa; phylum Chordata; class Mammalia; order Primates; family Cercopithecidae; genus Macaca; species Macaca thibetana. The sequence continues at coordinate 24,253,574 of NC_065596.1, forward strand.
AGAAAGAGACTTAACACAGGAACTAAAAGCTAAATGATGAGTAGGGCTTTCATGGAATGGGGAGAGGTGCCTAAGCAAAAGGAACAGAATGTACAAAGGCCCAGAGGTGAAAGGGAAGAGTTTTGTTTTTTCTTTTTTTTCCCACTTTCATGGAATGAGACATGCTCTATGGGGCTGGGAACAGCAGTGGCCAGGACAATGCTGGCTCTGCCTCATGGAGCTCCCAGTGCATAAAGAACACAGATCCATCGCCCATGATGACCCAGGGTCCTCAGGGATGGGATGATAGAGCTCAAAAGGGGCTGCCTGACCCAGCCAGGAAAGTCAGTGAGGGCTTCCTGAAGGAGGTGCCAACTGAACTAAGGCTGGAAGAATGAGGTGCAGCTGATTAAGGGAAGGAGGGGGGCCGGGCATAGTGGCTCACACCTGTAATCTCAGCACCTTGGGAGGCTAAGATGGGTGGATCGCTTGAGTCCAGCAGCTGGAGACCAGCCTGGGCAACACAGTAAGACCCCATCTCTATAAAAATAGATAAAATTTAAAAAAGAAAAAAAGGGAAGAAAAGGGCAGAGGGAACAACGTAGGCAAAGGCCTAACGGGGGGAAGCCTAGGAGTTCCTAGAAATTTCCAGCCGCTGGTCAGGCCAGAAAGGGTGGAAACAGAAGGGCCTACAAACTAAAACAGCAAAACTGCCAAACACTAAGGACGCAAGCCTCTCACCCTCTTCTCCCAGCCATGACCTTAGAGTTGAAGGCCTCCATTCCTAAAGACAGCCGGCTGTGGGACGCGTGGCTCCCAGAGGTACCGATAACTCAGATGTCCTGCCTAAGGGCCAAGGGGCCCCGGACGCCTAGGCTGGAAACCACAGCAGCAATTCCTGTTTTTCCTCCGTATTTAATTCGGTATCACAGGAGCACCAATAAATAGTTTCTTCCCGCCCCTGCAATCTTCCTCCTGCCCCGGGCAGGGCCTCAGGGGTTGGCGATCCCGTCGGGGGCAAGGCACCTGCAACCCAGAATGCAGCAGCTCAGGCCAGCCGAGCTGTGGGGGCCTGCGGAATTCCCAGGAAAGTTCCAAAGGCGTGCGCCCAAGTTTGCCGGCAGTGGGCGGGGCCTAGGAACGCCCTCGCGCCTGCGGAGCCTCGAAGGGACTTCCCCCAAGTGGGCGGGGCCACTCAGGGGGCGTGGTTTTCGTCGGCTGCTGTCACAATGACGTCCATCCAAATGCGCATGGCTTCGGGACTCGGAGCCACCATGTAGAAAAGGCGTTCGTAGGTTTTCACGCAGAAGGTCAGGCGGGGGCTGGGGCTCTGGAATAAGCAGAAAGTGAGGGTAATGAGGACAAAAGACACTGGCCACAGTCTGGGTGCGAACCCAGCCTTGCTACTTACAGTCTGTGTGGCACTGGACAAGGTACTTAAGTATCTGAATGTCAGTTTCCCTGTCTTCCCAAATGATGCCACCTACCTCACTGGGTTATTAGGATTAAATGAATTAACACAGGAAAGTGCTTAAAATTAACATATGTAGAGCGCTATTGATAAATTATGGGCAAGATAAATTTTTTTTTCTTTTTTTTTTTGAGACGGAGTCTCGCTCTGTCGCCAGGCTGGAGTGCAGTGGCGTGATCTTGGCTCACTGCAACATCCACCTCTCGGGTTCAAGCGATTCTCCTGCCTCAGCCTCCAGAGTAGCTGAGATTACAGGCGTGCGCCACCATGCCCGGCTAATTTTTGTATTTTTAGTACAGACGGCGTTTCACCGTGTTGGTCAGGTTGGTCTCGATCTCTTGACCTCGTGATCCACCCATGTCGGCCTCCCAAAGTGCTAGGCTTACAGGTGTGAGCCACCGCACCAGGCCAAAAAATTTAAAAGTAGGACTTATGGCGCCTTCTCTCAGCCTAACTTCTCCTATATTAGAAATATAGGCATTCAAATTCCACCTCCCCAAAATCTCGGTCCCCTTGTACCTTGGGAAAGTTAGTGTCTAGAATCCGTTATTGAGTACCCACTTGCCAATCCCAAATTGAGTAAATCCCTTATGTCCATAATCTGTTTTTAGTCCTCTCAGTAACCCTGATGGAATGCATTGATGCATGCCCATTCTACACATGAGAAGACTAAGGCTGGCTGGGCTGGGTGGCTCATGCCTGCAATCCCAGCACTTTGGGAGGTTGAAACGGATAGACTGCTTGAACTCAGGAGTTCAAAACCAGCCTGGGCAACATAGGGAGACCCCATCTCCACAAAAAATACCAGAAAAACAAAACAAAACAAATTAGCTGGGTGTAGTGGCGCGCACATATAGTCCTAGCTACTCAGGAGGCTGAGGCAGGAGAATTGCTTGAGCCTGAGAGATAGAGGCTACAGTGAGCTATGATTGTGCCACTGCACTCCAGCCTGGGCGACAGAGCAAGACCCTGTCTCAAAAAAAAAAAAAAAACAAGAAGAAAAGAAACAAAGAAAACTAAGGCTAAAGAAAAGAATTCACTTTCCTGATGTCACATAGCTGAGATTCCAACCTAATTGCTAAAAAGCCACAGTTTGGTTATTCTCCACAGAGCTTTCTAAATATTGTATCCGTTGCCAACATTTAAATTTTTGGCACTGTGCTTTTATACAAGTTCCAATTCCTGAGTTCTCTGGGGCCCACTCCCACTTGGCAACTGTTGGCAGGAGCCAAGTAACAACCATTTCCTTTATTTGTTTTTCACTTAAAAATTCAAAAAAAAAGAGAGATGGAATATTGCTATGTTGACCATCCTCGAACTCCTGGCCTCATGCAATCCCCCCATCTCGGTCTCCCAGAATGTTGGGATTACAGGCATGAGCCACCACGCCTGGCAGATCATCTCCTTTAGATGCTCCCAGGTTGCCCCACCCTTGCTCTGACCTCTTCATTCATTCCCAGTTTGACATCAGAGTTTGCCATATTTTGGCTCTAAAACTTTTGTTCCAAGAAAATTAACAGTGACAGGCCAGGTGCAGTGGCTCATGCTGGTAATCCCAGCACTTTGGGAGGCCAAGGTGGGCAGATCATGAGGTCAGGAGTTCGAGACCAGCCTGGCTAACACAGTGAAACCCCATCTCAACTAAAAATACAAAAGTTAGCCAGGTGTGGTGGCACACCTGTAATCCCAACTACTCGGGAGGCTAAAGCAGGAGAATTGCTTGAACCCAGGAGGCAGAGGTTGCAGTGAGCCAATATAACGCCACTGCACTCCAGCCTGGGCAACAGAGCCAGACTCCATCTTAAAAATAAAAAAAGAGCCACATGTGATGGCTCACGCTTGTAATCCCAGCACTTTGAGAGGCCAAGGTGGGCAGATCATGAGGTCAGGAGTTTGAGACCAGCCTGGCCAACACAGTGAAACCCCGTCTCTACTAAAAATACAAAAATTAGCCAGACACGGTGGCACGCCTGTAATCCCAGCTACTCGGGAGGCTGAGGCAGGAGAATAGCTTGAACCAGGGAGGCAGAGGTTGCAGTGAGCAGAGATAGCGCCACTGCACTCCAGCCTGGGCAACAGAGTGAGACTCCATCTTAGAAAAGAAAAGAAAAGAAAATTAATAGTAGCTGAAAGCCAGAGTGTGAGCTCTTAATTTTTAGTCCCTGCAGTCAGGTGACCTGTTTGTCTTCTCTGCGACAAACAGGTACTCCTGTAAGTACCCTGACAGGAGAAGCTGCGAGTGGTTTTCCCCAGGATGAGTCAGGGATGAGATAAGGCCTGACTCCAACTCGGACTCCAACTGGGAGGGTAGGGTGACATTGAGGGACTTCACCTTGAAGGCACAGCGTAAGTGGTCGTAATAGACTTCCTCAATGGCCTGGAAGTAGATGACACCTTTGAGCTTGGTCTCTTCCTTGTCTGGTAGGGGAGGTAAGAGAAAAAGAGAGCCAATGAGAAAGGTGTATCTGTGTGTGTCGAGGTGAGGGTCATTGGCCCTAAGTCCTGAGACTGGATTTGGGGTACAAAACATGGTGACAAGAGTCTGAAGGTCTCTAAAGGTTGAGAGGTGAGTGAATGTTAATGCTGGACGGGAGACTGGGTGCAGAAACTGGACACCGCTGGGGAGTGGGGTCTGTGGAGCTGGATCCTAGGCTCTGAGTGCCTTGGACTGTGAGAAGGGAAGGAACTCAGGGAGTACTCAAGTACTTTCTAGGTATAATCTCTAACCCCCTCAAACTCTCCTGGAGGGGTAAGTACATTTATCTCCACTTCACAGATGTGGAAACCAAGACTCAGAGGTTAAGTCACCCAGCACAAGTCACGCAGCCAGAGCTGACAGGGCCAGGACTCACTAGGTAGAGTCAGATGTTCATACAGGTTAGGGGAGAAGGATTTAAGGCAATACAAGTGTCTAAGGAGGCTGGGCGCAGTGGCTCACGCCTGTAATCCCAGCACTTTGGGAGGACAAGGCAGGCGGATCACAAGGTCAGGAAATCAAGACCATCCAGGTTAACACAGTGAAACCCCGTCTCTACTAAAAATACAAAAAATTAGCCGGGTGTGGTGGCAAGAGCCTATAGTCCCAGCCATTCGGGAGGCTGAGGCAGGAGAATCGCTTAAACCTGGGAGGCAGAGGTTACAGTGAGCTGAGATCACGCCACTGCACTTCAGCCTGGGTGACAGAGCAAGACTCCGTTAAAAAAAAAAAAAAAAAAAAAAAAAAAAAAGTGTCCAAGGAGAGGTTTGGAATAATTGATTCTCCTAGAGAAGAAGGACAAGGCCCGAGACTCCTGGCTGTTGGGGGACTGGGGGCAGCTGACAGTGCAGGTTCAGACTCATGGGTGTCTTAGGAACATGGGCCCTGGGAAGCTTGAATTGTATTAAGCTGTTATCTACCTGTTATCTATGTCCCTAAGGAGGACTGGGGGTTTGAATTCTGGGTGACTTAAAGAGGGGCTGGGGATCTGGACTCCAGGATCTGGAGGAAAGAGGGAGCTGAGAGCCTGGACTCCTGGGTTGTAGGGAAGGTAGGAGCTAAGGAACCAAACTTCCGGATCCTGGGGAACACGGAAAGTGGGAGCCAGGACTTCTGGTGCCTGTAGGGGAAAGGCCTCCGGAGTGGAATTGCAGCATCCCGGGGCCCATGGTGGCCGGGCTGGGCTTACCCGCATAGTAGGCCAAGCGGCGGGCTTGGCGGTCAAAGCAGAACCATCGCTTCCTCCAGGTCTTGATGCGGCCGCCCATCTTCACCAGGGGTCCGCGGCAGCAGCCCCCAGACACCTGCACATGTGGGCAGTTTTCTGGGTTGTGGCCCCATCCCTCCAGATGCTGCCGGAGATCCAAGATTCGCGGGCCTGGAGGGTGGGGTGGGGTGGGCGGGGCCTGGGGAGCAAAGAGAAGAGGCAGCTGATGTAAGGGGTGGGGGATTCTACAGCCTGGAGCCCCTCCAGGGGAGCAAGTCATAGCAGCTTGCGTGTAAGGCCTGCTACAGTCTTTAAAGGGTAATATTAACAAGGACCATCTAACGAATGCAATGGCTACATGGATTGACTATGATGCTCTGCCCAGGGCTTTATGGACAACAGCTGCTTGGCACTTCATGGCAACTGTGAGCCCCATTTTACAAATGAGCAAAATGAGGTACAGAGAGATGACGTAATGCACCCGAGGTCACACAGAGCTTCTAGGCAGCAGAACTGGGATACGAACCCAGGTATTTCTGACTCTAGAGCTCACCTTGAAACATCAGAGGCCTAGCAAAATGAAGATCGGGCTGGGCATGGTGGCTCATGCCTGTAATCTCAGGACTTTGGGAAGCTGAGGCAGGAGGATCCCTTAGGCCTAAGAATTCAAGGGCAGCCTGGGCAACACAGTGAGATCCTGTCTCTGGAAAAAAACATTTTTTTGGAAAAAAAGAAATGAAGATTGGAGCCGGTGTGGTGGCTTGAGCCTGTAATTCCAGCTACTCAGGAGACTGAGGTGGGAGGATCCCTTGATCCCAGGAGTTTGAAACCAGCCTGGGCAACAGAGAAGACCCCTTCTCTATTTAAAGAGAGAGAGAGAGAGAGACAGACAGAGAGAAAAGAGAAGCTATGTGCAGTGGCTCATGCCTGTAATCCCAGCACTTTGGGAAGCTGAAGTGGAAGGATCACTTGAGGCTATGAGTTGGAGACCAGCCTGGGCAATATAGAGAGACCCCATCTCTACTAAAAATCCAGAAAATTAGCTGGGCCTGGTGGCGCACACCTGTAGTTCCAGCTACTAAAGAAGCTGAGCCCAGGAGATGGAAGTTGCACTGAGCTATGATTGCACCACTGCACTCCAGCCTGGGTGACTGAGACCCTGTCTCAAAAATAAAACAGAGACTGCTTGTTTACATTATTATTGTTATTATTGTTGTGATTGAAATTGATGAATATAATCCTCTGCTAAGTACTTTCTAGGTATAATCTCTGCCCCCTCAAACTCTCCTGGAGGGGTAAGTACATTTCTCTCCATTTTACAGATGTGGAAACCAAGACTCAGAGAGGTTAAGTCGCTCGAGACAAGTCACACAGCCAGAGCTGACAGAGCCAGAACTCACCAGGTGGAGTGGTCACCTCAGATGGTCAAACAGGTTGAGGAGGAGGATTTAAGGCAAGACAAGTGTCCATTATTTATGAGAGCCTGACCATGAGCTGGTCTGATCCAACCTATTCTTCCCAAATAATCCCTGCAAACAGTGGTAGGATTCCGGAGGTCAAACGGAGGTTCAGTACATCTCAGATTTCTTCGTGCAAGCAGATCCGCTGGGGATTTTTGTTAAAATGTTAAAATGCAGACTCTGGGCCAGGTGTGGTGGCTCACGCCTGTAATGCCAGCACTTTGGGAGGCCGAGGCAGGCAGATCAGGAGGTCAGGAGATCAAGACCATCCTGGCTAACATAGTGAAACCCTGTCTCTACTAAAAAGACAAAAAATTAGCCGGGCGCGGTGGCGGGCGCCTGTAGTCCCAGCTACTCAGGAGACTGAGGCAGGAGAATGGCGTGAACCCAGGAGGTGGAGCTTGCAGTGAGCCGAGATCGCACCACTGCACTCCAGCCTGGGCAACAGAGCAAGGCTCCGTGTCAAAAAAAAAAAAAAAAAAATGCAGACCCTGATTCAGTCATTTCAGGGTGGAGTCTGGAGTAAGGGGAGAGGTTCTGCATGTCTGACAAGCTCCCAGGTGGGCCCTGATGCTGCTGTTCCACCAGCCACACTTTGAGTGTCAAGGAGTTAGAAAACTGAAGCAGGATGGGTGCGGAGGCTCACACCTGTAATCCCAGCACTTTGGGAGGCCAAGAGGTGAGGATCCCTTAAACCCAGGAGTTTGAGACCAGCTTGGGGCAAAATGGTGAAACCCCGTCTCTACAAAAAATACAAAACTTAGGCCGGGCTCGGTGGCTCACGCCTGTAATCCTAGCACTTTGGGAAGCCAAGCTGGGCAGCTCACCCAAGGTCAGGAGTTCGAGACCAGCCTGACCAACATGAAGAAACCCCGTCTCTGCTAAAAATACAAAATTAGCCGGGCGTGGTGGCGCATGCCTGTAATCCCAGCTACTCGGGAGGCTGAGGCAGGAGAATCGCTTGAACCCGGGAGGTGGAGGTTGTGATAAGTCAAGATGGCACCATTGCACTCCAGCCTGGGCAACAAGAGCGAAACTCCATCTCAAAAAAATAATAATATAAAAATTAGCCAGGTGTGGTGGTGTATGCTAGGATCCCAGCTAATTAGGAGGCTGAGGTGAGAGGATAGCTTGAGCCCAGGAGGTGGAGGTTGCAGTGAGCCGAGATCAGACCACTGCACTCCAGCCTGGGTGACAAAGAGAGATCGTGTCTCAAAAAAAAAAAAAGAAAGAAAGAAAACTGAAGCAAGGCCAGAGCAAGAAGGGATGAGAAACAGAGATGAGATTTACTGGTTGGAGACAGGAGAGTGAGGTGGGGAAATGAGAAGGATTAGGGAGGAGGACTGCAGGGAGGGAAAGGCCAGGTTTGAAGAGCACCTGCTGGGCCTGCAATCTCCCCAAATCCACACAGGAAGACCAAGGATCGCCACCGTGTGTGGAAGCTCCCGCTCTGTGTCAGGCACTATGCCAAGTGGTCACTGTGATTATTTCATTTCTTCCCCAAAACAACCCATTAATGTCCCCACTAGACAGATCAAGAAACTGAGGCTTTAAGAAGAGGTGACTCTCCAAGGTCACCGAACTAGGATGTAGGGAGCTGGGCCCCAATCTAGGAGAAGACCAGGGATGGGCTTGGGACTCCACCACTGCCCAGCTATGTCGCCTCCACAGAACTCCTGTCCCTCTGGGAGCCTCAGTCCCCTGCACTAAAACACAGGGTTTATCACAGCACCCTCCTCTTGAGTCTGTTTCAAGGATTAGCTGACTGCCCTCAGGGTCTCCAACCCAGAGGTTCCCCTTCTACGTGTGAAGCCCAGAGACACACTTGCTCATGTGCACAAAAGACAGCAGGGATGTAGGGCAGAGGACAAAGCACACAGCAGGGGACTGTTTAATACATGATGACGCTACAAGCCAGGCAGAACACCAGAGCAGGAACAATTCTGTTTGTTTGTTTGTTTGTTTGTTTTGAGACAGTCTCACTCTGTCGCCCAGGCTGGAGTGCAGTGGTGTGATCTTGGCTCACTGCAACCTCTGCTTCCCAGTTCAAGCGATTCTCCCGCCTCAGCCTCTCAGGTAGCTGGGACTACAGGCACATGCCACCAAGCCCGGCTAATTTTTCTATTTTTAGTAGAGACGGGGTTTCTCTACATTGGTCAGGGTGGTCTCGAACTCCCGACCTCAGATAATCTGCCTGCCTTGGCCTCCCAAAGTGCTGGGATTACAGGCGTGAGCCACCGCACCTGGCCTGTGCTTCGTTTTTAATGAGCACAAGCTTATGCCTAACAACACAGAAGACCCCACTGCCGTTCCTGCGTTATTTTGCTCCCTGGCTCTTATCAGCCTCTGACATGCTATTTACTTTACATATTGATGTTGTTTTGTGTCCATCTTTCTTCCCCTTTAAAACATCAGCTTCGGCCGGGCGCGGTGGCTCAAGCCTGTAATCCCAGCACTTTGGGAGGCCGAGACGGGCGGATCATGAGGTCAGGAGATCGAGACCATCCTGGCTAATACGGTGAAACCCCGTCTCTACTAAAAAAAAATACAAAAAACTAGCCGGGCGAAGTGGCGGGTGCCTGTAGTCCCAGCTACTCGGGAGGCTGAGGCAGGAGAATTGCGCGAACCCGAGAGGAGGAGCTTGCAGTGAGCTGAGATCCGGCCACTGCACTCCAGCCTGGGTGACAGAGCAAGACTCCGTCTCAAAAAAAAAAAAAAAAACAAAAAAAAAAAAAAAAAAAAAAAACATCAGCTTCTCCCAAAGGTGGGGACTGTTATCTTGGTCACTGCTATAACCCAGGATCTAGCACACAGTAGGCACTCAATAAATATTGGCTGAAATGAATAAGGGAAGGACAGATGGTGGTAAAAACAAAAAGGTTGGGAAGGATGTGCTTATTTATGAGACAAATAAATTCACAAAATATGGCGTAATTGGTGCCTGTGGGAAAGTATAAACACAGATTTGAAGGCTTCTCAGCAGTAGAAGTGAGATCAGGAAGACAGCGACCACTTTCTTAATACTTTATCTACCATTCTTTTTTTTTGAGGTGGGGTCTCACTCTGTCACTGAAGCTGGAGTGCAGTGGCGCAATCATAGCTCACTGCAGCCTCCGCCTTCTGGGCTCAAGCAATCCTCCCACCTCAGCCTCCTGAGTAGCTGGGACCACAGGCATGCACCACCACACCTGCTAATTTTTTAACTTTCTGTAGAGATGAGGGTCTGACTATGCTGCCCAGGCTGGTCTCCAGCTCTGGGACTCAAGTGATCCTCCCACCTCGGCCTCTCAAAGTGCTGAGATTATAGGCGTGAGCTATGGTGCCTAGCTTTATCATTCTTTATAACAAAATGCATTCGTTCTATGAATATTATTAATATAGGTAAAAATATAATTTATGTAAGGCAGCTGTCAGCCAAATCAAGAATGTGAAAAAAGTCAACAGGATAAATGATTGGATTATTTCCACAAATAGTGTTTTTTTTTTTAATGGGGAGGCAAAACTGTAAGAAATTAAAAGATTTAAGAGCCATTAAACCAAATGCATAGTGTGTGCTTTGCATATAAATTCAAATAAATCAACTATGAAAAGATATTTTGGGTCAGGCATGGTGGCTCCAGCCTATCTCAGCACTTTGGCCAGAAGGGAGGCTTGAGGCCAGGAATTCAATACCAGCCTGGCCAATATAGTGTCTCTACTGTTAAAAATAGAAAACAAAGCCAGGCACGGTAGCTCATGCCTGTAATGCCAGCACTTTGGGAGGCCAAGGCGGGTGCATCACCTGAGGTCAGGAGTTCAAAACCAGCCTGGCCAACATGGTGAAACCCTATCTCTACTATAAATTAGCCAGGCATGGTGGTGGGCGCCTGAAATCCCAGCTACTCCAGAGGCTGAGGCAGAAGAATCGCTTGAACCCTGGAGGCGGAGGTTGCAGTGAGCCCAGATGGTGCCACTGTACTCCAGCTTGGGCAACAAAGTGAGACTCCATATTGAAAAAAAAAAAAAAAAAAAAAAAAGGAAAAGAAAAATAAAAAATAAATTTAAAAATATATATATTTTGGAGACAATGAGAGAAATGTGAATATGGACTATATATTACAATATAATGAAATTAATAATATCATAAGATATGGCAATGGAATTTTTGTTAAGTTAAAGAAAAAAAAAAAAACCTATTGGCCAGGCACAGTGGCTCACACTTGTAATCCCAGCACTTTTTGAGGCCAAGGCAGGCAGATCACCTGAGGTCAGGAGTTCAAGGCCAGCCTGGACAACATGGCAAAACCCCATCTCTACTAAAAACAAAACAAAAAAAATTAAATGGGTGTGGTGGTGGGCACCTGTAGTCCCAGCTACTTGGGAGGCTGAGGTAGGAGAATCACTTGAACCAGGGAGGCAGAGGTTCCAGTGAGCTGAGATCACATCACTGCACTCTAGCCTGGGTCACATCGCTGCACTCTAGCCTGGGCGACAAGAGAAAACTTTGTCCCCCCAAAAACAAGCCTATCTATTGGAGATAAATAGTGATGTTTGAGTGAAAGGATACAATATTTTGCTTTAAAACACTTCGGTGCAGAGTGGGATGTAGGTATGGGATTAGTAAAATAAAATTGGTGGCTAGGCACCAGGGGCTCATGCTTATAATTCTAGCACTTTAGGAGGCTGAGATGGGAGGATTGTTTGAGGCCGGGAGTTTGAGATCAGCCTGGACAACATAGCAAGACTCTATCTCTACAAAAATAAAATACATTAAAAATATAGGAGTACAGAAGACTTATTGAGAATAAAAGAAAAATATTAAAAATAAAAATAAAAAAATATATATACCTAGTACATACTCACACAAATTAAAAAGTTAAATAAATAAAAAGTTGGCAAGTACAACAAGATTCAATATTGAAAATGATTGAAGCTGCGCAGTGGGCACCTGGGGGTCTATTAATCTACTCCTTCTCTCGTGCATATGCTTGAATTTTTCTAAAATAAATTTTTTTTTTTTTTTTTTTTTTTTTTTGAGATGGAGTCTTGCTCTGTCGCCCAGGCTGGAGTGCAGTGGCCGGATCTCAGTTCACTGCAAGCTCCACCTCCCGGGTTCACGCCATTCTCCTGCCTCAGCCTCCCGAGTAGCTGGGACTACAGGCACCCGCCACCTCGCCCGGCTAGTTTTTTGTATTTTTTAGTAGAGATGGGGTTTCACCGGGTTAGCCAGGATGGTCTCAATCTCCTGACCTCGTGATCCGCCCGTCTCGGCCTCCCAAAGTGCTGGGATTACAGGCGTGAGCCACCGCACCCGGCCAAAAAAAAAAAAAGTTTTTTTTTTAATGAAAATAAAAACAGTTTTTTGGTTTCTGTTTTTTTGTTTTTTGTTTTTTGTTTTTGAGATGGAGTTTCATTCTTGTCGCCAAGGCTGGAGTGCAATGGTGTGATCTCGGCTCACTGCAACCTCCACCTCCGGGTTCAAGTGATTCTCGTGCCTCAGCCTCCTGAGTAGCTGGGATTACAGGCATGTGCCACCACACCTGGCTAATTTTTGTATTTTTAGTAGAGATGGGGTTTCGCCATGTTGGCCAGGCTGGTTGCAAACTCCTGACCTCAGGTGATCCACCCACCTTGGCCTCCCAAAGTGCTAGGATTACAGGCACGAGCCACCGCGCCCGGCCAAAAACAAAATTTTAAATGATTTTGAAAAGTTCCAGCATGGACCGGGTATGGTGGTTCACACTATAATCCCAGTACTCTGAGAGGCTGAGGTAGGAGGATTGCTAGAGGCCAGGAATAAGTCCCAGCATGGACTTGTCCTTCTGTACTGACTGCTGACATTGTCACCAATGTACAGAAGAGGAAACCGAGGCAGAGTAGTGCAAGTTACCCGAGGACCTGCCACACATAGAGATGACCATCGACAGGTCATGGGAACAGGAACTGGTCCTCTGCAGTTCCCTTTCCCTTGCCAAGCCCCGGACACTTTTCTGTTCCATTGGAGGAAAGGAAAGGGTCAGATGTAAGAAAGGGCATAGGTCAGGGGGAGAAACGGAGCAGGGAGAGGTGGGCGTGAGGGCAGGGGTGGGACTGACCGTGATGGCAGGGACAGCAGGGCCTGAGGAAGCTTCCGTGCCCCTTCTTGTTCCTTCCTGTGGATTCAGGATGAAGCACTCAATGAGGATGCCAGCCCATAAGATGATAGGGTGGCTGGAGAATGTCCTAGGTTCCCTGTTCTGAGGGTAGAGGGGCTGGGGGCCTGGACCCCTGGGTCTGAGGGAGGAGGGGCCTGGAATCCTGGGTCTGAAGGAGGTGGGGCTGGGGTCCTGGACTCCTGGGTCTGAGGGAGGAGGGGCCTAGAATCCTGGGTCTGAAGGAGGTGGGGCTGGGGTCCTGGACTCCTGGGTCTGAGGGAGGAGGGACTAGGGGTCTCCCGGGTCTGAGGGAAGAAGGGCTGGGGCAGTCTTCTGTTCCTAAGAGGATGGCCTGGGCTCTCACCCGGGCCTTGAGCAGCCGCTCCCTCTCCGCCATGGCCTGCTGCAGGAGCCGCTCCATGTGGGCAATGTCCGGGTGGACGGCCCCACAGCTAGGAGGAGGGAACACAGACGGGGTGGGTTACAGTGGCTGGGCCTCTTCTCCCATCTCCCCACCTTCTCCCTGACGTCTCACCTATTCCCACGGCCACAGTTCAGCAGCTGGTAGAGGGGGTATCTGCCGGAGTCCCCCACTGCTGGCGGGAGAGCTGAGGCCTCCAGGGATTCTAGGATAGAGGGGACCAGGTTACGGGGCTGGATACACCCTGGCCTGAGCCCCTCCACTTCTCCCCCTGCAAGCAGAGGTGCGGGTTTCCTCCATCGTCTGCTGCAGGATGGGTGCTGATGCGGGAAGGAAGCGGGGAACAGGGGGATCCTCACCAGTACAATGGAAGGACAGAGGTCGGGGGGATCCTCTCTGGCTCGCCCTCTCTCCCCTTTTCCGGTGCAGGCTCCCGGTCCTCTGGAGGCCAATGGAGCCCTGAAAACACAAAAGGCCCATGAGCATAGGAAAAAGGCTTGATCGCCACCCTAAGTCAGAGCACTGTCCAGTGAAACCACCACCCAGTCAGCACAAATCAAAACACTACTGTCGACATATGCTGAGTGAAAGGACCTCACAGGGGTATGATCCCATTTATAATGTCAGGCCGAGCGCAGTGGCTCACGCCTGTAATCCCAACACTTTGGGAGTCCAAGGCAGGTGGATCACCTGAGGCCGGGAGCTCAAGACCAGCCTGGCCAATACGGCGAAACCCCATCTCCACTAAAAATACAGAAATCAGCCGGGCATGGTGGCGGGCGCCTGTAGTCCCAAATACTCGGGAGGCTGAGGCAGAAGAATCGCTTGAACCCAGGAGGTGGAGCTTGCAGTGAGCTAAGATCGCGCCACTGCACTCCAGCCTGAGTGACAGAGCGAGACTCCGTCTCAAAAAAAAAAGAAAAGAAAAAAAGAAATGTCCCGAACAGGCAAATTAACATAGAAATGGAAAGTAGAATAATGGTTGCCCGGACTGAGGTAGATGGGGGAACCGAGAGGCTAAGGGATGCAGGGTTTCTTTTGGGGGGTAATGAAAATGTTCTAAAATTGATTGTGGTAATGTTTGCATAACTTTGAATATACTAAAAGACACAGAACTGTACAATTTAAATGAATGAATTGTATGGGGACATGAGTTATGCCTCAATGAAACTCTATCTAAAAAGCCCACTGTGGGTCAGGTGTGGTGGCTCATGCCTGTAATCCCAACACTTTGGGAGGCTGAGGTGGGTGGATAACTTGAGGTCAGGCATTCGAGACCAGCCAGGCCAACATGGTGAAACCCTGTCTCTACTAAAAATACAAAAATTAGCCAGGCATGGTGGCACGTGCCTATAATCCCAGCTACTCAGGAGGTTGAGGCAGGACAATTGCTTGAACCCGGGAGGCAGAGGTTTCATTGAGCCAAGATCTCACCATTGAAATCCAGGATGACAGAGTGAGATGCCGTCTCAAAAAAAAAATAAAAAAAAAAATCCCACTGCCTCCGGGCACAGTGGCTCACACCCATAATGCCAACACTTTGAGAGGCCCAGGCAGGCAAATTGCTTGAGCCCAGGAGTTGGAGACCAGCCTGGGCAACATGGTGAAACTCTGTCTCTACAAAAAATACAAAAATTAGCCGGGCGTGGTGGCACGTGCCTGCAGTCCCAGCTACTGTGGAGGCTGACGTGGGAGGATCGCTTGAACCCGGGAGGTCAAGGTTGCAGTGAGCTGAGACTGTGCCACTGCACTCCAGTCAGTCTGGGCGACAGAGAGCGAGCCTGTCTCAAAAAAAATAAATAAGTAAAACATAAAAACAAAAACCCCACTGTGCTGGTGGCTATGTAGGAAACCCAGATGTCCTCACGTAATACTGGGGGTGTTCTACTGGAACAAGCTTTATGGAGAGCAACTTCGCTTTTTAAAAAAAAATCTGAATGACAAATGCATAAACCATGGAGCCCCAATTCCACTCTAGAAATTCAGCCGATGGTACACTCATACACATGCAAAGTGATCTGAGTTCGAGGTCATTCCCTGCAGTGCCATCTGTGCTAACAAAAGCATGGAGACCACCTAAGTGCCCATCAGAAGGGGACAAGGTAAATGAACCATGGCTTATGCACTCCATAGACCTTTTTTTTTTTTTTTTGAGTTGGAGTCTCACTGTGTTGCCCAGGCTGGAGTGCAGTAGCGCAATCTCGGCTCATTGCAACCTCCACCTCCTGGGTTCAAGCGATTCTCCTGCCTCAGCCTCCCGAGTACCTGGGATTACAGGCGTGTGACACCACGCCAGGCTAATTTTTGTATTTTTAGTAGAGATGGGGTTTCACCATATTGGTCAGGCTGGTCTCTAATTCCTGACTTCAAGTGATCCACCTGCCTCGGCCTCCCAAAGTGCTGGGATTACAGACATGAGCCACCGCGCCCAGCTGACTCCATGGACAATTCTGCGGTGTAGAACAAGAGGAAGATGCATCCTATATCCAGAGAAAACATAAGATCCAAAAAAGAAAGAAAGAAAAAAAAAACACAACATAATATCCAAGAGAAAAGCAAGGCCAGGTGTGGTAGCGTGCACCTGTAGTCCCAGCTACTTGGGAGGCTGAGGTGGGAGGATCACTTGAGCCAGGAGGTTGAGGCTGCAGTGAGCCATGATCGCGTCACTGCACTCTAGCCTGGGCGACAGTGAGATCTGTCTCTTAAAGTTTTTTTTTTTAAAGCAAGTCCAGAACAGCGTAGAATAAACTAGGTATGCATAAAAAGAGGGGAAAAGTATGTACATGACTAGCTGTGTCAACACAGAATATCTCCGGGGAACACATGGGAAATTGGGAACCCTGGTGACCCTCAGGAAGTGAACAGCGTAGGAGGGGGAACAAGAGCCGCAGAGTCTTCTCTGAATATCCTCCCACACCATGTGAATTTTGAATGAGGATAATGTTAACTTTTTAAAAACAAATAAACACGACAACTAAATGCAACCTGTGTTCCTGAGCCAAGAAAAAAAAGTTTGTTTTCTTTTTGTGAATTTTTTGCTAGAAAAACACACTGGTGGGACCAGGAACAGTGGCTCATGCCTGTAATTCCAGCACTCTGGGAGGCCAAGGCAGGCGGATTATCTGAGGTCGGGAGTTCAAGACCAGCCTGGTCAACATGGTGAAACCCTGTCTCTACTAAAAATACAAAAATTAGCTGGGCGCGGTGGTGGGCACCTCTAATTGCAGCTACTCAGGAGGCTGAGGCAGGAGAATCGCTTAAACCAGGGAGGCAGAAGTTGCAGTGAGCCGAGATCACACCACTGCACTCCAGCCTGGGCGACAGAGCAAGACTCTGCCAAAAAAAATAGAAAGAAAGAGCAAGTGAGCCAAAAGAAAGAGAGAGAGAGAGAGAGAGAGAGAGAGAGACAGAGAGAGAGACAGAGAGAGAGACAGAGAGAGAGACAGAGAGAGAGACAGAGAGAGAGACAGAGAGAGAGAGAGAAAGGAAGGAGGGAGGGAGGGAGGGAGGGAGGAAAGAAAGAAAAGGAAGGAAGGAAGGAAGGAAGGAAGGAAGGAAGGAAGGAAGGAAGGAAGGAAGGAAGGAAGGAAGGGGAAAGAAAGAAAGAAAGGGGGGTAAAAACATTGGTGGAACAACTGACAAATTATAAATAAGATCTGTGGATTCTAATAGTATTGTCTCAGTGTTAGTTTCCTGAAATTGATCATTGAACTGTGGTTGTATAAGAGAATGGGCTTGACATTAGGTAGTAAATTTAGTAATATTTAGGGGTTAAGGGGAATCATGGGTAAGAAAATAATGGGCCAGGCATGAAGGCTCACACCTGTAATCCTAGCACTTTGGGAGGCCCGGGGAAGGCAGATCACTTGAACTCAGGAATTTGTAATATAGTGAGACCCTATGTCTACAAAGAATACAAAAATTAGCCTGGCATGGTGGCGCATGCCTGTAATCCCAGCTACCTGGGGGACTGAGGCAGAGAATCACTTGAGGCTAGGAGGTAGAGGCTGCAGTGAGCCAAGATCGCACCATACACTTCACTCCAGCCTGGGCGACAGAGCAAGACTGTCTTTTTTTTTTTTTTTTTTTTTTTTTTTTTTTGAGACGGAGTCTCGCTCTGTCGCCCAGGCTGGAGTGCAGTGGCGCGATCTCGGCTCACTGCAAGCTCCGCCTCCCGGGCCCACGCCATTCTCCTGCCTCAGCCTCCCGAGTAGCTGGGACCACAGGTGCCCGCCACCACACCCGGCTAATTTTTTGTATTTTTAGTAGAGACGGGGTTTCACCGTGTTAGCCAGGATGGTCTCGATCTCCTGACCTTGTGATCCGCCCGCCTCAGCCTCCCAAAGTGCTGGGATTACAGGCGTGAGCCACCGCGCCCGGCGAGACTGTCTTAAAAATTAAAAAATTAAAAATAAAAACTCTGGGAGTTGAGAAATGTTAGCTCCACTTCATGGAGAGGAAACTGAGGCTCAAATCCCTGACTTTTTCTTGACTTTTTCTTGACTTTTTCTTGACTTTTCTTGACTTTTTCCTTCCTTTCAGCCATATTCCCAGCACTTCCTAGCTGGGAGATCTTAGATACTTGGCACTGAGGAACCAAGTGGGCAGGACAGACCCCAGCTTTGTCTGCATGGCACTTATGTTGTAGGAACCGCATAAGCCATCAGCAGGCCATAGAAACAGGCCGGTTCGGGTTCAAATCCCAGCTCTGCCACTTCCTGGGTGCATGTCGTAGACAAGTCATTTCTCTTCTCAAGCGAGGTGTCCTCTCTGTAAAGTGGGTAACATCTCACTGCCCTTCCTGGGTTGTTGCAAGAATTAAACGAGTGACCTCACACAATGCATGTAGAAGCATGGGTGGCCCCCAGGTGAGATCCAGGAGCTAAGCAATGAGATCCACATTGGTGGGTACAGGGTACACCTGGGCTTAGAGGCCTCCTGTGCACAGGAGCCAACAACTCAGGTGACAACTCCATAGGACTGGACATGGCGTCCCACCAAGTATTTTCATATATGCAATTTACTAATAAGGGTAATTGCTATTCTAAGTCACGTTGCCTGGCAACACAGCTGACACCTACCTTCATCAGGTTTCCAGGGGTAGCAGCTAGAAAGTTAATTTCCCATACAGAAGAACATCTGCTAACCCTTCACCTGAATAATGACGGAACCTGCTTGTGGGGGTTCTTCCCAAGAAAAAATGAAATTTTATATATTAGGTTGAGCCAGGGGAATTGCCAGTATACAACTGTTTCTTGCCTCCAAGTAATAGCAATTCCATAAGGTTCAAAGTGATAAAATGGTTTAGAATAGACCCTGACCTATATTAAGTGTGTTAAAATTAGTATTATTAATATTGATTAGTAAATAACAATATATATTTTTTTTGAGACGGAGTCTTGCTGTGTTGCCCAGGCTGGAATGCAGTGGCACGATCTTGGCTTACTGCAAGCTCCGCCTCCCAGGTTCATGCCCTTCTCCTGCCTCAGCCTCCCGAGTAGCTGGGACTACAGGCACCCGCCACCATGCCCGGCTGATTTTTTGTTTGTTTGTTTTTTAGTAGAGACGGGGTTGCACCGTGTTAGCCAGGATGGTCTCCATCTCCTGACCTCATGATCTGCCGGCCTCGGCCTCCCAAAGTGCTGGGATTACAGGCGTGAGCTACTGCGCCCCGCCACGGAGTCTCACTCTGTCGCCCAGGCTGGAATGCAGTGGTGCGACCTTGGCTCACTGAAACCTCCATCTCCTGGGTTCAAACTATTCTCCTGCCTCAGCCTCCTGAGTAACTGGGATTATAGACATGCACCAGCACACCCAGCTGATTTTTTTTTTTTTTTTTTTTTTAAACAAAGCCTAACTCCGTCACCCAGGCTGGAGTGCAGTGGCATGATCTCGGCTCACTGCAACCTGCACCTCCTGGGTTCAAGCAATTCTCCTGCCTCAGCCTCCTGAGTAGCTGGGACTACAGATGTGCGCCACACCTCGCTAATTTTTGTATTTTTAGTAGAAACAGGGTTTCACCATGTTGGCCAGGCTGGTCTCGAACTCCTGACCTTGTGATCCGCCTGTCTCAGCCTCCCAAAGTGCTGGGATTACAGGCGTGAGCCACCGCGCCCAGCCAATTTTTTGTATTTTTAGTAGAGATGGGGTTTCACCAAGTTGGCCAGGCTGGTTTTGAACTCCTGACCTCAAGGGATCCACCCACCTCAGCCTCTGAAAGTGCTGGATTACAGGCATGAGCTGCCGCACACTGTTATTATTTATTTATTTATTTATTTTTGAGACACAGTCTTACTCTGTCGCCCAGGTCTCAAACTCCTGACCTCAGGTGATCCACCCGCCTCAGCCTCCCAAAGTGCTGGGATTATAGGCATGAGCCACCATGCCCGGCCCACACACTCGTATTCTTAACAGCATTGCTTAAAGTTGATAAAAACCTCAAATCACAACTTGCAGAGGGAGGGCTGTTCCATGTCCCCACAGTGGAATGTCAAGCCCAGAGTGATTAAGAACCTAGGCTCTAGGAGGTTGGGCGTGGTGGCTCACACCTGTAATCCCAGCACTTTGGGAGGCTGAGGCAGGAAGATTGCTTGAGCTCAGGAGTTCAAGACCAGCTTGGGCAACATGGCAAAACCCCGTCTCTACACACACACATACACAAATCAGCTGGGTGTGGTGGCTGTAGTCCCAGCTACTCCAGAGGCTAAGGTGTGGGATGGCTTGAGCCTGGGAGGCAGATCATGTCACTGCACTCTGGCCTGGGTGACAGAGGCAGACCCTATCTCAAAAAAAAAAAAAAAGGGAAAAAGAACCTAGGTTCTGAACACAGAGTTCCTGGGTTCAAATCCCAGCTCTTCCACATACTAGCTGGTTAAACAACTTAACCTCTCTGTCATGGTGTTTTTGCCATGGAAACAAGAACCTAGCTCACAGATTTGTTGCAAAGACAAATCAGTAAGCCAATCAGCATGAAGCATTTGCAACCACGCCTTGCACACTATAATGACTCAATAAAACCATTGTTATTATTATTGCTTTTGTTAATATTATTATTATTATTGTAAAGTCATTAAAAATGAGGCAACTCTAAATATATCAATATAAAACAATCTCCAAGATAGAGTTAAGTCAAAAAATAAAAACCTGTGGGCCAGGCATAGTGGATCACACCTGTAATCCCAGCACTTTGGGAGGCCAAGGCAGGCAGATCACCTGAGGTCAGGAGTTCAAGACCAGCCTGGCCAACATGGCAAAACCCCATTTCTATTAAAAATACAAAAATTAGCCAGGTGTGGTAGCACACGCCTATAATCCCAGCTACTCAGGAGGCTGAGGCTAGAGAATCACTTGAACCCAGGAGGCGGAGGTTGCAGTGAGTTGAGATCACATCATTGTACTCCAGCCTGATCAACAAGAGTGAAACTCTGTCTCAAACAAATAAATAAATAAATAAAAGCCAGTGAGACCCTATTGCTACAAATTGGGCCCATGCATGGTGGCTCATGCCTGTAACCCCAGCAATTTGGGAGGCTAAAGCAGGAGGACCACTTGAGCCCAAGGGTTCAAGACCAGCTTGGGCAACATAGGGAGACCTCATCTGTACCAAAATAACTTCAAAAATCAGCTGTGCTTGGTGGTGCGTGCTTGTGCGTGGTTGTGCGTGGTGGTGCATGGCGGTGCATGGCGGTGCGTGGCGATGCGCGGTTGTGTGTGGCGGTGCATGGTTGTGTGTGGCGGTGCATGGCGGTGCGTGGTGATGCGTGGCTGTGTGTGGTGCATGAGGTGTGGTGGTGCGTGGTTGTGCGTGGTGGTGGGTGGTTGTGTGTGGTGGTGCAAGGTGGTGTGTGGTTGTACATGGTGCGTGCCTGTGGTCCCAGCTACTCAGGGAGGATCACCTGAGCCTGGTAGGTTGAGGCTGCAGTGAGCTGTGATCCCACCATTGCACTCCAGCCTGGGCAACAGAGTGAGACTCTGTCAAAAAAAAAAAAAAAAAAAAAAATTCTAGAAGAGGACTTGAAATGTTCTCAACATACAGAAGTGATAAATACTTGAGATGGATACCCCAAATACCCTGATTTATTATGCATTCTATGCATGTAACATCATATGTACCCCATAAATATGTTCAAAATATATCATTTTTAAAAAGAAAAGCCAACTAGTAGCTAATACACATCTTTTTCAAAAGGACGGGTTGAATATCCCTTCTCGGAAATACTTGGGACCAGAAAGGTTTCAGATTTGGGATTTTCTTTCAGATTTTGGAATATTTGGGTTGAGCATCTGTAACCTAAAACTCTGAAACCCAAACTGCTCCAATGTGCATTTCCTTGGAGCGTCATGTAGGCACTCAAAGAGTTTCAGATTTTCGAGCATTTTAGATTAGGGATTTTTTTTTTTTTTTTGAGACAAAGTCTCACTCTGTCGCCCAGGCTGGAGTACAGTGGCCTAATCTCGGCTCACTGCAACCTCTGCCTTCTCAGGTTCAAGTGATTCTCGTGCCTCAGCCTCACATCACCATGCCGGGCTAATTTTTGTATTTTTGGTAGAGATGGGATTTCACCATCCTGGCCAGGCTGGTCTCGAACTCCTGACCTCAGGCTATCCGCCCACCTTGCCCTCCCAAAGTGCTGGGATTACAGGCATGAGCCACCGTGCTGGCCGTCTGTTGTAACTGTTAATGAGCTGCCCCCCGATCCCCACAGTTTTAAGGAAGTCTAGAAGGATTCTCAAAACACAAGTAGCTGCATTACTTCTGAGAAGGGGAGACCTTCTTATTAAAATACACTGTTCGGTTGCTTTTAAAGTCTACTCCTGGGTGCACATGTTCCCATTTCACCAGGGCAGGGGTGGGTGTTACGCAGAAAAAAAAAATAATAATAAAGCTGGAGTCATAGGAATATCCTCTTGGCCAGCCTTTCCTATCCCCCCACCCCCATATAGAAAATCAGAGTGGAAGTTCTGGAGACCCCAGTTTGGGGACTCTGCTCCTAGCCCCTCCCTCCCCGCTGACCAATAAGACATATGGGGAAACAGAGGCAGTGGGGGAGGTACCTGCAGGGAGCTGTGGACAGAGAAGAGGCAAGAAGAAGTAGGGGTGGCAGCGGAGTGGGCCGCGGGGTCCTGGAGCACCAGTAGCTGGTGGTCTGTCTTCTGGGTGAACAGCAGCTGCAGGAGAGGGGGTAAAAGTTCGTGGGAGCAGGAGGGACCCCAGAGCAACCATGAGTTCCCACACGCTCTGGCCCATGCCTCTAGTGCCACCCATTTCTCAGAAAGAAAAACTAAGGAGAGATGGAATGTGGTCCTTAGTGTCCAGTCTCTCAGCATAGGGCTGTGGGCAGAGACTGCTGGCTCCCTGAGAAGGGGCTGGGGGCCTGGACTCCTGGGTCTGAGGGAGGAAGGCTGGGGGCCTGGACTCCTGGGTCTGAGGGAGGAAGGCTGGGGGCCTGGACTCCGGGGTCTGAGGGAAGAGGGGCTGGGGGCCTGGACTCCTGGGTCTGAGGGAGGAGCGGCTGGGGGCCTGGACTCCTGGGTCTGAGGGAGGAGGGCTGGGGGCCTGGACTCCGGGGTCTGAGGGAGGAGGGGCTGGGGGCCTGGACTCCTGGGTCTGAGGGAGGAGGGGCTGGGGGCCTGGACTCCTGGGTCTGAGGGAGGAGGGGCTGGGGGCCTGGACTCCTGGGTCTGAGGGAGGAGGGGCTGGGGGCCTGGACTCCTGGGTCTGAGGGAGGAGCGGCTGGGGGCCTGGACTCCTGGGTCTGAGGGAGGAGGGGCTGGGGGCTTGGACTCCTGGGTCTGAGGGAGGAGGGGCTGGGGGCCTGGACTCCTGGGTCTGAGGGAGGAGGGGCTGGGGGCCTGGACTCCTGGGTCTGAAGGAGGAGGGGCTGGGGGCCTGGACTCCAGGGTCTTAGGGAGGAGGGACTGGGGCCTGGACTCCTGGGTCTGAGGGAGGAGGGGCTGGGGCCTGGACTCCTGGGTCTGAGGGAGGAGGGGGCTCAGGGCAGGACCCCTGATCTGAGGGAGGAGGGGCTAGGGTCTGGACTCCTGGGTCTGAGGGAGGAGCTGGGGCCTGGACTTTCCAGTCTGAGGGAGGAGGGACCGAGAGGCATACAAAATCCCCATACCTTAGTGAGGGCTGGGTTGGGCTCAGAGAAGTCCCCGCCAGGTGTTCCCTGAAGGCAATTGAGCTCGAGCAGCCGGCTCCGTTCCTACCAGAAGATATGGACAGCTACGTGTCAAAGTCAGAATGGGCTGTCCTAGCTGCTTTCCCTAATGTCAGGAGACATCCGGGGTGCGGGGAGGTGGTGGGGTGCCCCAGGGGGAAGTGAGGATGGTAGGGCAGGTGCCAGGGAGCTCACCTGTGACAGGGCCTGAAGGGCCTCCTCCTTCTTCCGGCTCAGCCCCCGGCTCTCGGCTGCCATCTGTTCCCCCAGTGACTTGAGCTGCTCTTCCAGGACCCGGATTCGGCGCTGCAGAGCACCCTGTCCCGGTTACTCATCTGCCAAGGCCCCAGCCACCCTCCCACAGAACCATGTCTGCCTGGAGGGCTGGGGTTTGCTCCAGCCCCTCCCAGAGACCACGGGATCGGAGCATCCAGGGCTGGGGACCCAGCGTTCAGCTCCCTGGACCCTCTTCCCTTTTGAGGGTCCAGAAGAGATCTGGGAAAGATGAAGAGAAAGGGATGGACAGAGAGAACAGCAACCAAGACAGGCCCCAAAAGACAGAGATGTAGACAAAGATTCAGGGAAAAGAAAAGCTAGAAATAGAACAGAGACAAATAGAGACAACCCGAGACAAAGGAAAAGCCAGTGAGACAGGAAAAAGATCCAGAAACAGATGGGGAAAGGAAACCCACAGAAGAGCTTTTTTTTTTTTTTTGAGACGCAGTTTCGCTCTTGTTGCCCAGGCTGAAGTGCGATGGCTCAATCTCGGCTCACCGCCACCTCTGCCTCCCAGATTCAAGCAATTCTCCTGCCTCAGCCTCCCAAGTAGCTGGGATTACAGGCATGCGCCACCACGCTCGGCTAATTTTGTATTTTTAATAGAGACGGGCTTTCTCCATGTTGGTCAGGCTGGTCTCGAACTCCCAACCTCAGGTGATCTGCCTGCCTCAGCCTCCCAAAGTGCTGAGACTACAGGTGTGAGCCACTGAGCCCGGTCGAGCTTTCTAATCCAAAACTTTGGGAAACTCTGTGTTAAATATGGTCAAACATGCCCATTTTTTTCCCAAGGGTCTGACAAGTCAGACCCTTGAATGTGAAGCTCCCAGGAGGGATCTATGGAGCATCTTTTTGGAACAGAGGCAAAGAATGTGGTGGTGAATACCAAGTTTGTTCAAATCCTGGCTGTGGCGAGGCACGGTGGCTCATGCCTGTAATCCCAGCACCTTGAGAGGCCAAGGTGGGAGGATTGCTTAAGCCCAAGAGTTTGAGACCAGGTGAAACCCCATCTCTACTAAAAATACAAAACTTATCCAGGTGTGGGGGCTCGTACCTGTGGTCCCAGCTACTCGAGAGGCTGAGGTGGGAGGATCGCTTAAGCACAGGAGGTCGAGGCTGCAGTGAGCTGTGAACATGTCACTGCACTCCAGCCTGGGTGACAAAGTGAGACCCTATCTCAAAAAATAAAAATAAAAAACTCCTGGCTCTATCCCTTACTAAAGAAACTTTGAAAAGATTACTTAAGCATCTTGACCTTCAGCTTCTTTATTTATAACATGGAAAAAAAAAAAAAAACAACGTACTAGGACTTGCCTCAATAGGTTTGTTGTAAGGATTCAATGAGGAAATGCTCATGAAACATTCAGGACCATATCTGGCACATAGTAAATGTTTCATCAGTACCAGCTCTTGTTGTTACTATTCAGAAGAACATGACAGGTAGGAAACGAGGACAGAGAAAAAGGCAGACACAGAGCAGGGGAGACAGAGAGGAGCAGCAAAGGGGGCAGCGCTGGTCGGGCATGACTCACTCTGTGCTGCGCCGTGCTGGCCTGAAGTTCCTGGACCTTGGGGTCTGGCGCCTGGGGCCCAGGGCGGTCCCGATCCTCCTCCTCCTGCCGGCTCTCCCGCTCCAGTTGCTGGAACTCCAGGTCCTCATAGGCGCGTTGGGCCACATCCAGTTGTTCCCTCATCTATAGGTCGGAACACAAAAAGGCTGGAGGTCTGGATCCCTAGCGCCCCGGGGAGTAGGGTGCTGGGGCTGGGACTCCTGGTCAGAGGAATAAGGTGACTGAAGACCCGGATTCCTGGGTCCTGGGGGAGGAGGGGGCTAAAAACCAGAGGGCCAGCTGGGCACAGTGGCTCACACCTGTAATCCCAGCACTCTGGAAGGCTGAGGCAGGTGGATCACCTGTCAGGAGTTCGAGACCAGCCTGGCCAACACAGTGAAACCCTGTCTCTACTAAAATTTCAAAAATTAGCCAGGTGTGGTGGTGCGCACCTGTAGTCCCAGCTACACGAGAGGCTGAGTTGGGAGAATCGCTTGAACCTGGAAGGCGGAGGTTGCAGTGAGCCGAGATCGCACCACTGCACTCCAGCTTGGGCAATGGGGCAAGACTCTGTCTCAAAAACAAAAAAGATAGAACCAGAGGGCCATTACCTCCTGCACACGCTGCAGAAGCCGCTCGCGCTGGTCCTCTGGCTTGGAGTCGAGCTGTCCCTGGGCCTCCCGGAGTCTCTGGCGAAGACCCTCTAGGCGATCCCGTTCCTGGCTCAGCCGCCTCTGTTCCTGAAAGAACAACCAGGTTCTCAGCCTCAGCTTGAGCGTAGAGGGGGAAGCAGCGGCCGGCCACATCTCAGAGCCTGCCTGGGGTGTCAGCTTTACAAAGGCAGGGAATTCAACTATGTGATTCACTCCTATGCAGGCCTGCCTCACAGTCAGAGCCAAGATTTTAAAGAAATGAATGAGGCCAGGTGCGGTGGCTCACACCTGTAATCCTAGCACTTTGGGAGGCCAAGGCAGGAAGCTCTCTTGAGCCCAGGTGTTTGAGATTAGCCTGGGCAACATAGGGGGAGCCAATCTCTACAAAAAACAAAAAAATTAGTGGAGTGTGTTAGTGCATGCCTGTAGTTCCAGCTACTCAGGAGGCTGAGGTGGGAGGATTCCTGGAGCCAGGGAGATTGAGGCTGCAGGGAGCTATGTTTGCATCACTGTTCCAGTCAGGGTGACAGAGGGAGACCCTGTCTCAGAAAAGAAGAGAAAGAAGAGAAGAGAAGGAAGAGAAAAAGAAAGAAAAAGAAAGGAAAGGAGGAGAAAGAAAAAGGAAGGAAGGAGGGAAGGGGAAGGGGGAAGGGGGGAAGGGGAAGGGGAAGGGGAAGGGGAAGGGGAAGGGGAAGGGGAAGGGGAAGGGAGAGGCCGGGCGCGGTGGTTCACGCCTGTAATCCCAGCACTCTGGGAGGCCGAGGCGGGCGGATCACAAGGTCAGGATATCGAGACCATCCTGGCTAACATGGTGAAACCCCGTCTCTACGAAAAATACAAAAAATTAGCGGGGAGTGGTGGTGGGCGCCTGTAGTCCCAGCTACTCCGGAGGCTGAGGCAGGAGAATGGTGTGAACCCAGGAGGCGGAGCTTGCAGTGAGCCAAGATCGTGCCACTGCACTCCAGCCTGGGCAACAGAGCGAGACTCCGTCTCAAAAAAAAAAAAAGAAAGTGAGAGAGAAAGAAAGGAGAGAGAAAGAAAAGAAAGAGAGAAAGGGGGGAAGGAAGGAAGGGAAAAAGAGAGAAAAGAAATGAATGCAAAACATATTCTTGCTATGTGATACGGTGGATGCAGAAGTGGATTGTATCTGGGCCCTGCCCTCCAGGTGGGACCACAGCCAGCTGGAAAGATTGGGGCAGTAAAATCCAGAGACTGTGGGAACCTAGAATGAGGAACAATGTCAGCCAAAGGTTGAGGCTGCAGCCTGCACTCCAGCCTGGGTGACAGACTGAGATCCTGTCTCAAAAATGAAATAAAACAAAACAATCAGGGAGCATTTGGATCTGGGAAAATAAAAGGAGCTAGAAGAGCATTTTGGGCAGAGGAAACAGCTTGGCACAAATGCATGAAAGTTGAAAAGTACAAGAAGTCTGGGGGACAAACTCCAGCCAGGGAGGAAGAGGATGTGGTGGTGGGAAGAACATGGTGGGAAGAATGTGGTGGGAGAGGATAGTGGGAAGGCCAGCTCGTCCGCTCACGGGGGGTTTGGTCAACCTGGGGATATGGGGAACCTCAGAAGGACTGAAAGGATGGAGTAGGAACTAGGAATCATCTCTCAGGGAGGTGGGTTAGAGAGGTGGAGAGCAGCTCCCTCGGGAGTCCTCCAAGCAGTGAGGGTGAGACCTAAGCTGGGGCCTGGGTGGTAGGGCTGAAAAATAGATGGACTAGACAGAGAAGATCAGGAAGCAGAATGGATAGGACATGGTGGCTGATGGGCTTGGAGGTGAGAGATAGGGAAGTGTGCAGGGCAAAGTCCAGGACTCTGGCCTGGTGACCAAAGGGACAGCAAGACAAACAGTGTGGAGAAGGGAGTTGCTGAGGTCATCTTTGGATATGGTGAATGAGAAGCAGCCAGACTCCTGGGTCAGAGGGAGGAGGGGCTGGGGCCTGGATTCCTGGATCTAAGGAAGGAGGAGCTGGGGGTCTGGACTCCTGGGTTTGAGGGAGGAGGAGCTGGGGGCCTGGACTCCTGGGACAGAGGGAGGAGGGGCTGCAACTGAGATTTCTGGATCTGGGTGAGAAAGGAGTACCTAGTAGCCAGTACCCTAGGAAAAAGGGTACATTTCTCTCTTTGGAGAGAAGGCCTGGGAGAAATACGTGATCTTTGAGGATAAATGAGGGCCCAGGACCCAGCCTCAGAAAATTCCAACATACACAACACTTGCAAATAAAAAACTGACAAAATCACAAGTCACCATTTTCCAACCTATAATGGTAACCAACCCAAGTAATGACCGCTGATGATGTTACAATCTTCAGATAGAAGTTTTTTTTTTGAGATGGAGTTTTGCTCTTGTTGCCCAGGCTGGAGGGCAGTGCTGTGATCTCGGCTCCTGGGAGCTGCAACCTCCACCTCCCAGGTTCAAGCGATTCTCCTGCCTCAGCCTCCCAAATAGCTGGGATTACAGGTGCCTACCACCACACCCGGCTAATTTTTTGTATTTTTAGTAGAGATGGGGTTTCATCATGTTGGTCAGGATGGCCTTGAACTGCAGTGGCTCATGCCTGTAATCCCAGCACTTTGGGAGGCCAAGGCAGGCAGATCACCTGAGGTCAAGAGTTCGAGACCAGCCTGACCAACATGGAGAAACCCCATCTCTACTAAAAATACAAAATTAGCCAGACATGGTGGCGCATGCCTGTAATCCCAGCTACTGGGGAGGCTGAGGCAGGGGAATCGCTTGAACCTGGGAGGCGGCGGTTGCGATGAGCCAAGATCACGCCATTGTACTCCAGCCTGGGTGACAAGAGCGAAACTCTATCTCACGAAAAAAAAAAAGAGAGAGAGACCAGGGTGACCTCATGAGGTCTGGACAACCAGAGATGAGGTTCCTGACACCGGCTCAGGAAGCACTAAAGCACTTCTGAATATGATCAAACTTCTCCCTCTAACCAACACTTGCTTGCAGAAACAGAGGCATCAAGGGCACCACAGGCATGCAATTGGCCATGCTCTGCCTGTGGGACAGAAGACTGGGTTTTTCTAATAAACAATATGGGGAAGACACAGTGGGTGGGAACCACCAGAGATAAAACAACAGGGAAGACATATCAACCAATCACACTGACCTTTGGGGACTTCATTCAAACAAGCTACCTGTTAACTGGCATTTTGAGACTCTGGGAAACACAAAAACTAACCAGAAATAAAACAATACTAAGAACTTATTAGTGTTTTTGTTTTGTTTTGTTTTGTTTTTTTTTTGGAGACACGGTCTTGCTCTGTCATCCAGGTTGGAGTGCAGTGTTGTGATCACAGCTCACTGCGGCCTCTACCTTCTGGGCTCAATTGATCCTCCCACCTCACTCTTCTGAGTCTGAGGCCACAGGCACATGCCACCATGCCTGGTTAATTGTATTTTTATTTTTCACAGAAACAGTGTCTCATTATGTTGCCAGGCTGGTCTCACAGTCTTGGGCTCAAGCGATCCTCCCACCGTGCCCCGCCATCTCCCAAGTACTGGGATTACAGGTGTGAGCCACCTTGCCTAGCCAAAAAGGATTTCTTATCTGTCACTGATACACTGTAAACATATGTACAGGCCACATGATGTCTGGAATTGGCTTTTAAAACTGGGGATGGAAACAAATGGGAGATAATGAAAGGAGAATGTAAGAATATTAATCATTGCTGAAGCTGGTGGGCACAGGACATGGGAGCTGCCTGACTATTGTGGGTTTGGAAGTTTTCTCTTTCTTTCTTTCTTTTTTTTTTTTTTTTTTTTTTTTTTTTTCTCGTTCTTGTTGCCCAGGCTGCTGGAGTGCAATGGTGCAATTTTGGCTCACTGCAATCTCCATCTCCCGGATTCAAGCGATTCTTCTGCCTCAGCCTCCCAAGTAGCTGGGACTACAGGCACTCGCCACCACGCCCTGCTAATTTTTGTATTTTTAAGCAGAGACGAGGTTTCGCCATGTTGCCCAGGCTGGTCTCGAACTCCTGAACTCAGGCAATCAGCCCGCCTTGGCCTCCCAAAGTGCTATGATTACAGGCGTGAGCCTCCGCTTCCGGCCGGTTTGGAATTTTTCACACACACACTCACATTTAAATAGCAAACGGACAGGGGACGAAGGAAGAACCCCAAAAATCACGCCCAGGGAGGGAGGAGGAAAACCAGGAGGGGCATCTGCCCCTCACTCTCTCGGAAGCCCAAATGTCTTCCTTTGGGGAATGGGGACAACCCCGGGGCGCAGGTGGCTAGGAGCACACCAACATCCATGGACCAGGAAGGACGCTGCTGCTGAAGACCCTGTGAGCCAAACAGACCTGTTCCCGCTGCTGGCGGCCGCGCTGCTCGGAGGCCGCCTGCTGCCCCAGCAGCTCCCGCAGCTGCTCCTCCTCCCGGCGAGCGGCCACTCGCTCCCCAGCCAGCTCACCCCGCAGCAAGGCCACTTCCACCTCCATCTGCGGAGAGAATGCCAGGGCTGGGGGCTCGGACGCCTAGGTCCAAGGAAGAGGCCCAGGGCCTTAACTACCGGATTCGAAGGAAGGATGGACTCCAGGGACCTGAACTTGGAGGGAGGAAGAGCGGAGGGCCTAGAATCTGATCCCATCGGAGGAAAAGGCTGGGAGTCCGGCTTTGCGGGTTCCCCTTGAGTTGGGGCCAGGCTTCCCAAGGGGTCCGCAGCCTCACCTCGATCCTTAGCTCCTTCCTCTGGCGCTGTAGCTCCTTCACTCGCTGCTCCATCAGGGCCACGCGAGTCAATGCCTCCAGTTGCTGTCCTCGCAGGCGCCGCGCCGCCCCTCGCACCCCTTCCCCCGAAGAGGTGGATGAGGCGGGTGTGGACGCAGTCGCTGTCGGAGGCGTAGCCTCGGGCTAAAGTTGAGGGGGCGTGGTTAAGTGGAGATGCCTCGCCCCCTGCAATCACTAAGTAGGTCTGGTCCCCACCCAACATCCCCCTCTGCGGGTCTCAGTCCACTTACCTAACACAACCACCACTCCCACAATCTGTCGCAGGCTCTTTTCTTTCTTTCTTTTCTTTTTTTTTTTGTTTTTTTTTTTTTTTTTGTTTGTTTGTTTTTTTGTCCTGAGATAGGGTCTCACTGGCTGGAGTGCAGTGGCGCGATTACGGCTCACTGCAGCATCGACCTCCCGGGCTCAAGGGATCCTTCTGCCTCAGCCTCCTAGGTAGCTGTGACTACAGGCGCGCACTACCACCCCAAGATCTTTTATTTATTTATTTATTTATTTTTATTTTTTGGTAGAGAGGGGGTCATGCTATGTTGCCCAGGCTGGTCTCGAACTCCTAGGTTCAAGCGATTCTCCCACCTCGGCCTCCCAAAGTGCTACGACTACAGGCGTGAGCCACCGCGCCCGGCCTCAGCCTCCTGTATTCAAGGTCGGAGTGGGGGAGGGTACAAGTCCAGTGACCACCCAACCACACGGACCACAGAGGCTTGCAGTACCCTATGGAGGGTGGGCGGATGTAAAGCCGACTTATGAAAGGTGTTTCCTTTTCTCTATCCAGGCCCTATTCTCTTGGCGTCACTTTCTCGTAGTGCCTGGATCTATCTCTCTCTCTCTCCACCCGACCCCAGTCTCTCAGATTCGGTATCTGTCCACTGCCTCTGAATCACTAGATCTTTCTCCCTCGGAGTATGTCCCTCTCTCGAGGTTTTTCTCTATTTGTTTCTCTGAGCATCTCTGCCGTTTATTTCTGGGTTTCCCTCTGTCTCGATTCCCCTCTCTCTGACTCTCTGTCTCTAGTCTCACTGTGTCTCTGTCTTTTTTGGGTCTTTGTCTCTCAGTCTCCGTGTCTCTGGGTCTCTGTCTGGTTCTTGATCTCTCTGCATCTCTTACTCATTTGGTTCTCTCTGTTCAGTAGTCTCTCCTGGGTCTGGATCCCTCTGTCTCTAAGTCTCTGTCTATCTGGTCTCTCTCTCTCTCTCTCTCTCTCTCTCTCTCTTTCTCTCTTTCTTTGTCTCTCTTTCTTTGTCTCTCTCTCTTTCTTTCTTTCTCTCTCTCTCTCTGTTTCTCTCTCTCTCTCTCTCTCTCTCTCTCATGTTTAGAGATAGGTTCTGCTCTGTCCCAGGCTGGGGTGCAGTGGCGCAATCATAGTTCACCGCAGCCTACAACTCCTGGGTTCAAGCGATCCTCCTGCCTCAGCCTCCCGAGCAAGTGGGATTACAGGCACGCGGCACCGCGCTTGGACAATTTCCTATTTTTTTCTAGAGACGGGGATTTGCTATGTTACCCAGACGTGTCTCGAACCCCTGGGCTTAAGCGATCCTCCCCTTGGCCTCCCCAAGTGCTGGGATTACAGGCGTGAGCCACCTATCTGGTTCCTCTATACCCGTCTCTCTGTCTCTGTCGCCCGTTTGGGTCTTGTCTCCGTTCTTGGGGCCTCCCCGTGGCTCTGTCTATCTGGTTATGTATCTGGTTTCTGTCTGTCTGTCTGTGTCTCTGCCTCTCTGGCTGCGTGTCCTGGTGTCTGTCTCTCAGTAGTCTCTGTTATCACTGGGTCTCTCTCCCTGTCTCCGGGTCTGTGTCTTTCTGGTTTTCCTCTACCTGTCTACCTGTCCGGCCACCTGCTTGAGTCCCCGTCGGTCCAGGCCCCCCGCGCTGATACCCTCGGGCCCCTCACCGCGTCGCGGCTGCTCTCAGTGCTGCTGCCTTCTCCCACTTCTTCTTCTTCCTCCCCCTGCTTCTCAGCTCCTCCGCGGCTCGAAGGTTCCGCCAGTACCTTGGGAGCCTCCTGTTCCCGGGACTCCTCGGGATAGCCCTGGGGCTGGACCTCCACGTCGCACTCCGGGACCGGCGGCGGCGGGGTCCCTTCGGCGGGGCTGCTCCGCGTCCCCATGGCCGCTCGGGCTCCTGCGGGGTGGGCGGGACCAGGCGCTCCGGGGGCGGGGCCTAGGAGGGCTGAGCGCCGCTCGCGTCTGCTCCGGGGCGCGGAGACCCCCCCAGGAGGCGGGGCCTAAGAGTTCAAAGGATTGAACTGAGCGTTACGGAGGCGTGTCCTTAAGTTTCCAGAGGCGGGGCTCGATGGTTCCAAAGCAACACGCCCCCGGAGACGGGACCGGAATTTGAGTCCGGGTCGCAGCTCGCCCCCTACTGGCCTCTTCGACCCCGCCTCCCCTCCTTCATCTCCCAAGTGTCAGGCCTCGTACCCTCCCAGCGGCCCCCCACAATCCCTTGGACTCGCGTAGAGCGACCCATCTTCTCCCTCCGAGACTCAGCAGTTCGGCTCCCGCCCCGTCCTTCCCAGAGCCCCGTAGTCTTAGTCCCGACCCCACTGTGCAGGGCAACAGCGCCCATGCCGCCTCACCCAGGGGTCCAGGAGTCGGGGCTCCCAGGATGCCCTTCTCTGAACAAGCCAGGAGTCGGAGTCCTTGAGATTCCGAAGTCCAACCGCCACCTCCCCACAGCCTCGGCCCCCTCACCAGCTCAGGCTTCGGCGCGCTCCGCTCTGCGCGCTGGGCACAGCCGCTTCTGCCTATGAGACAGGTGGCAGGGGAAGAGGGAGGAGAGAGGCCGCCCCGTCCCCCTCCCCAGCAGCCCGGAAGTGGAGTGGGGGACAACAGGTCCAACAGCTCCCGAGGGAGGAGGGAGCCACGGGCTTGCCCCACCCGCGGCTTCGGCATCCGGCCATCCCGGCCCCACCGGCCCCACCCTCGTGGAACTCAGCATCTCGACCTCCCAGTCTCCCTCGATCCCCTCATTCCTGCCCCACTGGAGGAGTCTTGGCCACCGCTGTGTGGGCACCTCTCTAATGTCCAGACCCTGGGAGTTCAGAAAGGAAGGCAGGAATGGAGATGGGGACGTCTCCCCTCTAATGAGCCCTTCAGAAGGGCCCTGACCGGTTTGGGGAGCTGGACAAGGGGAAGGGGTGCCCTGAACTGAGTCAGAGACCTGCCAAGAGACTGAGGGAAGCATACCGCCACCCCCCAACACTTTGCTACGGGGTGGAGGGCGGAGGTTAAAGGTCTCAGCCAGACCCTTTCCTCTCTGGGCAAAAACAGGAAAATAACTGGTATATGAAAAGGGATGATTAGAAGTCAAGAGCTGTGCTAAACACTTTATACCCGGTCATTTAATTTCACCCTCAAAGCTGCCCAGTGAGAAAGTCATTACTACCTCCATTTCTTTTTTTTAGTAGACACTGGGTTTCTCCAGGTTGCCCAGACTGTTCTTGAACTCCTCGGCTCAAACAACCTGCCTGCCTCAGCCTCCCAAAGTGTTGAGATTACAGGCGTGAGCCACCGAGCCTGGCCTACTACCTTCATTTTATACTTGGGGATACAAGCTGAGGAGGACAAATGCACCCAAGGTTGGCTGGGCACAGAGGCTCAGGCCTGTAATCCCAGCACTTTGGGAAGCCGAGGCACGTGGTTTGCTTGAGACCAGGAGTTCAAGGCCAGCCTGGGCAACATGGAGAAACCCTATCTCTACTAAAAATACAAAAATTATGCCACACCTGGTGGCACACACCTGTCATCCCAGCTACTGCAGAGGCTGAGGCAGGAGGATCTCTTGAGCCCAGGAGGTCGAGACTGCAGTAAGTCTTGAATGTGCCACTGCACTCCAGCCTGGGCAACAGAGTAAGACTCCATCTCACAACAACAACAACAAAAAATGTAGGCAAGATCTACATGTGTTACAAGCGGTAAAATGCAGGCTTCATTCTCTCAAAAGTCCATGTTCTTAACCATTGTGTATACTGTCACTTCAAGCCAGGAAGTACCCGAAAGATCATTCTAAATGATAATAACTTTAATGGTGAACACTGATAGGCCACGTGCCAGGCACTCACACACATTGACTCATCAGAGCATCACAACACCCTATGATTATTCCTTCCATTTTACAGATAAGAAAACTGAGGCCTAGAGAAGTGAAGTACCTTACCCCAGGGCTAAGTGGGAA
Organism: Macaca thibetana thibetana; assembly: GCF_024542745.1. Classification (NCBI taxonomy): domain Eukaryota; kingdom Metazoa; phylum Chordata; class Mammalia; order Primates; family Cercopithecidae; genus Macaca; species Macaca thibetana. The sequence goes on from NC_065596.1 coordinate 24,288,264, forward strand.
GTGGCTCAAAAGCAAGCCGGTGTTCTAATCCAAGGTGATGAGAAGATCTGCCCCAGATATGTTTGTTTTTGATCTTGTGAGTTAGAAATCTTGTGGGCTCCCAGGCCGGGCGTGGTGGCTCACGCCTGTAATCCCAGCACTTTGAGAGGCCGAGGCAGGTGGATCACGAGGTCAGGAGATCAAGATCATACTGGCTAACACAGTGAAACCTTGTCTCTACTAAAAATACAAAAAACTTAGCCGAGTGTGGTGGCACGTGCCTGTAGTCCCAGCTACTCAGGAGGCTGAGGAAGGAAAATCGCTTGAACCTGGGAGGCAGAGGTTGCAGTGAGCCAAGATCATGCTACTGCACTCCAGCCTGGGCAACAGAGGGAGACTCCATCTCAAAAAAAAAAACAATCTTGCAGGCTCCCCGGACCTCCTGGCCTCTCCACAGAACCAGAACTCCACCCCTTGCGGCCCAGAAACCCAACTGGTTCCCCTAGAAAATAGGTAGACGTCAGACTCACGTTAAAAAAAGTTTTATTTAGGAAGCTCCAGGGGCTGGGGTTCGGGCATGGGGTGGGAAAGGAGAGGTGCAGTGTGGACGCCGCCCTCTCTTCCCACCTAGTGCATTAATACTGGATGGGAGCATCTGACAGAAGTGAGATCAGGCAGGGGTCAGTGTCTGCACCCCACAGCGCATGTTGGTTGGAACAGCAAAGTCTGAAAAGAAGAAATCAAGGTTAAAACTAAGGGGCCTAGGCAGAGCTCCAGGCCCCACTGGAGACCCAGAAATCCTAGGAACCTTTCCTCTTCGGGGAACTAGAGTTTTGGTCCTGAGCCCACTCCTTCCCTCAGACCCAGGAGTCCAGTCCCCCAGCCCCTCCTCCCTCAGACCCAGGAGCCCAGGCCCCCAGCCCCTCCTCCCTCAGACCCAGGAGCCCAGGCCCCCAGCCCCTCCTCCCTCAGATCCGGGAGTCCAGGCTCCCAGTCCCTCCTCCCTCAGACCCAGGAGCCCAGGTCCCCAGCTGCTCACCTATCTGCTGAGGTTTAGGCAAGTTCAGGTTGTCCATGATTTTGACAAACTCCTCACAGCTGCGGGTGAGCCGAGGGTTCAGAGTCCTCTCCTCTTCCACGGTGGACACTGTGAACCCTAGTGGCCAAGGGAGGGGAAGGAAAGTCAAGGAGTCCAGTGCCTCAGGCCTCTCAGAACTACATTCCCTAGGAGGCTTTGGGTGCCTCTCTGGCAGGGGTTCTTCCCAGAATATTCCTAAAATAGCTTTCCCTCCTCCATGGGAACTATGGGAAATGTAGTTTTCCCCAGTTCCCTAAGCTCCGCAAGTAAAGCCCAGGAAAACCCATGCCCTGCAGAATTCCAGGCATCTGGCAGTCACATAGTTTCTACATCCACACACAGCAGGCTCAGGCACTTTTATCTTTTTTTTTTTTTTTTGAGACAGGGTCTTGCTATATCACCTAGGCTGGAATATAGTGGTATGATCATAGCTCACTGCAGCCTCAACCTCCTGGGCTCAAGCAATCCTCCTACCACAGCCTCTCAAGTAGCTGGCAGCATGCCACCCTGCCTGGCTAATTTTTTGTATTTTGTAGAGGCAGAGTTTTGCCATGTTACTCAGGTTGGTCTCGAACTCACTCCTGGGCTCAAACAAGCCTCCTGCCTCAGCCTCCCAAAGTGCTAGGATTACAGGTGTGAGCCCCCTTGCCCAGCCTCAAACACTTAATTTTTTTTGCCCAGAGAAATTTCTGAGACTGGTAGTCTTCATGCCCTACAAGGATTACAGAGATTTACACTCCCCTTTCAAAGTTATTATTATTATTATTATTATTTTGAGACAGAGCCTCACTCTGTCTCCCAGGCTGGAGTGCAGTGGTGTGATCTTGGCTCACTGCAACCTCCACCTCCCAGGTTCAAGCAATTCTCCTGCCTCAACCTCCCGAACAGCTGGGATTACAGGCATGGGTCTGTAATCCCAGCTCCTCCAGGAAGCCCTCACCATGGTAATCATGAGCAGGGTAGATCAGACAGTCGCCTGGAAGTGTGAAGATCTTTTCATGGACCGAGTGGTACAAGGTCTTGGCACAGCCTGGGGAAGGAAAGATCAGAGGTCAGTGGATCAACAGGATTCTGTCTAACCCCTTCCTTCAAGAAAAGGGTGAGAGGATAAAATCACTATAGCTAAAGCATCTCCTTCATGTCCTGCCAATATCCCTTTGTCTAAGTAGAGAACAGGGAAAGGCATTCTAGGCAGATGGAACAGCATGTACAAAGAATTGAGGAATGGTGAGAAATTCAGCATGGCTGTAAATAGGGTTGGAATGACACCATGAAGCACCAAAGAGTGTCATTTGTGACCTTGGCTGTCACCCAGGGGATGTCAAGTAAAGGTTCTGAACAAGGAAGGTGGACTAGAAGGTAAGAAACTGAAGACAAAGCCAGGTGCAGTGGCTCATGCCTGTAATCCTAGCACTTTGGGAGGCTGAGGCAGGTGGACTACCTGAGGTCAGGAGTTTGAGACCAGCCTGGCCAACATGGTGAAACCCTGTCTCTACTAAAAATACAAAAATTAGCCAGGTGTGGTGGCGCATGCCTGTAATCCCAGCTATTCAGGAGGCTGAAGCAGGAGAATTGCTTGAACCTGGGAGGTGGAGGTTGCAGTGAGTCAAGATCACACCACTGCACTCCAGCCTGGGAGACAGAGTGAGGCCCTGTCTAAAAAAAAACAACAACAAAATGAAAAAAAGAAAGAAACTGAAGACATGAGGCCCAGGAGGAGAGTGTGATGCCATGGTCCCCACAAGCAGCTCTGAGTCCTAAGTAGGGGGCAAACCTCTCTTCCACCTTGCATTTCAGCCTAAATCCTTCAGCTTCCTGACTGTACTTCGAATGGATAAACGGAAGACTGGGAGCCTTGAAGAGAAAAAGACAGAGACTGAGACGCAGAGATAAGGAGAGAGGGAAGAGGGAGGAAGACGCCTGGGGATGTGGCTTCCCATGACCATCTCATCATGGCTTCTGTCTTTCCCTCTCATCCAGCCTCACTTCTCCCTGCAAGGCAGCTAAATTCCAGGCCTAGTGTTAACCCCACATTGTCACACATGCTCAAAGGATGGCCCAACCCTGAGATTCTGAAACTACACTCCCTTTCCACAGGGAAGCTCCTAAATCTAACGGCCCCTAGCAGCTAGACTCTAAATGGATCATTGCTCCCTGGCAAATAAACTGCTGGCTCTAACAACTTCTTTTTTTCTCTCTCGCTTTTTTTTTTTTTTTTTTTTTTTTTTTTGCAATGGAGTCTCGCTCTGTCACCCAGGCTGGAGTGCAGTGGCACAATCTCGGCTCACTGCAACCTCCGCCTCCTGGGTTCAAGCAAATCTCTGCCTCAGCCTCCTGAGTAGCTGGGATTATAGGCACCCACCACCACAGCCAGCTAATTTTTGTATTTTTAGAGACAGGGTTTCTTGAACTCCTGACCTCATGATCCACCTGCCTTGGCCTCCCAAAGTGCTGGGATTACAGGCGTGAGCCACCACACCCAGCCCTTCTTTTTTCTTTTCTTTTTTTTTTTTTTTAAGCTATATTTGTTTCTTAGAGAGGGAGTCTCACTATGTTGCCCAAGCTAGGCTCAAATAGGTAACTAATACACCCCTGAATCTAACTGTCCCCCAACAGCTAAGCCCCTGAATCTAACTCTTCCCATACTCTAGCATGGGGGTCCTCAACCCTGGGTACTGGTCCGTGGTCTGTTAGGAACTGGGCTGTGCAGAAGGTGGTGAGCCACAGGTGACTGAGCAAAACTTCATCTGTATTTACAGCTGCTCCCCATCGCTCCCATTACCACCTGAGCTCTGCCTCCTGTCAGATCCACGGCAACATTAGATTCTCATAGGAGCACAAACCCTATTGTGAACTGCACGTGGGAGGGATCTAGGTTATGTTCTCCTTATGAGAATCTAATGCCTGATGATCTGTCACTATCTTCCATCTCTCTCACATGGGACCATCTAGTGTAGGAAAACAAGTTCAGGGCTCCCACTGATTCTACATGATGGTTAGTTACATAATTATTTCATTATCTATTGCAATGTAATAATAATAAAGTGCACAATAAATGTAACGCATTTGAATCCCCAAAACTATGCACCGCCATGGTCCATGGAAAAATTAACTTCCACAAAACCAGTCCTTGGTGCCAGAAAGGTTGGGGACCACTGCTCTAGCAGGGAAACTCCTTGAATTTAATACTGAAGCCTCCTAAAAGTCTAATGTCCATCCATTCATTCTTGTAACAGATACTTCAACACTTGACACACATGTAACTATATAAAGATCTTGGGCTGGATAAAGGAGCTGGTCACCTTGCTGGAAGTCTGTCCGCCCACACCCACGGATCAACAGGGCATCTCCAGTGAAGGCCATGCTGTGGTCATTCAGGACGAAGGTGACACAGCCTGGGGTGTGGCCAGGGCTGGCCCTGGTCTCCAAGGCCTGGCAGGGGTGGCAGAGTACAGAGAGAGTCACCAAGAATCCTTCAAGATGAAACGGGTCCCCAAAGCCCCACCCTACTCCAAGGTCTTATCTAGATGCATATTTTGGTAAAAATTTAGATTCCCAGGCTCTAATCTTATATTATCAGAGTAAACTCCAAGTGGATTAAATATTTCAATGTGTGAAAAATAAAACCACAAAGCTGTGACACACAACAACAAAAATACAATAACCTCTGGTTGGGAAGGTGATACGGTTTGGCTGTGTCCCCACCCAAATCTCATCTTGAATTATAGGTCCCATAATCCCCATATGTCATGGGAGGTAATTTAATAAAGGGGGCAGGTTTCTCCCATGCTGTCTCGTGATGGTGAATAAGTCTCATGAAATCTGACGGTTTTATAAAGGGCGGTTCCCCCGCACATGCTCTCTTGCCTGCTGCCATGTAAGACATGCCTTTGCTCTCTGCTCCTCCTTCGCCTTCTACCCTGATTGTGAGGCCTCCCCAGCCATGTGGAACTGTGAGTCCATTAAACCTCTTTTTCTTTATAAATGACCCAGTCTCAGGGATGTCTTTATTAGCAGCATGAGAACAGACTAATACAGTAAATTGGTACTAGTAGAGTGAAGTGCTGCTATAAGGAGACGTGAAAATGTGACTTTGGAACTGGGTAACATGCAAAGGTTTGAACAGTTTGGAAGGCTCAGAAGATAAAAGAATGTGGGAAAGTTTGGAACTTCCTAGAGACTTGTTGAATGGCTTTGACCAACATGCTGAGAGTGATATGGACAATGAAGTCCAGGCTGACATGGTCTTAGATGGAGATGAGGAACTTTTTGGGAACTGGGATAAAGGTCACTTTTGTTATGTGTTAGCAAAGAGACTGGCAGCATTCTGCCCCTGCCCTTGAGATCTGTGGAACTCTGAACTTGAGATAGATGATTTAGGGTACCTAGTAGAAGAAATTTCTCAGCAGGAAAGCATTCAAGAGGTGACCTGAGTGCTGTTAAAAGCATTCATTTCAGTTTTATGTATTCACAAAGATATGGTTTGGAATTGGAGCCTATGTTTAAAAGGGAAACAGAGCATAAATGTTTGGAAAATTTGCAGCCTGACAATGTGATAGAAAAGAAAAACCCATTTTCTGAGGAAAAATTCAAGCCTGCTGCAGAAATTTGCGTAAGTCACTAGGAGCCAAATGTTAATCACCAAGACAATGGGAAAAATGTCTCCAGGGCACATCAGAGGTTTTCACAGCAGCCTCTCCCATCACAGGCCCAGAGAACTAGGAGAAAAAATGGTTACATGGGCTGGGCCCATGGCCTTGCTGTTTTGTGCAATCTCAGGACTTGGTGCCCTGCATCCCAGCTGGGGCTAAAAGGGGCCAAGTACAGCTCAGGCCATTGCTTCAGAGGGTGCAAGCCCCAAGTCTTGGTGGCTTACACATGGTGCTGGGCCTGCTGGTGAGCAGAAGTCAAGAACAGAGGTTTGGGAACCTCCACCTAGATTTGAGAGGCTGTATGGAAATGCCTGGTCGTCCATGCAGAGGTGTAGCCTTCATAGGGAACCTCTGCTAGGGCAGTGCAAAAGGGAAATGTGGAGTGGGAGCCCCCAGAGTCCCCACTGGGGCACTGCCCCTAATGGAGCTGTGAGAAGAGGGCCATCGCCCTCCAGACCCCAGAATGGTCGATCCACCGACAGCTTGCACTATATGCCTGGAAAAGCCACAGATACTCCACATCAGCCCGTGAAAGCAGCCAGGAGGGGGGCTGTACCCTGCAAAGCCAGAGGGGCAGAGCTGCCCAAGACCATGGGAACCCACCTCTTATATCAGCGTGACCTGGATGTAAGACACGGAGTCAAAGAAGATCTTTTTGGAGCTTTAAGATTTGACTGCCCCACTGGATTTAGGACTTGCATGGAGCCTGTAGCCCCTTCATTTTGGCCAATTTCTTCCATTTGGAATGGATGTGTTTACCCAATCTCTGTACCCCATTATATCTAGGAAGTAACTAAACTTGCTTTTGATTTTACAGGCCCATAGGTGGGAGGGACTTGCCTTGTCTCAGATGAGACTTTATTTTGTTGGGTTTTTTTTTTTCAGAGACAGAATCTTGTTGTGTCACCCAGGCTGGGGTGGGGTGGTACGATCTTGGCTCACTGCAACCTCTGCCTCCCAGATTCAATCAAGTCTTGTGTCTCAGCCTCCTGAGTAGTTGAGACTACAGGCGTGTGCCCCCATGCCTGGCTAAGTTTTGTATTTTTAGTATAGACAGGGTTTTACTATTTTGGCCAGGCTGGTCTTGAACTCGTGACCTCAGGTGATCTGCCTGCCTTGGCCTCCCAAAGTGCTGGGATAACAGGTGAGCCACCATGCCCAGTCTCAGATAAGACTTTGGACTGTGGACTTTTGAGTTAATGCTGAAATGAGTTGAGACTTTGGGGGACTGTTGGGAAGGTATGATTGGTTTTGAAATGTGAGGACATGAGATTTGGGTGGGGACCAAAGTGGACTATGGTTTGGCTGTGTCCCCACCCAAATCTCATCTTGAATTGTAGCTCCCATAATCTCCACGGGTTGTGGGAGGGACCTGGTGGGAGGTAATTAAATCATGGGGGTGGGTTTTTCTCGTGATAGTGAATAAGTCTCACATGATCTGATGATCTTACAAAGGGCAGTTCCCCTGCACACGATCTCTTGCCTGCCGCCATGTAAGCAGTACCTTTGCTCCTTCTTTGCCTTCCACCATGATTGGGAGGCCTCCCAAGCCATGTGGAACTGTGAGCCCATTAAACCCCTTTTTCTTTATAAATGACCCAGTCTTAGGTATGTTTTTGTTTTTGCTTTTTTTGAGACAGAGTCTTGCTCTGTCACCCAGGCTGCAGTGCAGTGGCACAATCTTGGCTCACTGAAACCTCCACCTCCCAGGTTCAAGCGATTCTCCTGCCTCAGCCTCCTGAGTCGCTGGGATTTCAGATATGCACCACCACACCTGGCTAATTTTTGTGTTTTTAGTAGAGATGGAGTTTCACCACGTTGGTCAGGCTAGTCTCAAACTCCTGACTGCGTGATCCGCCCGCCTTGGCCTCCCAAAGTGCTGGGATTACAGGCGTGAGCCACTGTGCCCGGCCTTCAGGTATGTCTTTATTAGCAGCGTGAGAACAGACTAATACAGAAGGGATATTCAAATGCGACATCTAAAGTGATAAATCATTAAGGAAAAGATCAGTCAGAAGTTTCTGAATGGCAGCAACACCATAAACAAAATCTAAAGAGAACCAATATGCAGGGAAAATATATTTGTAACATATACATACCACACAGTGGTCAATATACTTAATATCCAAACAGATCTTACAAATCAATTTTAAAAAGTTAAGCACACTAATATAAAAATGAAATACTCAACAGTCATTAAAAGCAATACTGTTGAAATAAAATTCAGTAATATTTTATACTTTTAAAAATACAAAATAGGCAGTAGTGGCTGGGCACAATGGCTCACACCTGTAATCCCAGCACTTTGGGAGGCCAAGGCGGGCAGATTACCTGAGGTCAGGAGTTCAAGACCACCCCGGGCAATGTGGTGAAACCCCATCTCTACTAAAAATACAAAAATTAGCCAGGCGTGGTGGCGCATGCTTGTAATCCCAGCTACTTGTGAGGCTGAGGCAGGAGAATTGCTTGAATCCGGGAGGCGGAGGAGCCAAGATTGCACCATTGTACTCCAGCCTGGATGACAAGAGTGAAACTCCACCTTAAAAAAAAAAAGGGCCGGGCGCAGTGGCTCACGCCTGTAATCCCAGCACTTTGGGAGGCCGAGACAGACAGATCACGAGGTCAAGAGATCGAGACCATCCTGGCCAACATGGTGAAACCCCGTCTCTATTAAAAATACAAAACAAATTAGCCGGGCATAGTGGTGGGCACCTGTAGTCCCAGCTATTCGGGAGGCTGAGGCAGGAGAATGGCATGAACTCAGGAGGTGGAGCTTGCAGTGAGCGGAGATCGCGCCACTACACTCCAGCCTGGGTAACGGAGCAAGAGTCTGTCTCAAAAAAAAGAAAAAAAGATAGTGAAAAAAGTGGGCCTTAGAGTGAGAAATGATATTTACAAACATAAACACTAGTCCTTCCTTATCTGCAGGGGATACCTTCAAGACCCCAGTGGAAAACTGAAACCTGAGATAGTGCAAACCCTATAAATACTATGTTTTGTTTTGTTTGAGACACAGTCTGGCTCTGTCGCCCAGGCTGGAGTGCAATGGCATGATCTCGGCTCACTGCAACCTCCCTCTCCCAGGTTCAAGCGATTCTCCTACCTCAGCCCCTCAAGCTGGGATTACAGGCACCCACCACCATGCCCAGATAATTTTTGTATTTTTTTAGTAGAGATGGGGTTTCACCATGTTGGTCAGGCTCGTCTTGAGCTCCTGACCTGAGGTGATTCACCCACCTCAGGCTCCCCAAATGCTTAGATTACAGGCATGAGCCACCGTCACTGGCCAATACTATGGTTTTCTTTATCTGATAACCAAGAAGGCTACTAAGTGATTAGTGGGCAGGTAACATACTCCTATACAGCATGGATACACTGGACATAGGGATAATTCATGTCCTGAGTGGGATGGTGTGAGATTTTATCATGCTACTCAGAATGATGTACAATTTAAAACTTACTAATTGTTTATCTCTGGAATTTTCCATTGAATATCTTCAGGCTATGGTTGACCACAGATAACTGAAACCACAGAAAGTGAAACCACAGGTAAAGGAGCTGTACTGGATCCAACAAAGTTCTTGGATCCAGAATATATAAAGATCATCTACAAATCAATAAGAAGGACTCCCTAATAGAAAAATTAGCAAAGACTTGAAAAAAAACACTGCAAAAGAGGGTGCCCAGATGGAACAAACACATTAAAAGGTGCCCAACTTCATCTGTCATCAAAGAAATAAAAGTAAAACCACAATAGGACGCCACTACACAACATCAGAATGGCTGGAATGAAAGATTGATTTGAAGCAACTGAAACTGTCATACACCATGGTGGAAGAGTACACAGAAAACTACTGGGCAGTTTCTACTAAAGCTAAATCTACACATACCCTGTGGCTCAAACCTTGGTATACATGTGGTCCTTGACTTAAGATGGTCTGACTTAAGATTTTTTTTAATTTTTTTTTTGTAAACAGAGTCTCACTCTGTCACCCAGGCTGGAGTGCAGTGGTGTGATCTCGGCTCACTGCAACCTCCGCCTCCCGGGTTCAAGCAATTCTCCTGCCTCAGCCTCCCGAGTAGCTGGGATTACAGGCACCCACCACCATGCCTGGCTAATTTTTGTCTTTTTAGTAGAGATGGAGTTTCACCACGTTGGCCAGGCTGGTCTCAAATTCCTGACCTCAAATGATCTGCCCGCCTTGGTCTCCCAAAGTGCTGGGATTACAGGTGTGAGTCAGCCACCAGGCCTGGTTTTTTTTTTTTTTTTTTTCCAGACAGAGTCTCTCTCTGTCGCCCAGGCTGTGTAGCGCATCGCATGATCTCGGCTCACTGCAACCTCGGACTCCTGGGTTGAAGTGATTCTTGTGCCTCAGCCTTCTGCGTAGCTGGGATTACAGGCACGCACCACTGGGCCTAGCTAATTTTTGCCCACACTGGCCTCCCAAAGTGTTGGGATTACAGGTGTGATGCACTCGATGACTTACAATTTTTTGACTTTACAATAGTGTGAAAGTGATACATTTTATTTCTTTTTTTCAGTAGAGACGGGCTCTCACTATGTTGACCAGCCTGGTCTTGAACTCCTGGCCTCAAGCAGTCCTCCCATCTCAGCCTCCCAGTGTGCTGGGATTACAGGCATGAGCCACTGCACCCAGCCAAAAGTGATATGCTTTCAATAGAAATCATATTCCATGCACCCATACAGTCATTCGGTTTTTCACTTTCAATACAGTATTCAATGCATTACATGAGATATTCAACACTCTTGTATAAAATAGGCTTTGTGTTAGATGAGTTTGCCCAACTGTAGGCTAATGTAAATATTCTGAGCACTTTAAGGTAGACTAGACTAACCTATGATGTTTAGTAGGTTAAATGTATTAAATGCGGCCAGGCGCGGTGGCTCACGCCTGTAATCCCAGCACTTTGGGAGGCTGAGGCAGGCGGATCACAAGGTCAGGAGTTCGAGACCAGTCTGGCCAACATAGTGAAACCCCATCTCTACTAAAAATACAAAAAGGCCGGGCGCGGTGGCTCAAGCCTGTAATCCCAGCACTTTGGGAGGCCGAGACGGGCGGATCACGAGGTCAGGAGATCGAGACCATCCTGGCTAACACAATGAAACCCCGTCTCCACTAAAAATACAAAAAAATTAGCCGGGGCGTGGTGGCAGCGCCTGTAGTCCCAGCTACTCGGGAGGCTGAGGCAGGAGAATGACGGGAACCCGGGAGGCGGAGCTTGCAGTGAGCCGAGATCGCGCCACTGCACTCCAGCCTGGGCGACAGAGCAAGACTCCGCCTCAAAAAAAAAAATAAATAAAATAAAAATAAAAATACAAATACAAAAAATTAGCCAGGTGTGGTGGTGTGCACCTGTAATCCCAGCTACTCAGGAGGCTGAGGCAGGAGAATCGTGTGAACCCGGGAGGCAGAAGTTGCAGTGAGCCAAGATCACGCCACTTTACTCCAGCCTGGGCAACACAGTGAGACTCCATCTCAGGGGGAAAAAAAATATATATATATATATATATTTTTTTTTTATATATAGTTATATATTTTGTATATATATGTATATTTTATTTTTATATTTTATATATATATAAAAAATGCTTTTTTTTTGAGACAAGGCCTCACACTGTACCCAGGCTGGAGTACAGTGGCACAATCATGGCTCACTGAAGCCTGGAACTCCCAGGCTCAAGTAATCCTCCCACACCAGCCTTTCCAGTAGCTGGGACTATAGGCACACCACCATGCCTGGCTAATTTGTTTTTAATTTTTTGCAGAGACAGGGTCTTGCAATGTTGCCCAGGCTGGTCTCAAATTCCTGGGCTCAAACTATCCTCCCACCGCAACCTCCCAAAGTCCTGGGATTATAGGTGTGAACCACTGTGTCCAGCCTATTATTATTAACTAAAACAAAAATATCTACAATCTACTTCAGTACATAGGAAAGAAAAGTTTTAGTAGGATAAGTTAAATGACACACCATGAGAAAACAGTTGAACACATCCAGAATGTGGAATATTTTAGAAGACAGCATGTCAGAAGCTTCAAAAGTTAACACCCTGGAGGCCGAGCACAGTGACTTATGCCTGTAATCCCAGCACTTTGGGAAGCCGAAGCAGGCGGATCACTTGAGGTCAGGAATTTGAGACCAGCCTGGTGAACACGGTGAAACCCCATCGATACTAAAAGTACAAAAATTAACCAGGAGTGGTAGTGCATGTCTGTAATCCCAGCTACTCGGGAGGCTGAGGCAGGAGAATTGCTTGAACCCAGGAAGCGGAGGCTGCAGTGAGCCAAGATCGCGCCACTGCACTCCAGCCTGGGTGACAGAGTAAGACTCTGTCTCAAAAAAAAAAAAAAAAAATTAGCCAGGTGTACTGGCACACGCCTACAGTCCCAGCTACTGGGGAGGCTGAGGTGGTAGAATCGCTTGAACTTGGGAGGCAAAGGTTACAGTGAGCAGAGATCATGCCACTGCACTCCAGCCTGAGTGACAGAGCAAGACTCCACCTCAAAAAAAAAAAAAAAAAAAAAAAAAGTAATATCCTGGAGCAAAAGGATATGAAACTGTTCTAGATCCAAAATTTTTTTTTTTTTTTGAGACGGAGTCTTGCTCTGTCACCCAGGCTGGAGTGCAGTGGCCAGATCTCAGCTCACTGCAAGCTCCTCCTCTCGGGTTCACGCCATTCTCCTGCCTCAGCCTCCCGAGTAGCTGGGACTACAGGCACCCGCCACTTCGCCCGGCTAGTTTTTTGTATTTTTTAGTAGAGACGGGGTTTCACCGTGTTAGCCAGGATGGTCTCGATCTCCTGACCTCATGATCCGCCCGTCTCGGCCTCCCAAAGTGCTGGGATTACAGGCTTGAGCCACCGCGCCCGGCCCCAAAAATATTTTTAATAAATAAAAAGTAATAAATAAATATAAATAAATAAAAAATAAAAAGAAAACAAAACAAAAAGCAAAGAAGGAAAAAGAAAACACACACATGAGGCTAAATAGACATAAATGGCCAAACACTAAGCTCAATTGCATCCTGGTTCCTAAAAACAGCTGTAGGCTGGGCACCGCGGCTCACACCTATAATCACAGCACTTTGAATCACCAAAAGGGGAGGATCGTTTGAGCCCAAGAGATTGAGACCAGCCTGGGCAACATGGTGAGATCCTATCCCTACCAAAAAAAGAAAGAAAGAAAAAAAAAAGCTGTAAAAATTATTCCTAGGGTAATTGGAGACATCTGAACACAGGTTGAATATTTAATGATGATATAAAGTTACTGCATATTTTGTTAGATGTGACAAACGTTTTGTGAAAGAGTAAGTCTCAAAGTATAGCCTAGGGAACCCTGACAGTCTGCAAGATCAAAACTATTTATGGACTTTTCGCCCATTTTCACTCTCATTCCCCAAAAACATTCACGGGGCAGGGCTAGGGGGGTGGTTGTAAAAGTTTCGTGACCTGTACTGACATAATTCCTCTGATGGCTGATGAAATCTGTGCTTGTGTATTTTTTTTTCTTTTGAGACAGAGTCTGGCTCTGTTGCCCAGGCTGGAGTGCAGTGGCGCGATCTCGGCTCACTGCAACCTCCACCTCCTGGGTGTTCAAGTGATTCTCATGCCTCAGCCTCTTGAGTAGCTGGGATTACAGGAGCGTGCCACCATGCCCGGTTAATTTTTGTATTTTTAGTAGAGACGGGGTTTCACCACGTTGGCCAGGCTAATCTCAAACTCCTGACCTCCGCACACCTCGGCTTCCCAAAGTGCTAGGATTACAGGCGTGAGCCACCGCGCCCGGCATGTGCTTGTGTGTTGTTATATTTTGTACTATTATTTCAATGTAGATTTTAAAAAATTCAAAATAAGAAATTGTGGGTGGGGAACACATAACATCTTGACCTAAAGCACCCTTAATTGTCCCTGAAACTTGTCGAGTGATTTCCCCAACAGCCCAGCCTAACCCCAAATTCTTTCAACGAATTCATTCTTCCCTTCCGTGATGCATCATGTCCGTGACACACCCCCGAGCTTTTCTTTCATCTGTTCCCTGCAGCAGCTAAACCTGAAACTACACTCATCAAAGAAACACAACCCAGAAGGGATCCTGTAAAGCATTCAGCCTGCTGGCCTTGGAGTTCCCACAGCCTACACTGCCCCCTGGTGGCAAGTAAGCGCTCAGCTTCTTTTCCATTTGGTTCCCAAGTTCTTTCCCTCCATTATTCAAAACTATAGTAAACCCCTCTTATCTGCCTGGGATAGATTTCAAGACCGGGAGTGGATGCCTAAAACCGCAGATAGTACAGAACCCTACACACTATGCTTTTTCCTATACATACGCACCTATGATAGAGTTTAATTTATAAATTAGGCACACTAATAAATCAATAATAACTAAAAATAAAACAGAACAATTACAGCAAGGCATGATGGTGCATGTCTGTAGGCCCAGCTACTTGGGAGGCTGAGGCAGGAGGATCATCTTAGCCAGGGTTCAAAATACCAGACTGGACAACATAGCCAGACCCCATCCAAAAAAAAAATAGGTCGGGCACAGAAGCTCAAACCTGTAATCCTAGCACTTTGGGAGGTCAATGCAGGTGGATCATTTGAGGTCAGGAGTTCGAGACCAGCCTGGCCAACATGGTGAAACCCCATCTCCACTAAAAATATTTTAAAAATCAATTAAGCGGGCATGGTGGCGCTCACCTGTAAACCCAGCTACTGCTACTTGGGAGGCTGAGACAAGAGAATCACTTGAACCCAGGAGGCGGAGGTTGCAGTAAACCAAGATTGTGCCACTGTACGCCAACCTAGGAAACAGAATGAGACTCCATCTCAAAAGAAAAAAAGATGGATTGATGGATGGAGAAGTATACTGTAAAAAAAAAATTTAAGCCTGGTGCAGTGGCTCACTCTAATCCCAGCACTTTGGGAGGCCAAGGAGGGAGGATTGCCTGAGCCCAGGAGGTCGAGGCCAGCCTGGGCAATGTGGCAAAACTCGTCTTTACAAAAAACACAAAAACTAGCCAGGAGTGGTGGTGCACACCTGTTGTTCCAGCTATTTGGAAAGCTGAGGCAGGAGGACTGCTTGAGCCAGGAGGCTGAGGCTGCAGTGAGCTGTGATTGCAACACTGCGCTCCAGCCTGGATAACAAAGTGAGACCCTGTCTCAAAAAAAAAAAAAAAAAAAAAATTCAGCTTTTCTCTATGCTTTAAATTTTTCATAATAAAATGTTGGAAGAAAAATTACTTGTTTCACAATTTTAAAAGGAGGAAGTATTGAAACCCACACTTGAGTCACATAAGAATCAATGGTGGAGCTTTTAAAACATGCCAATTCCTTGCGCCCACCCAGAACAATTAAATCAGACTCTGATTCTAAGGGACCTGGGGGATCAGTGTTTTCAGCAGTACTTCTCTAAGCCAGCGTATTTAACAGGCAAGCCTAACTTTCTGATTTGGCCGCCCTGTGGCAGCTAAGCTGTTCACTTCTCATTGTTTATTAAAAAAAAAAACTCGGGCCAGGCGCGGTGGCTCACACCTGTAATTTCAGCACTTTGGGAGGCTGAGGCAGGCAGATCACTTGAGGCCAGCAGCTCACGACCAGCCTGGCAGTATGGCGAAACCCCGTCTCTAATAAAAACACAAAATTTAGCCAGACATGGTGGCACACGCCTATAATACCAGCTAGTGGAGAGGCTGAGGCGGAAGGATCACCTGAACCTGGAAGGTGGAGGTTGCAGTGAGCCGAGATTGCGCCACTGCACTCCAGCCTGGGCGAAAGAGTGAGGCTCTGTCTCAGAAAAGAAAAAAAAAAAAGAATTGTTCCTGTTTCGGTGATCCACTGCCATGTAGCGTCATCATGTATTAAACAGTCCCTTGCTGTGTGCTTTGTCCCCTGCCCTACACCCCTGCTATCTTTTGTGCACAGGAGCAAGTGTGTCTCTGGGCTTCACACCTAGAAGGGAAATCTCTGGGTTGGAGACCCTGAGGGCAGTCAGCTAATCCTTGAAACAGTCTCAAGAGGAGGGTGCTGTGATAAACCCTGTGTTTTAGCGCAGGGAACTGAGGCTCCCAGAGGGAGGCAGAGGTTGCAGTGAGCCAAGATTGTGCCCCTGCACTCCAGCCTGGGTGACAGAGTGATACTCTGTCTCAAAAAAAAAAAAAAGAAAGAAAACTCATTCTACAATAAAACCACTTAAATTTGTCCCACCTTTTGTGTAAGATGAACAACTAGTTCAAGAAACTGGGATTTTCTATGAAAGTTAAACATTTGTCGACTCAGTGACCCAGCAAGTCACTTGGGGACAATGTTCCCCAAGATATTTGCGGAAGAATCTTCATAGCAGCATTATTCATGGTAGCCAAAAACTGAATAATCAGAGGGAAAATGGGGTGTGGTGGCTCATGCCTGTAATTCACTTTGTACTTTGGGAGGCTGAGGCAGGAGGACTGCTTGAGCCTAGGAGCCACCACAACTCGCTCATTTTGTAGGGCAAAAATTATGGCCAGTGGATGAAATTTGGCCTGCCATCTGTTTTTGTAAGTCCTTTGTAGGTTTTTGTAAGTAAGCTAAGAATCATTTTAACTTTTTTTTCACATTGAAAACTATCAAAGTAACATGTAACAACTAGATGAGGCTGGGCACAGTGGGGCTCACACCTGTAATCCCAACACTTTGGGAGGCCAAGGCAGGAAGGTTGCTTGAGGCCAGGAGTTCGAGACCAACCTGAGCAACACAGCAAGACTCAGAGACCATCCTGACTAACACAGTGAAACCCCGTCTCTACTAAAAATACAAAACATGAGCCGGGCGCGGTGGCGGGCGCCTGTAGTCCCAGCTACACGGGAGGCTGAGGCAGGAGAATGGCGTGAACCCAGGAGGCAGAGCTTGCAGTGAGTGGAGATAGCGCCACTGCACTCCAGCCTGGGTGACAGAGCAAGACTCCATCTCAAAAAAAAAAAAGGAAAAAAAAAAAATTTTTTTTTAAGTAGCTAGGCCGCCCAGCGCAGTGGCTCATGCCTGTAATCCCAGCACTTTGGGAGGCCGAGGCGGGCAGATCACGAGATCAGGAGATTGAGACCATCCTGGCTAACACGGTGAAACCCCGTCTCTACCAAAAATACAAAAAATTAGCCGAGTGTGGTGGCGGGCGCCTGTAGTCCCAGTTACTTGGGAGGCTGAGGCAGGAGAATGGTGTGAACCTGGGAGGTGGAGCTTGCAGTCAGCCGAGATCGCAGGACTGCACTCCAGCCTGGGCAACAGAGTGAGATTCCGTCTCAAAAAAAAAAAAAATTAGCTGGGCATGGTGGCACATGCCCATAGTCCCAACTATTCAGGAGGCTACAGTGGGAGGATCACCTGAGCCCAGGAGTTGGAGGCTGCAATGAGCTATGCTCATGCCAGTGCATACCAGCTTGGGCAACAGAGCAAGAGCTTGTCTCAAAAAAAATTTAAAAAAAAAAAAAAACTATATGAAATCCAAATTTTATTTTTTATTTTTATTTTTTTGAGATGGAGTTTCGCTCTTGTCACTCATGCTAGAGTGCAATGGCACCATCTGGGCTCACTGCAACCTCCACGGCCCAGCCGAGGTTCAAGCGATTCCCCTGCTTCAGCCTCCCGAGTAGCTGGGACTACAGGGACACCCCACCATGCCCGGCTTATTTTGCATTTTTAGTAGAGACCAGGTTTCACCATGTTGGTCAGGCTGATCTCAGGTGATCCACCCGCCTCGGCCTGTCAAAGTGCTGGGATTACAGGCATGAGCCTGGCCTGAAATCCAAATTTAAAGGCCACAAATAAAGTCTTATTGGAATACAGCCATGCCTATTCATTTATGCAGTGTCTATGGCTGCTTTCACACCACAATAAGAGCTGAGTAGCTGTCACAGAGACCCTGCTACCTGTAAAAACTGAAAATATTTACTATCTGGGCCTTCACAGAAAAAGGTAGCCAACTGCTACTACATAGCAATAAGTAGGAAAGAACTCCAAGTTTAAACAACATCACGTGTGAAAAAAAGCCAGACACAAAAGAATAAACTGTGTAAGTCCTGTTTATAAGGTCAGAACAAGCAAAATTGGCCTGTGGTTAAATGCATCAGAACAATGGTGCCTTGGCAGGGTGGTCATTGGCCAGAAAGTGAGGCAAGGAAGCCTTGTGGGGTGATAGGCAAGTTCTGTATCAGGATCTGGGTAAATACTCATGCACATGTATAATATGTGGACTCACTTCATTCAATGGATGTTAACAACTAGTGTTTTTGTTTGTTTGTTTGTTTTTTGAGATGGAGTCTCGCCTTGTCACCCAGACTGGAGTGCAGTGGTGCGATCTTGGCTCACTGCAAACTCTGCCTCCCGGATTCAAGTGATTCTCCTGCCTCAGCCTCCTGAGTAGCTGGGATTACAGGTGCCCCACCACTATACTGCCTAATTTTTCTATTTTTAGTAGAGACAGGGTTTTGCCATGTTGGCGAGGCTGGTCTCGAACTCCTGACCTCAAGTGATCCACCTGCCTTAGCCTCTCGAAGTGCTGGGATTACAGGCATGAGACATGGTGCCTGGCCTTAATTTTTTTTTTTTTTTTTTTTTTTTTTTTTGAGATAGGGTCTTGCTCTGTCACCCAGGCTGGAGTGCAGTAGCGTGATCACATCTCACTGCAACCTCCACCTTCTGGGTTCAAGCAATCTTCCCACCTCAGCCTCCTGAGTGGCTCAGACTCCAGGTATGTGCCACCATGCCCTGCTAACTTTTGTATTGTTTCGTAGAGACAGGGTCTCACCATGCTGGTCTTAAACTCCTGGGCTCAAGCAATCCATCCGCCTTGGCCTCCCAAAGTGCTGAAATTACAGGCGTGAGCCGCCACACCCAGGCTAACAATTCATTTTTTAAAAGTAGAAGGAAAAATAAAGGAGAGAAAAATGGATCCCCATCTCCAAAATCTCAGACAAGCCAGGCATGGTGGTTCATGAATCGCTTGCGCTCAGGAGGCAGAGGCTGCAGTGAACTGAGAGCTTACCACTGCACTCCAGCCTGGGTGACAGAGCAAGACTCTGTCTCAAAAAAATAAATAAAAATGTGGCCGGGCGCAGTGGCTCATGCCTGTAATCCCAACACTTTGGGAGGCCAAGGCAGGTGGATCACCTGAGGTAGGGAGTTGGAGACCAGCCTGACCAACATGGAGAAAGCCCGTCTCTACTAAAAATACAAAATTAGCCAGGCATGGTGGTGCATGCCTGTAATCCCAGCTACTCGGGAGGCTGAGGCGGGAGAATCGCTTGAACCCAGGAGGCTGAGGTTGCGGTAAACTGAGATAGCACCATTGCACTCCAGCCTGGGCAACAAGAGCAAAACTCCATCTCAACTAAATAAATAAAACAAAAAAAATTAGCTGGGCTTAGTGGCTCATGCCTGTAATCCCAGCTACTTGGGAGGCTGAAACAAGAATCACTTGAACCCGGGAGGTGAAGGTTGCAGTAAACCAAGATCGCACCACTGCACTCTAGCTTGGGCAACAAAGTGAGACCCTGTCTCAAATTAAAAAAAAAAAAAATTGCCTAAGGCTGAGGAGGGGAAAGGGAAGGTTAGGGGTGATGGCTAAGGGGTGTGGGGTCTTTTTGGAGTAATGGAAACATTTTCCAATTAATGGTAGTAACGGATGAACAAGTCTGAATATACTAAAAGTCGCTGAATTGTATACTTGAAATAGATAAATCGTATGTTATGTGGGTTATATCAATAAAGCTATTAAGCCTGGGCAACATAGTGAGATCCCAGCTCAACAAAAAATTTAAAAATTAGCCAGGTATGGTGGCAGGTGCCTGTAGTCCCAGCTACTTGGGAGACTGAGGCAGGAGGATCACTGGAGCTCAGACGGTCAAGGCTGCAGTAAGCTATGATCCCACCATTGCACTCCAGCCTGGGTGACAGAGCAAGACCCTTTCTCAAAAACAAACAAACGAACAACAACAAAAAAAGGGTGGGTGCAGTAGCTCATGCCTGTAATCCCAGCACTTCAGGAGGCCAAAGTAGGAGGATCACTTGAGCCCAGTAGTTCAAGACCAGCCTGGGCAACACAGCAAAACCCTGTCTCTACAAGAACATACATAAATTAGTCAGGTGTGGTGGTGCATGCTTGTGGTCCCAGCTGCCAGTGAGGCTAAGGTGGGAGGATCACCTGAGCCTGGGAGGTCGAGGCTGACTGCACTCCAGCCTGGGTGACAGAGACCCAGTCTCAAATTAAAAAAAAAAGAAAGAAAGAAAGAAAAAAAAACCTGAAGCTAAATCTACCATAGCTAAACCTTTCAACATTCTTTCCAAGAAATGTTTGTTAGCACCTGACTATTATGTACAATGCACATACATGTACAATGCATTTTTGCCTACTTCCAGAAAAAGGCCTGAAATAAAGCTTCTGTAACCATTGTAGCTAAACTCTCTTCCCACGCACAGCCCTCATTTCCTCTAAACACTCTGACTCAAATGAACTGTCCTTATTTAGCAAAACTCTCTAACCTGGAGGCTGTCTTCTGTCAGCTGACATTCTGTCCCCAAAGTCAGTAAAACTTTATTACACATCTTTAGCAATTGATCAGAAAAATGCCCTGCCAGCTGTTTCCCTCCCGCTGAGGGAAACTTCCCTGACCCTCCCGCCGACGCCCCGGTTGCAATTCTGGCCGGAAACCCGCTGGTGCCTGGGGCAAAGAGAGTGAGGAAGGCAGGAACCTTCAGATCTTTCCAGTGTGAGGCAACTGCAGGGCTGAGACTAGGGTGAGGCTGTTGGTGCAAGATTTAAGGAGGCGCTCACTCGCAGGTGCGGACCCTGCACTTACAGGACCCTGAGAGTTAGTGCCTCCTTAAATGTTGCACTTCAGGGTCCTCACAGTCCTAATCCTAGACCTAGGCTCTAGGTTCTAAGCAACCAGATGCTCCTTCCTCAAACGGTTTCCGCAAGACAGGACTGGGTCTCTTTCCTTCTCAGCCCTGCCCTCAGAATTCCAGACCCTAATCAACTTTTATAGAGATGCGTGCCAGGCCAAAGAGCTGTCCCTAAGCTTTAGGAAGGAAACTCTTTAAATGCTGTTGACTTAGGAGTTCCGCCAGTGCTCCACCTGCCCAGAGCCTCTTGCCCCAGTGCCCCACCTGGGTTTATGGTGCCCCCTCCCAGAAACATGAGCTCAGGGGTCAGAAACCCAGGTCCTGAGGTCCCTCCTCCCCAAGGACTCAGGATCCCAGACCCCCAGTACCCTCTTCCCTTCAGTTTAAGGAGTTCAGGCCACCACCCTCTTGGGGACCCAGCACCCAACTCACGAAGCGCCCGAAGCGGATGGAGTCTCCATCCTCAATGTGCAAGTCAGCCTGGGCCCCACTAAGGCGGGAGATGACAGACTGGCAGCCAGGGAGAAGGGAACGGAGCAGCCCCGAGCCTGTAATGTGGTCCGCGTGGCAGTGGGTATTCACTGGGAGAGAGAGGAGGGACAGGTCCAGGAGGGTACAGAGAGAACCTGGGAGTCCCAGCCCAGATCCTTCTCCCTCAGACTCAGGAGTTCAGGCCCCTGGCTTCCCATTCCACTGACGCTGCAGCCCAGCCCCGCTGGAACCCAAGAGTTTGGTCCCCGAACTGACCAGCATACAGCAGCCGCAGCCCCAGCTCCTTGATCAGTTGGGCATCCCGAGGTGCTGTTTCCAGGACCGGGTCGATCAGAACGGCCTCCCGGGATTCTCTGTCACCCAGTAGGTACGTGTAGGTGCAGCTCACGGGCTCGAACATCTGGGAATGGGGAACCCAGGTGAGAGCGCAGAACCGGACTTCCACCCACCAAGTAGTGCTGACTGACTCTATCCTTTTCCTAAGATCCAGAAGCAGAAACCCCAGCCCCCTCTTTCCCCTGGAGTCGGGAGTCCGGGGCCCCACTACCTTCCTCTATCAGAACAAAACAGTTCCAACTTTCTAACATCCCAAAATCAGGGTCCCCGGCACGTTCGTTCATAGAGGACCCAGGGGTTCAGACCCAAGCCCAGAGGCCCCCAGACCACTCACCTTTAAAGGACCCAAGAGTCCAGCCCTAAACCTCCACCCCGCTTTCCGCAAGATGCAGGCGTGGGTCCCCCGGATCTCTCCCTATTAAGAGACCCCGGAGTTCCGTCCTTGCTGCCGCCTAGCGCCCAGTAGTCCCCTCCTAGGTCCAGCCACCCGCACCTGCCGCAGGAGGATGGGGGCTCCAGACCCGCCATGCTGGCTCAGCTGCCGCCGGGCGACCCTCAATACAGAACCCGCCATCGCGCCCACCGCGGGATCAGCAATGAGCGGAGGCCGAGCGCCTGCGGGAGCCGGGCGCTCCCTCACTGACCCGGGAAGGGCGGGGCGGGGGCGGAGCACGCCTTAAAGGGGCCACAGACGCCTGGGGGCAGAGGGCGGGGGGGGCCGCGCGGGGCTGGAGCGAGGGCGAGACCGAGGAAGCCAAAGTGCAACGCCGGAAAGCTCTGACACCTAAAGAAAACAGAGAACAGGAGACGCTGAAAGTGCGAGGGACAGACGCTCAGAGACACACAGACATACTCATGTAGGAACAGAAGTAGAAACCCAAGGAGAGGCCCTAGTACACTCATAGCCTCGGGGCCGTTTTTTTTCTTTTCCTTTTTCTTTTTTTTTTTATTTTGAAACAGAGTCTCGCTCTGTCACGCAGACTTGAGTGCAGTGACTCGATCTCGGCTTATTACAGCCTTAAACTCCCAGGTTCAAGCGATCCTCCAACCTCAGCCTCCTGAGTAGCTGCGACTATGGCACGTTGCCACCACACCCGGCATATATATATATATGTACACACACAGAGACACACACACACATATAGATATACATATACACATATGTATATATATGTGTGTGTGAATATATATATAATTATTTGTTTTTTGCAGAGATGGAGGTCTCACTATGTTGCCCAGGCTGATCTCGAACTCCTGAGCTCAAGCGTTCCTTCCATCTTGTCCTCCCAAAGCGCTGGGATTACCGACGTGAACCACCGCGTCCCGTGGGGCTGTTTTCTAGCGGGTGGTAGGATAGTCATGGTTAGAAAAATATGTTCGGTTCCGGGAGGCAGAGGTTGCAGTGAGCAGAGATGACGGCACTGCACTTTGGAATCACAGCAGTAGTGAGACTAGGAATTCCCACTCTCATCTGGAGGATCTATGTCGCTTTGAGATATCAGAGCAGCCTTAATTTCCAGCCTAGGGGCAGAGCTTTTTTTATTTTTAATTTTTAAATATTTTTGTAGAAACAGGGGTCTTGCTATGTTGCCCAGGCTGGTTTCCAGCTCCTGGCCTCCCAGGTCCTCCCACCTGGGCCTCCCAAAATGCTGGGATTACAGGTATGAACCACTGCGTTATCCTGTCCCGTACAGAGATTCTGAAGAGGGGTTTCCCGCAACAACATTTATCTTAATTCTGGAGTTTCCAGGGCATGGTCCCTGGAGCTATTTTCAGAGCAGCCTCTGTGTTAATACCTTTACACAGAGAAGGCCTGCTTTTCCTTGAGCCTATCAAATTGCTTCATTAAAATTTTATGTGGCTGGCTGGGCACGGTGGCTCACACCTGTAATCCCAGCACTTTGGGAGGCTGAGGCGGGTGGATCACGAGGTCAGGAGTTCGAGACTAGCCTGACCAACATGATGAAACCCCGTCTCTATTAAAAATACAAAAATTAGCCGGGCGTGGTGGTGTGCACCTGTAATCCCAGCTACTCAGGAGGCTGAGGCAGGAGAATTGCTTGAACCCAGGAGGTGGAGGCTGCAGTGAGCCGAGATCGTGCCACTGCATTCCAGCCTGGTCAACAGAGACAGACTCCATCTCAAAAAAAAAAAAAAAAAAATTATGTGGCTGAGCACATGGAGAGGCACTTTGAGCACTTTGAGAGGCCAAGGAGGGTGGATCACTTGAGGTCAAGAGTTTGAGACAGCCTGGCCAACATGGTGAAACCCCATCTCTACTCAAAAAAAAAAAAAAAAAAAAAAAAGTACAAAAAATTAACTAGGAGTGGTGGGGCACGCCTGTAGATCCAAATACTTGGGAAGCTGAGGCATGAGAATCACTTGAACCCAAGAGGCAGAGGTTGCAGTGATCCAAGATTGCGCCTCTGTAACATAGCAAAACCCTGTCTGGGCAACAGAGCAAGAGTGTCTGGAAAAAAAAAAAAAAAAAAAGGAAAAGAAGACATCCAGAACCCAGATAGTCTTGAAGCAGGTAGAGAAAAGCTCAGAGCTAATAAGGAAAGAGACCACTACTACTCCTGCTGCCCTCCTCCCCTCACCTTGCCTAGTTCACAAGACAGGAGGAAAGAGAGAAAGAAACAAAAGTAAGATAAATAGCCAGACAACCTTGGCACCACCACCCGGCCCTAGGAGTTAAACAAAGTAATAATAATAACATCAACCCCTGGCCTAAACTACTTGTGTTATCTGTAAATTCCAGACACTGTATGAAAAAAAGCATTGTAAAACTTTGTTCTGTTAGCTGATGCACGTAGGCCCCAGTCACGTTTCCCACGCTTGCTCAATTTATCACTACCCTTTCACGTGGACCCCTTAAAGCTGTAAGCCTTTATTTTTTTTTTTATTTTTTTTTTTTGAGACGGAGTCTCGCTCTGTCGCCCAGGCTGGAGTGCAGTGGCGCGATCTCGGCTCACTGCAAGCTCCGCCTCCCGGGTTCACGCCATTCTCCTGCCTCAGCCTCCCGAGTAGCTGGGACTACAGGCGCCCACAACCGCGCCCGGCTAATTTTTTGTATTTTTAGTAGAGACGGGGTTTCACCGTGGTCTCGATCTCCTGACCTTGTGATCCGCCCGCCTCGGCCTCCCAAAGTGCTGGGATTACAGGCGTGAGCCACCGCGCCCGGCCGCTGTAAGCCTTTAAAAAGGTCAAATATTTCTTTTTCAGGGAGCTCGGCTCTTAAGACGCGAGTCTGCCGACGCTCCCGGCCGAATAAAAAACCTCTTCCGGCCGGGCGCGGTGGCTCAAGCCTGTAATCCCAGCACTTTGGGAGGCCGAGGCGGGTGGATCACGAGGTCAGGAGATCGAGACTATCCTGGCTAACACGGTGAAACCCCGTCTCTACTAAAAATACAAAAAACTAGCCGGGCGTGGTGGCGGGCGTCTGTAGTCTCAGCTACTCGGGAGGCTGAGGCGGGAGAATGGCATGAACCCGGGAGGCGGAGCTTGCAGTGAGCTGAGATCAGGCCACTGCACTCCAGCCTGGGAGACACAGCGAGACTCCGTCTCAAAAAAAAAAAAAAAAAAAACCTCTTCCTTCTTTAATCCAGTGTCTGAGGAGTTTGCGGCTCGTCCTGCTACACTAAGAGAATGTTTCTCATTTATTCCAGGCATGAGGTCTCATGAATGTCTGGCTCAAGCTAGACAAAGCTGAGGACCCAGAGGTGACTCAGTCTGGCTGGTTGGGGAGAGAGGTAGGGACAGCAGGTCTGAGACACAGGGAGGTGTAGGGATTTGGGGAGCTCAGGGGAGGGAGGAGCCAGGGAAAGGAACTCCTTACTGAGAAGGTCCCCTAAATAAGACCTTCTCACCCCTGGCACCCTTTCCTGTTGCTTTTGCAGAATTTCTAGACCATTTATCTGTCCTTTGAAGACACACCCTAGATGGGGTTTATAGGCTCAGCTGTGAGATGTTCTAAGAATTAGACTTGGCTTCACCCTTCTCAGCTGTAGGACCTTGGGCACAAAACGTACCTTCTTCTGGGTTCCAATTTTCTTATCTGCAAAATGAGGTTGAAAACAGTTCAACAGCCTGCCATAGTACAGGTGCTCAATGGGAACTGCCCATCATTATTTTGTCACTATCCTTGACTTCCTACCTTTGCCACCTCCACCCACTTCCAGGCCCTGCTGAGTTAACCTGGTTTTCTTTTGTTTGTTTGTTTTTGAGATGGAGTCTTGCTCTGTTGCCCAGGCCAGAGTGCGGTGGTGCAATCTCAGCTCACTGCAACCTCTGCCTCCTGGGTTCGAGAGACTCTCCTGCCCCAGCCTCCCAAGTAGCTGGGATTACAGGTGCACGCCACCACACCCAGCTAATTTTTGTATTTTTAGTAGAGATGGGGTTTCGCCATGTTGGCCAGGCTGGTCTGGAACTCCTGACCCCAAGTAATCCACCCACCTCAGCCTACCAAAGTGCTGGGATTACAGAGGTGAGCCACCGTGCCCAGCCAGATTTAACCTATCTTAACCTGGCCACTTTTCCATCAGCACACCCTCTGCCCCATTCAATGGGCAGCAAAGCATAAACGCAAATTGCCCGGACTGCAGGGCCAGGCTGAGGGATTCAAATCCTAGCTCTGCTACTTCCTGGCTGGGATGACCTTCCCCTCCAAACCTCATTTTCCTCCTCTGTACAAGGATGATAGTAGCGTCTCCTCTTAAAACATTGCTATGGGGATTAAATAAGTTAACCACATAAGGACAGCTTCCAGTGTATAATAAGTGCTAGCAATTAATACTGTAATTAATATATAACAATACCCTCACTGGTCTTCTGGCTTCTACTCTGCCTCCTTAAAATCATGGTTCATGAAAATAGCTGTGGCCCTAGAGGCTGGGCACGGTGGCTCATACCTGTAATCCCAGCACTGTGGGAGGCCGAAGTGGGCGGATCACCTGAGGTCAGGAGTTTGAGACCAGATTGGCCTATGTGGTGAAACCCCATCTTTACTAAAAATACAAAAAAAAATTAGCCGGGCATGGTGGTGGGTGCCTGTAATCCCAGCTACTCAGGAGGCTGAAGCAGGAGAATTACTTGAATCTGGGAGGTGGAGGTTGCAGTGAGCCAAGATCTTGCCACTGCACACCAGCCTGGGCGACAGAGCGAGACTCCATCCAAAAAAAAAAAAAAAAAAAAAAGGCAGGCGCAATGACTCACGCCTCTAATCCCAGCACTTTGGGAGGCCGAGACAGGTGGGTCACGAGGTCAGGAGATCGAGACCAGCCTGGCCAACATGGTGAAACCCTGTCTCTACTAAAAATACAAACATTAGCTGGGTGTTGTGGTGAGCACCTGTAATCCCAGCTACTTCTGAGGCTGAGGCAGGAGAATCGCTTGAACCCAGGAGGCAGAGGTTGCAGTGAGCCAAGAATGCGCCACTGCACTCCAGCCTGGGGGACAGAGTGAGACTCCATCTCAAAAAAAAAAAAAAAAAAAAGAACGAAGAGTCACTTCAAACTAATATAATGTGTGGAGCTCATTTAGATCTTGAGTCAAGCAAATCAAGTGTAATAAAAAGATATTTATGAGATATGATGTTTGACATTTAGCTTCAGAATCATTTGGGAAGAGTGGATGGGGGTAAATGAAACAACACTAGTCATGAGTGAATAATTATTTAAAAAAATTTTTTTTAAAGATATGGGGTATTGCTCTGTTGCACAGGCTGGAGTGCAGTAACACAATCATAGCTTATTGCAGACTTGAACTCCTGGGTCAGTCCCACTCCCTATCCCAGTGAAATAGCTAGGACTACAGGCTGCCACTAAGCCAGGCTTTTTTTTGGTTGTTTTTTGTTTTTGTTTTGTTTTTTTAAAGATGGGAAGGTGTCTCGCTATGTTGCCCAGGCTAGGATTTTTGTTTGGGTTTTTGGTTTTTTTGTTTGTTTGTTTGTTTGTTTTTGAGACAGAGTCTCACTCTGTTGCCCAGGCTGGAGTGCAGTGGCTTGATCTTGGCTCACTGCAACCTCTGCCTCCCAGGTTCAAGCCATTCTCCTACCTCAGCCTCCAGAGTAGCTGAGATTACAAGCGTGTGCCACCACGCCCGACTAATTTTTGTATTTTTAGTAGAGACGGGGTTTCACCATGTTGGCCAGGCTAGTCTTGAACTCCTGACCTCAAGTGATCCGTCCACCTCCACCTCCCAAAGTGTTGGGATTACAGGAGTGAGCCACCGCGCCTGGTCCCAGTCTAGTTTAGAACTCCTGGGCTCAAGTGATTCGCCTACCTCTGCCTCCCCGAGTGCTGGGATTACAGGCACGAGATAGGGAGCCCGGCCTAGGCACTTTCTATTCTAAACACTTTCCATTGATTATCGTATTTAATCCTAACAACGCTCCATTTTATAGATGAGGAAACAGGCCTAGAAAGAGAGCTAGAAAGGGTCACACAGCTAGAAACAGGCACAGCCGGATTCCAAACCAGTTACCCAGGCAATGTGGCTCCAGTCCAAATAACCCCGCCAAACTCCCAGGGATCGCAGACCTTGCGGGTTATCGCACTGGAGACCCACCCGTGCAGAGGACTTTTATGGGCTTTTCCTGGTCCTTCCTGCACCAGGCAGGAAGGTGTACCGCCACTGCTCGGGAAGAATGCCGAGCTACATGCCACCCCAGGCCTAGCACCACGAGCATGGGCCAGGGCACCTCGGGACCACCCAGGCTTCCGAGGGGGAAGGTAGATGGGGACGTGGCTGAGAATCTTGAATCACCCAAGAGCGAGGTGTGCTGAGGCGCTATGCAAATAACGTGCCTTTTATTGGGCACTGGCTGTCTCTGAACCCGGAGTCCCGCCTCCGCCCTGTCTCGAAGAAATGGTCAGACTTTTTGCAAACGCCTTGAAGATGTGGAATTAGCAGCGAGCTCTTGAAACTGCCTCTGGAGATGGAACCCAGCGGAATTCTCGAAGAGAAGAAGGACATTAAAAAGAGGGGTGCATGTATTGATTTCCAAGCGCAGTTTGTCCATGTTAGTCTTGCACGTGCTTGACTCCAGTCAGCCACCGTAGGCCCCGCCACCGGCGGTGCACTTTCCGTCGATCCGGTAGCTTCGCGCTTGCTCACGAACTTGCCTGCCTAGCTGGCGCACCCAGCCCCTCCTTCCATTCCGTCTCCCCCTGCGCAGCCTCTGCCAGCCGGCACTGCGCATGCTTTCTGACGCCCACTTTGGTCCAGCGTGGGAGGAGGGGATGGAAATGAGGTTGGGCCGAGCAGCTCGCGCGCGCTCCCTTCCCTGCCCTCCCCCGACGCCGGACGCGCGCCGGGCGGTGCAGCTTCGCTGGTCCGAGGGCAGTGCAGCAGCAGCAGCAGCAGCAGCAGCGGCTGCGGCCGTGGCCGCGGCGGGAGGAGCCCGAAGCTCCGCCCCCGGGGAGGGGCCGTCCTGCAGGTGAGGGGGCAGGGGTTCGGGCGCGGATACTGGCTTGCAGGCTGAATGCCAGAATCACCCCGAGGGAGAACGGTTGTGGTTCGGACGCCTAGATTCTGGAGGGGCTGTGCATTGGTGCCTGAGCCTCGGGAGGGTGCATCGATGCTTGAATGTCTGATTCGGAAGGGTGCATTGACTCCTTTACGCTTGGGACTCTGAGGGAGAAGTCAATTAGGGGTCTCTGGACCGCGACACATGCCAGGTTCCTTACGTATCTTCCTCCAGGTCCCCCCTCTATCCTCCACGGCCCCATCCAAGCCAGGGATGAAATTTAACAGCAAGAAGGACGCAGTTGACGCGGCGTCAATGAACTAAGTCAAAAGCCGGGTAAAGCTAGGTCTTCGACGTGAAGCCTCGCCCACTGTGCTCATAGGCCCCTCCCCTGGGACGGTGATTAAAGACCTGCCCACTCCGCTCGAAGGCCCCCGCCTCCTGGGTCTAGTTTCAGAACAACAGACTTTGGTCCTATTTGTACAGCTCCGCCCATTCCAGGACTGCAGGGTCTGGTGGGGAAGGTCCCGCCCACTCTGCGCACAGGCCCCGCCCGCTCCGCGCTCAGGGCGGTCGCTGAGTTAGTTGTGGAGACCCCGCCCACTCTGCTCAAACACTTCAACCCTGGGTTTAGACAGCGAAGGGACTGCCTCTGGCTTGAATTTGCATAGCCCCGCTCACTGTGCTCTTAGGCTCCGCCCAACCGCTAAGCCTGCCCTCGCCTTAGCACCCCATACTTACAGACCTTGCTCCTAAACAGTCTGATCCCTCATTTTAGGCCCTCCAACCCTATCCCCATCAGGCTGGTAATCACCGCCGTCACCCCCAACCCCGCGCCCTGCCCCTAGGTTCCTGTGCCAGCAAGATGCTGGAGCGAGGCGCGGAGTCCGCGGCCGGGGCCACAGATCCTAGTCCCACTGGCAAGGAACCGGTAACCAAAGAAGGTGAGAGTGGCCCCGCCTGTGAGTAGGGAGCATTCTCCAGGAATAGGGGCCAAGATAATCACATTCTGGGGGAATCTCAGGGTGAAAGTTTGAGGGCCCCAGGGTGATGACTATCTGGGATCCCCCAAAATGGCCACGTTCTGGGAAATCCTCCCATTTGGCTCAGAGAGAGCCTCAGTAAGCATTTGCTAGGGCTCAGGAAATTACAGAAGGGATGGGGCAGGGATGACATGCGGGATGTCAGGGTGATCACTGGGAAGACACTAGAAACGGATACATTGGTAGCTTTGAGGAAGCCTTAGGAGCTTTGGGATCCAGGAAAGTAACCCTTTGGAGTCCCTCAGAATGACGCCTGGGGGGAGGGGGAGCAGAAACATGCAATTTGGGGAGTCTCAATATGATGCTTGAGGTGCCCAGGTACACTTGGAGGAGCCCCTCGAATATCAAAGTCGTGGCGGAGCCTGGCCTAGGCCCAGGGCGTTGGCTGCTTCCTGGCGCCCACCAGCCCTCCTGTCCCCCAGCTCCCCACCAGGGCCCACTGCAGAAGCCCAGCCAGTCAGCTCCAGGGCCCACCGCGTCCGCGAGCGCGCCTCCCAGGCCTCGCCGGCGGCCCCCGCCCCAGCGCCCGCACCGCTGTCCCGACTGTGACAAGGCCTTCTCGTACCCGTCCAAGCTGGCCACGCACCGCTTAGCACACGGCGGCGCCCGACCCCACCCATGCCCAGACTGCCCCAAGGCCTTCTCCTACCCCTCCAAGCTGGCAGCCCACCGCCTCACGCACAGCGGCGCCCGCCCGCACCCGTGCCCACACTGCCCGAAGGCCTTTGGCCACCGCTCCAAGCTGGCGGCTCACCTCTGGACCCACGCACCCACCCGCCCCTACCCGTGCCCCGACTGCCCCAAGTCCTTCTGCTACCCTTCCAAGCTGGCGGCCCACCGCCACACGCACCACGCCACCGATGCCCGCCCCTATCCTTGCCCGCATTGCCCCAAGGCTTTCTCATTTCCCTCCAAGCTGGCTGCCCATCGCCTATGTCACGACCCCCCAACCGCACCCGGCAGCCAGGCGACGGCCCGGCACCGATGCTCCAGCTGCGGCCAGGCCTTTGGCCAGAGACGCTTACTGCTCCTTCATCAACGCAGCCACCACCAGGTGGAGCACAAAGGGGAGAGAGACTGAGCCCTCCCTTGGCTCACTGTCCCCCTCTGCCGCCAGCCCTCGCCAGTAAGAGGTGGGATTTCTAAAACCGACCGTATGAGCTCCCTCTTCCAGATAGCTGGCAGAGGGCAAGGCAAGGGATTGGCCATTTATACTGGGCTTGAACTCAGAAGCCCGAGGAACTCTTTGCTCCCCTGCTTTGGGGAGATCTCAAACCATGGACACGGAGCTGTGCTTTGACAGCCCTGGCTCTGCTTCTCCCCACACACTTACATGGCAAAGGTAAAAAGTCTGCTACTGTCGTGGGTTGATGAGGATTGTGGGCAAACAGGCTCTCTTGTTGTTAAAAGTTTAAATTGGTGTCTCCACTTTGGCCATATGACTGTATCTAAGAAACTGAAAATATATGCTTGTCTCAACTCTTCCACTTGTGGAAATTTATTCTATAAACTCATGTATGTGAAAAAAGCATTGTGTATAAGGGTGTTCACCGCAGTGCGACTGTTGTGGCCAAAGACTGGAAGCAACTCAAGTGCCCAAGAACAGAGGACCGACTATTGAATTATAGCCATGGAATGGAATAGGTAGCCGTAGGAAAAAAAAAAAGTGCTGTATGTACGGATGTGGAAAGATCTCCAAGATACACTTGGTGATAAAAGGGTATACCACTGACCATTTAAAGACATTCAAGGCTGGGCATGGTGGCTCAAGCCTGTAATCCCAGCACTTTGGGAGGCCAAGACGGGCGGATCACGAGGTCAGGAGATTGAGACCATCCTGGCTAACACGGTGAAACCCTGTCTCTACTAAAAAAATACAAAAAAAAAAAAAAACAAGCCAGGCGAGGTGGTGGGCGCCTGTAGTCCCAGCTACTCGGGAGGCTGAGGCAGGAGAATGGTGTGAACCCGGGAGGCGGAGCTTGCAGTGAGCTGAGATCCGGGCCACTGCACTCCAGCCTGGGTGACAGAGCGAGACTCCGTCTCGAAAAAAAAAAAAAAAAAAAAAAGACATTCAAAAGCCCAAGCTTCAGGTTGGGTGTGGTGGCTCACGCCTATAATCCCAGCACTTTGAGAGGCCAAGGCGGAAGGATAGCTTGAGCCAGAAGTCCAAGAGCAGTCTGGACAACATAGCAAGACCCCATCTCTACCAAAAAAAACAAAAGCTGGGTGTGGTGGCATGTACCTGTAGTCCCAGCTACTTGGGAAGCTGAGGTGGGTGGATCACTTGAGCTGGCAGGTCAAGGCTGCCGTGAGCTGTGATCGTGCGACTGCCTTCCAGTCTGGATGACACAGCAAGACCCATCTCAAAAAGAAAAAGGAAAAAAATCCCAAGGTTCAGAGCCATCCCTGACCCACTTCTTACAAGTTGCCAGGCCTTGGACAAGCTTTCTCACTCCTCCGGACTCAGATGCCTTTGCTGTAAAATGGGTGGGTTATAAGGCATTTGTAAGGGGCAAGCAACACCTCAGGCAAAGTCAGTTCCCCTCTTAGAGCCTGTTTCTCCCATTGTAAAATAAAGATGAGCAAGCTAGCATGGGACTACTCTTCATTCCACAAATATTAAGCACCTCCTGTGTGCTGGGCCCTGCATGGGGTGCTGGGGACACAGCAATGAAGACAGACCTTGTCTAGTGAGGAAAGTGGACACTAATTTTAAAAAGCAGCAGCAGCAGGCCACGCAGAGTGGCTCAGACCTGTAATCCCAGCACTTTGGGAGGCCAAGGCAGGTGGATCACTTGAAGTCAGGAGTTCGAAACCAGCTTGGCCAGCATGATGAAACTCCGTCTCTACTAAAAATATAAAAACTAGCTGGGTATGGTGGCGTGCACCTGTAATCCCAGCTACTTGGGGAGGCTGAGGTACAAGAATCGCTTGAACCCGGGAGGCAGAGGTTGCAGTGAGCCAAGGTTGCACCACTGCACTCCAGCCTGGGCGACAGACCCTGCCTCAAAAAAAAAACAAAACAAAACCAGCAGCAGCCAAGTCATTCATTCATCTATGTATGTATGTATATAGAGATAGGATCTATGTTGCCCAGGCTAGTCTGAACTTCTGGACTCAAGCAGTCCTCCCACTTTGGCCTCCCAAAGTGCTAGGATTACATGTGTGAGCCACCATGCCTGGCCCCAAGTCCATTTAGAAGAACAAGTAGGAGAGCCTTGGCTCCCCACCCCCTCAACCCAGATACAAAAATTATTACAAAGCTGTGCAGTAGTGAAATTGGTGGTGTTGGCTTGAAAACAGGTCAGTGGAAGACAACTGAGAGCTCAGAAACAGACCTGTGCTTATGCTGACATATGACAAACTGGACCTGTAGATCTGGGAGTGGCAACCTTTTCTATAAAGGGCCAAACAGTACAGACGGTACCTGACTTACAATGGTTTGAATCAGGACTTTCCAACTTTATGATGAGTTCATCTGGATGTAGCACCATTGTAAGTCAAGGAGCATCTTTTTTTTTTTTTTTTTTTTTTTTTTTTTTGAGACAGGGTCTTGCTCTGTTGCCCAGGCTGGAGTGCAGTGGCACGATCACAGCTCATTGCCCTGAACTCCTGGGCACAAGTGATCCTCCTACCTCAGCCTCAGAAGTAGCTGGGACTACAGGCACACACCATCACACCTGGCTTATTTATTTTTATTTTTGAGACAGTCTTGCTCTGTTGCCCAGGCTGGAGTGCAGTGGCATGATCACCACTCATTGCAACCTCTGCCTCCCGGGCTCAAGCAATTCTCCTACCTCAGCCTCCTGAGAAGCTGGGATTTCAGGTGTGCGCCACCATGCCCAGTTAATTTTTGTATTTCTAGTAGAGATGGGGTTTCGCCATGTTGGCCAGGCTGGTCTCGAACTCCTGACCTCAAGTGGTCCGCCTGCCTTGGCCTCCCAAAGTGCTGGGATTACAGACGTGAGCCACTGCACCCAGGCCCCAGCTAAATTTATTTTTTATTTTTTTGTAGAGATGGGGGTCTCACTATGTTGCCCAGGCTGACCTCAATCTCCTAGCCTCAAGTGATCCTCCTGTCTTGGCCTCCCAATGTCCTGGGATTCCAGGCGTGAGCCACTGAGCCCAGCTGCATCTGTTACATTTTTAAGTTCTGCAGGCCACACAGTGTCTTCCACAACTATTCCACTCTGCCACTGTAGCAGGAAAGCAGCCACACACATTACAATACATAAATGAATGAGCATGGCTGTGTTCCAATAAACATTTACCAAAATTCTAAGTAGGCTGGATTTTGCCTATGGGCTGTAGTTTGTTGTGACCTGACATGGATGAGTGGAGGATGGACAGACTAATCAGTAAATAAGGCTAAGAGACATGGGGAAAAATTAAGTTGAATCCTCTGTTGTATAGAAGAATGATCCCCCAAAGATATCCATATTTGAATCCCCAGAACCTGTATGTTAGCTGGCATGTAGCAAAAGGGACACTGCAGATGTGATTGAGATGGGTAAGTTATCCTGATTATTCAGATAGGCCCAATATAATCACAAGGGTCCTTATATGGGAAAGAGGGAAGCAGGAGACAGAGAGAGGTGATCATAAAAGCAAATATTCGAGTGATGGAAGACCCCAAGTCAAGGAATTTTGCCTACAAAAGGCAAGGAAATAAATTCCTCCTTAGAGCCTCCAGAAGGATTGCAACCCTGCTGACACTTGATTTTAGGCCAGTGAGGCTGATTTTGGACCACTGACCTCCAGAACTATAATAAAATTAACTTGTGTAGTCTAACGCCACTAAGCTTATGGCAATTTGTTACAGCTACAGTGGGAAACTACTGCAGATCCCTACCTCACACCATATGCAAAAATACGTTTCTGGGAGTTTAAGATCTAAATTTGAAGAGAAAAACTCAAAAACATTTACATGGAAATAAGAATTATCTTAGTAACTCCAGAAGTAGAGACAATATCCTTAAGAGACAAAAGAGTATAAATCATAGATGAAAAGATGGGTAGGCCAGGTGCGGTGGCTCTCATGCCTGTAATCCCCCAGCACTTTGGGAGGCTGAGATGGGCAGATCATGAGGTCAGGAGATCGAGACCATCCTGGCTAACACGGTGAAACCCTGTCTCTACTAAAAAAATACAAAAAAAAAAATTAGCCGGGCGTGGTGGCGGGCGCCTGTAGTCCCAGCTACTTGGGAGGCTGAGGCAGGAGAATGGCATGAACCCGAGGTGGAGCTTGCAGTGAGCTGAGATTGCACCACTGAACACCAGCCTGGGCGACAAAGCAAGACTCCGTCTCAAAAAAAAAAAAAAGAAAAGAAAAAAAGTAAAAAGAAAAGATAGGTAAATGTGACCATAAATGAATGTAAAGTTATGACTAGGATGGATGAGATGTAGTATTTTAAGAGTGTGTACCTGGCATATCCTATTATACAGTGGAGGTTAGGAAAGGCCTTGTTGAGGATGTAATGTTTGAGCTGAGATCTGAAAGTTGTGGAGGAAGGAGAAAGTAGAAAGTGTCCATAGACTAGATAAAGAACATGTGGTACATATACACCAGGTAATACTATGCAGTCATAAAATGGAATGAGATCACATCCTTTGCAGGGACATGGAAGGAGCTGGAAGCCATTATCCTTAGCAAACTAACGCAGGAACAGAAAACCAAATACTGCATGTTCTCACTTATAAGTGGGAGCGGAATGATGAGAACACATGGACACAGCTGGGCATGGTGCCTCACGCCTCTAATCCCAGCACTTTGGGAGGTGGAGGCGGGCAGATCACCTGAGGTCAGGAGTTCAAAACCAGCCTGGCCAACATGGCAAAACCCCCTCTCTACTAAAAATACGAAAATTAGCCGGGCATGGTGGCAAACGCCTGTAATCCCAGCTACTCGGGAGGCTGAGGCATGAGAATCCCTCGAACCCAAGAGGCAGAGGTTGCAGTGAGCCAAGATCATGCCACTGTACTCCAGCCTAGGTGACAGAGTGAGACTCCATCTCACAAAAAAAAAAGAACACATGGGGGGAACAACACACACTGGGGCCTGTCAGGGGGTGGGGGTGAGGGGCTAGGAAAAGCATCAGGAAGTATAGCTAATGGATGCTGGGCTTAATACCCAGGTGATGGGATGATCTGTGCAGCAAACCACCACGGCATACATTTACCTATGAAACAAAACTGCACATCCTGCACATGTACCTCTGAACTTAAAAGTACGAGAGCCGGGCACGGTGGCTCACGCCTGTAATCCCAGCACTTTGGGAGGCCGAGGCAAGTGGATCACCTGAGGTCGGGAGTTCAAGACCAGCCTGATCAACATGGAGAAACCCCATCTCTACTAAAAATACAAAATTAGCCGGGGTGGTGGCGCATGACTGTAATCCCAGCTACTTGGGAGGCTGAGGCAGGAGAATTGCTTGAACCTGGGAGCCGGAGGTTGTGGTGAGCCAAGATTGCACCACTGCACTCCAGCCTGGGCAAAAAAGTGAAACTCTGTATCAAAAAAATAAATAAAAATAAAAAATAAAAATAAATAAAAAATAAAAGTAGGAGAAAACAAAGTGTCCAGCATAAGGGCTAGGACTGAGCAGGTTGCTGTACTGTACTCTACTCAGGCCTTTCGGGGAAGGTTCTGGGAGGGGTAAGGGGTCTACTCTGTCCTCCTAACCCAGCAGTGCTGCTTGTATCCACGTTTATACAGAGAGCTGTGCTGTATATGTGAGCTGGAGAGTTTCTCCAAAGCAACCACACCAGCAGCAAAGTTTCAAAGACACATACTCATTTGAGAGGGTGTTGATCTGATCCAACCTTACTTTCACAGATGGGGGAAATGAGGCCAGGAAAGATGAGATTTATTGGCAACCAAACCACAGGGCAGTGCCTGAGTCTAGGTGGATCCTGGGTCTCTTGATAGCCTGACACCCACCCAGCTGTTCCTTGAACACATAATGCACGCTCCTGCCTCAGGGCCTTTGAACTTGCTTTTCCTCTGCCTGGAAGGGCTCTCTCAGATACTCCTTACTTCTCCCAGGTCCCTGTAAGTCCTCCGAGAGGCCATCCCCAATCACCCTATCTAAACTACCAAGACCTTACCATTGCTGTCACTCACGATGCTATGTTTTCCTTGCTCTCACAGCATTTCCCACTGTCCAAGGCTGCATTGCACATGCACCATCTCTGTCGCCCTGTACAATGTCAGGCCAATGAGACTGGGGACTACTGTCTGTTTTTTTCATACTGTCTTCCCAGTGTCTCCCACATGGTGGCTGTGGTAGGCAGAGTAATAGCCTCCCAAAGATATTCACATCCTGGCTGGGCACAGTGGCTCATGCCTGTAATACAGCACTTTGGATGGCTGAGGCAGGTGGATCACCTGAAGTCAGGAGTTCGAGACCTGCCTGGTCAACATGGTGAAACCTCATCTCTACTAAAAATACAAAAATTAGCTGGGCAGGGTGGCAGGCGCCTGGAATCCCAGCTACTCGGGAGGCTAAGGCAGAGAACTGCTTGAACTCAGGAGGCGGAGGCTGCAGTGAGCTGAGAATGTGCCACTGTACTCCAGCCTGGGCGACAGAGAGAGACTCAGCCTCAAAAACAAAAAACAGGGAGATTATCCCAAATGATCCAGGCAGGCTTAATGTAATCACAAAGATCTCTTGTTGCCCAGGCTTAAGTGCAATAACATGATCTTGGCAGACTGCAACCTCTGCCTCCCAAGTTCAAGCGATTCTCCTGCCTCAGCCTCCCAAGAAGCTGGGATTACAGGCATTTGCCACCACACCTGACTCATTTTGTATTTTTAGTAGAGATGGAGTTTCTCCATGTTGGTCAGGCTGGTCTCAAACTCCCAACCTTGGGTGATCCGCCTGCCTCGGCCTCCCAAAGTGCTGGGATTACAGGCGTGAGCTACTGCACCTGGTCTACAATCACAAAGATCTTTACATGTGGAAATACGGAACAGAAGAGTCAAGGTCAGGGTGATGGGATATGAGAAGGACTCAATAGGCCATTGCAGGCCTGGAATATAGAAGGGGAATGGAATGTGGGCGGCTTCTAGAAGCTGGAAAAGACAAGAAAGCAGATTCTCCCCTCAAACCTCCAGAAGGAACGCAGCCCTGCCTACCTTGATTTTTAGCCCAAGGATACCCATTTTGCACTTCAGACCTCCAAACCTATAAGATCATAAATTTCTATTGTTTTAAGCCACTGAGTTTGTGATAATTTGTTACAGCAGTAGTACAAAACTAACATGGTGAGTTATCGGTAGGAGTGTGAATGAGCAAATGAATGAGTAAACGTGAAGTCTAAAGCCACGCTTAGCTGGGCGCGGTGGCTCAACACCTGTAATCCCAGCACTTTAGGAGGCCAAGGCGGGAAGATTGCTTGAGGCCAGGAGTTTGAGGCCAGCCTGGGCAACATAGTGAGAGTCCATCTCTACAAAAAAGAGAAAATTTCTCAGGTGTGGTGGTACACGCCTGTAGTCCCACCTACTCAGGAGGCGGAAGGAGGAAGATCGCTTGGGCCCAGGAGATCGAGGCTGAGTAAGCAGTGATTGCACCACTGCACTTCAGCCTGGGCAACAGAGCAAGACTCTGTCTCTAATAATAATATAAAACCATCCTCATCAGAAAGAGACAGGAGTGAGACTGGTAACCCTTGGTTGATGAGGCAAAAGTTGGGAAAGGGCTTGGAATGTCCAAGAAAAGGTTACCCAAAGGTCAGATCTCAAACCTACCTCTGACCCTGGCCTCTGTCCTGTTCAAACCCCCTCCTAACCTTCCCACCCTCAGATTAAAGTCCAGGCTTCTCAGCCTGGAGTTCACAGACCTTCAGGCCAGCCCTGTCCAAAAGACCTTTCTAGAGTGATGCAAATGTTCTCTGTGCTGCCCAATACAGTAGCCACTGGCCCAATACAGTAGCCACTGAGCAACTGAAATGCATGGCCACTGTGACTACAGAAGTGAAGTTTACATTTCATTTCATTTCAATTAATTTAAATAGCTACCTGTACCCAGTGGTGATCACACGGGACAGCAGAGCTGCAAGGACTGTGCCTGGCTTTCTAAATCTGCCCCCAAAGCCTCTTCACCAAAGGCAGCAATGTTCTTCTGCCTGCCTCAGGCTGCTTCCCACCTCCTGACCCATGCTGTGGCCTCTGCCTAGAGCACCATCCCATCCTCTGCCCTGATTCCCTCACAATCAGCTCAATTCCCACTTAAATGTGGTGGAGCCTTGAAGGGGGTCCAGGGTTTGAGTGGGTTGCTTAAAATGTCCTTTCCTCCCATTCTACCTCCTAAATTAGGTGATGTAAAACCACGGTGGTGACATTCATTATACAGCTACTTCTGAAAACCCTGGAGGAAAGGCACTATCCCTGGCCTGGGGATGCTGAGGCTTCAGGAGAGAGACTGGCCTCATGGGTACCGAGGCCTCCAGCCACGAAGGGACAGCCAAGACACAGGTGTGGCTCACAGGGCCAGAACAAGTTGAGGGGCAGTGCTGACAGTCAGATTCCCAGTTCCCTGCCTCTTGCCAGCACAAGGATAAGGAGCCAAGCAGAAGAGACAAATAGTTCCTTCTCTACTAGATCTCTGATGGAGATGCCCAGCATTCTTCCCCAGGTCCCAGGGAGCCTCTTAGCGTTTTGGGAGACTCCTGGGTGAGAATAGGCAGCTGCTCCAAACCAACTCATCTTTATTAAATGCATCTTTTGTGTGTGTGTGTGTGTGTGTGTGTGTGTGTGTGTAGCACATACTTCAGGCCTGTGGCACCACTCCATAGAGCTGGTGAGGAAGTAACTTCTGTTTCTCGTTGCAACTGTAGATCCATCGGGGACGAACAAATGCCAGGGAGGGGTTATCCATCAAGGCCTGCAAGGTGGGGTGGAGTCCATACAGGAATGTGTCATCAAGGGGAGGACGGAGGAGATGCAAAGGTGTGCCAGGGTCTCCTATTCTCTGCCTCTTTGGTACTCACCTCCTCAAAGCTGGGATCCCATTCCTGTGCCGTGATCACAAACTGAACCCGGTCGCTCATATAGTCCTCGAGTTCCCTGGTGGGAGAGAAGAAAAGAGGTAGAAGGCACATCAGGGAATCAGCACTGACATCCTACTCCCCAGCCACTCTCAATGGCTGTCCTCACACTGTCCCCACATATTCCCCCTCTAGGCTGCCTGTGGTGACTCCATTCTTCCATGTATCCATCTTGCCATAGCTACAATGACCAGAGCTCCCACAGTGGCTAATCCTCAGGCCAGCCCTTTCAGAAGCAGGGGTAGGGGTAGGGATCCTCACTGTAGAGAAGAGGAAACTGAGGCAAGCAACGTATCCTGGGCTGCCAGCGGTGGGCAAGCTGGCATTCGGATTCCATGGCCTGTGCTCACCTGCTGGGCATGGCCCTTCTCCATCCTTCTGATGGTCTTCTTTCCCACACCCCCACCCCTCCCAGCAGGTCCCTGAGCCCTCCCCTGGACCCATCACCCCTTCCCCACCCCAGTCCCTGGAGATTCACCCATTGAAGGCCGTGACATATCGGATGAGTTTCCGCCGCTCATCACCAGGGAACTCCCCGTAAAGGAAGAAGTGCTTCCCCTGGAAGAAATCTGCAGGAGAGAAGGGGGCTAAGGTAAGCGTGAGGCCCCAGGAGTTCCCAGGACCAGACAGGAGTGACAAGGCTGACCCAGCAGCTGAGAAGAGGGCTGTCCACATGTGGGCAGGGATTGATGGCGGGCAGTGGCCCCTGCCCAGCGGCCCATCAGAGCCTTCTGGGGAGGTAGGCAGGTTGGTTGGTTGGTTTGCTTTAACAGTATAAGATACAATGACTA
Organism: Macaca thibetana thibetana; assembly: GCF_024542745.1. Lineage (NCBI taxonomy): Eukaryota > Metazoa > Chordata > Mammalia > Primates > Cercopithecidae > Macaca > Macaca thibetana. The sequence continues at coordinate 24,329,037 of NC_065596.1, forward strand.
TTATTGCGATTTGTTTCTGACAGACAGGCGGGAGCCACTTATCTCTCTCTCTCTTTCCTTTTTAAGACAAGGGCTCACTCTGTCGCCCAGGCTGGAGTGCAGTGGCGTGATCTTGCCTCACTGCAACCTCTGCCTCCTGGGCTCAAGTGATTCTTCCATCTCAGCCTCCCCAGTAGCTGGGATTGCAGGTGTGTGCCACCACGCCCGGCTAATTTTTAAACTTTTTGTAGATAGATGGGGTATTGACATGTTACTCTTGGGCTCAAGCAATCCTCCCACCTCAGCCTCCTGAGTAGCCAGAACTACAGGTGCACACCACTATGCTCAGCTAATTTTTAAAACTTTTTGTAAAGACGGGTGAGAGGGGCTGGGCGCGGTGGCTCAAGCCTGTAATCCCAGCACTTTGGGAGGCCGAGACGGGCGGATCACGAGGTCAGGAGATCGAGACCATCCTGTCTAACACGGTGAAACCCCGTCTCTACTAAAAAATACAAAAAACTAGCCGGGCGCGGTGGTGGGCGCCTGTAGTCCCAGCTACTCGGGAGGCTGAGGCAGGAGAATGGCGTGAACCCGGGAGGCGGAGCTTGCAGTGAGCTGAGATCCAGCCACTGCACTCCAGCCTGGGTGACAGAGCCAGACTCCGTCTCAAAAAAAAAAAAAAAAAACAAAAACAAAAAGACGGGTGAGAGGGAGGGGCGGTCTCATCTCACTATGTTGCCAAGGCTGGTCTTGAACTCTTGGACTCAAGCAATCCTCCCACCTCGGCTTCTCAAAGTACGGGGTGAGCCACCATGCCTGGCCTGCCTGGAGCCACTTAATGAGCTTAGTCCAGGCTGGAAACATCAGTATCTGCCACTTCTTCACCTTTGCTCTCCTTTCCAACCAGTGCCTTTCTTGCTCTGACTTTTGGGGTTGCTCCTTTCCATTTTAAGGTGACTCTCTAGGCCATCAATTTGCTGATGCCACTTTAGGGGCTTTGGAGAATCAAAGCATCTTCCTGCCCATCACCCAAGAGAAACTGGCTGGAAACGGCTCTTCTGGAAGTCCGCGAACCACACCTCTGCACAGCCCCTGGCTGCCTTTCCTCTGCTCCCTTCATTCTCAAACAAGCTCTGCCTCCCTGCCCCCCATCCCACAACTCCCTGCAGAGTTTCCCCATTCTCTTTCGTTCTTATTATTTTACACTGGAAATGCACACACACAATGTGTGCAGACAGCATCCATGTCCAGAGTGATGGCTGATGTTAAAGCCAACACTGGTGTGCGCCCACCCAGGGCCTGACAGAGAGCAGTGCCCCTGTCACCTGGTGTGTCCGGCTTCACCCCAGACCAATAGAACGGCACCTGGGCAAGTGAATCACTAGCATGAGGGTGGGACCCTCACCCCTGATGTGAAAAAAAGGAGGTCACACCTGGCACATGGCTGCAAGGGGAGTGGTCAGCACAAGAAATCTGGAGGGGAGAAAAAGGCAAGACACAGAGAGGATGCTGAAGGGAAGGGAACAAGCCTAGCAGGACCTGGAGGTGCTGAGGCAGGGAGTGGGTTGAGGAAGGAGAGGGGAGGCAAGACACAGGGACAGCAGTGACCCCAGGGTTGGCCAGGGCAAGTCCCAGTTGAGAACTGAGAAGGGAAAATGCTGCTTCAGGAGGGATGGGGGGATTTCCCACCTGGGAGCTCAGGGACTGGCAGATCAGGTGGCTCCTGGTGTTCCTCATCGTCCGTGTTCTCATCCGTGGAGCCTGCATATGGGTCTTCCCCGTTCTCCTCCTGGCCAGGGGGCGGTCTGTGTTCCTTCTGCTCAGCCACCCTGGAGGTGCCCAGAGGAGTAGAGAGTGAGCATGCAGGGCAGCCTCCCCTACACCCAAGGCCAGGGACACCCCAACCCCCAGCCTCAGCCCTACCTCCTCAGCTCATCCTCTGTGTCCCCAGAATCTTCCGCCCCGTTGTCCTGTCCTTCTACAAGTAGAAGCTCAGTCAGTGCAAGGCTGCCTTATCTCCTAGGAAGACTGGCAGCTCTCCCAGCGTGGCACAGACCCAGGCATCTCATGCCCCCGGCCTAAACTGCCCTCCAGATCCAGTCATCTGGGCCCCTACCCCCTCCTCCCTCAGACCCAGGAGTCCAGGCCCCAATCCCTCCTCCCTCAGACCCAGGAGTCCAGGACCCAGCCCTTCCTCCCTCAGACCCAGGAGTCCAGGCCCCAGGCCCTCCTCCCTCAGACCCAGGAGTCCAGGACTCAGCCCTTCCTCCCTCAGACATAGGAGTCCAGGCCCCAGCTCCTCCTCCCTCAGAGTCTGACCTGACTGTTCCCCCTCAATGTCTATATCTTCCTGGAGCACTGGTGAGGCTGCTTTGGTCTCTTCAGGGGATGGGGGCTTCTGGGGTAAGCTGGGTCCCGTTGCCTGAGTGGGTTTGGTTTTGGTCTGGGGGCGCTGAGGAGGGAGAGTGGGTGGGTGAGGAGGGCAGGAACAGTGTGGGTGTGATGCAGGGGTACCTGCAAGAGGCAGGAATGGGAAGTTTGGGGTGCCACAGCAGACCCATGTCATCCTCCCACTACACCCTCCCCCACTGGACAACGGGCATCAGACCTTTCGAGGAAGCTTGGGGGCTTCATCTCCACTGCTGCCGCTGTGGGAGGCCTCATCCTCCTCGCTGCTGGAGCCTGGCCCTGCCATGAGGTACCTAGGGGAGGAATCAGGCCTCAGACAAACAGGCCCGAGGGAAGCGGGGAGGGCATTCAGGAGGCAACAGCCACTGGTGTTTACTAAAGACTCACTCTGGTGGGCTTCATGGTCTTGCTCCCAGCCCATTCCCTCCCAGCTCAGGAAGGCCCCAGTGAACCCAGTTAGCCCAGCCACCTGCCCTGCAGACCTGGGCACCCCCTTTCTTCCCCCTCCCTCTTTTTTTTTTTTTTTTTTTAAAGACAGAGTCCCATTCCATCACCAGGCTGAAGTGCAGTGGTCTGATCTCGGCTCACTGCAATCTCCGCCTCCAGGTTTGAGCGACTACCCTGCCTCAGCCTCCCTAGCAGCTGGGATTACAGGTGCACACCACCACGCCTGGCTAACTTTTTGTATTTTAGTAGAGATGGGGTTTCACCATGTTGGCCAGGATGGTCTCGATCTCCTGACCTCGTGATCCGCCCCCCTCGGTCTCTGAAAGTGCTGGGCGTGAGCCACCACTCCCAGCCTTTTTTTTTTTTTTGAGACAACATCTCACTCTGTCACCCAGGATAGAGTGCAGTGGTGTGATCTTGGCTCACTGCAACCTCCACCTCCCGGGGTTCAAGCGATTCTTCTGCCTCAGCCTCCCCAGTAACTGGGTTAACAGGGCATGTGCCACCACGCCTGGCTAATTTTGTGTTTTTTGTTTTGTTTTGTTTAAGTACATACGGGGTTTCACCACATTGGCCAGGATGGTCTCGAACTCCTGACCTCGAGTGATCCACCCACCTCAGCCTCCCAAAGTGCTGGGATTACAGGCATGAGCCACTGCACCCGGCATTCCCCCCTTCTTGGGGAAGAAATGTCTCAATTCAGAAAGGAACGATAAATCAGAACTTTCCCCTTTGAGAATCAAAGTCAGTTTCTCATTAGGAAAATACCCACCATTTAAGGGGAAAATCTCAAAGCAAATACGTTTTAAAGACCCCAACACTATAATCATGGTTCCTTAAGCCACTAACATTCCAGGAAAAGAATTTTCCCAGCTCTAACAACAGTAGCAGATTGACACTTACATGGGACTTCCTACATGCCAGGTAGCACGTGACAAATACTGAGTCACTGAATCCTGAGGTAGGTGCTATTTTTAGCCCCATTTTACAGATGAGGAAACTAAGGCACAGAGAGATTATTTAATCTGCCCTAAGCCATAGGAAGGTATGCAGAAGCAAATGAATGTATTAGTTCCATTTTTCGGAGACATACGTGTTAAGACCCTTCTGCATTTAATTTGGTTGTTTTAAAGCTAGTGAAATGCTGTTTGGGTAAGTCACACTCATAAAACGGTGCCTTACAGGAGATTCAGAGGATTTAAAATGTAGTAGTTCATTAACAGTCAAAGTCGGCTTATTTATTGAGACAGAGTCTCGCTTTGTCCCCAGGCTGGAGTACAGTGGCGTGATCTCGACTCACTTCAACCCCCACCTCCCAGGTTCAAGGGATTCTCCCACCTCAGCCTCCAGAGTAGCTGGGGCTACAGGTGTGCGCCACCATGCCCAGCTAATTTTTGTATTTTTTGGTAGAGATGGGGTTTTACCATGTTGGCCAGGCTGGTCTCAAACTCCTGACCTCAAGCGATCCACTCGCCTCGGCCTCCCAAAGTGCTGGGATTACAGGCGTGAGCCACCGTACTCAGCCCAATTTTTATTTTTGAGATAAGGTCTTGATTTGCTGCCTAGACTAGAGTGTAGTGGTGCAATTATGGCTCATTGCAGCCTTGACCTCCTGGGCTCAAGTGATCCTACCACCTCAGCCTCCCAAGTAGCTAGGACTACAGGTATGTGCCACCATACCTGGAAAATTTTTTTCATGCTTTGTAGGGATGGGGTCTCACTACGTTGCCCGCATCATATAGTTATTTTTTTTTTTTTTTAATTTTACAAATGAGTACAAGCCAGAATTTTTAAAAATATAAAATGCTTTGTGAATTCTTTTTGTTAAGACCAGTTGCAAATCCAACATTGTCTTTTTCCCTTTTCTTTCATGCCCTCCTTAAGCTCTCCCAGGTAGATAATAACGCATATCTGGTTCCTTCTGCCCCAAATATAGCACCAGCCCATCCCCTCTTCTGTTCCTGAGGCCCCAGCCTACTCAGGAGTCCCTACCTGCAGCCTCCCCTTGACAGTCCATCCCTCCCAACAGAGCCTGCCCTGCTGCCATCAAACCTTCAGTGATTCCCCTCTGCTCACAGAGGAGGGCCCTGGAGCTGGATGGGCTTCAGAATTTTGAATCTTTCAGATTTCAGAGAGGCAAATGGCTGGCATACAGATTGTTACATAAACTCCCAGTAGGGCCTGGGGGAGCACCCCATGATCAAACCCACTAATGTTTCTGTAGTTAAGACCATGACACACTTAAGGGGATAAAAAAAAAAAAAAGTCCGCAAATAGCCTCACATTAGTTCAGGATGACTGCAGCGAAATGAGTTTGTGCTGAACCTAGAAAAGAACTTTCAGCTTCTAGAGATGTTTGGATTCCTGAACAACAGATGAGGGTTCTGTGAAGCTGTATGGAGCCCAGTGTGTAGGCCGGGCTCCAGACGCCCCTTCTGACCTGAGCCTACCCACCTCGCAGCCTCATTATCCCCCAAGGCAGATCATTTCTCAAATACACCAGGTACAGCTAACTTCTGAACACACTCAGGCCATAGAGTACAATCCAGCCTCCCCTCCAATCCACGGGCCTCAGATCTGAGCCTGCTGTGCTCAGTCCAAAGCCTTCTGTGGTTCCTACTGCCCCAGTCCCATTTTTCCTGCCACTTCTTGCCCTACGTAAGCTCAGCCTCACCTACAACTCCTCCAGGCAGCCAATAGGCTGCCCTGACCTTGTCTCCTCTGCCCAGCATGTTCTCTGCCTCTGTTCAGCCTGAAAAATCTCTCCTGGGACCTTGAAGACCCCTCGCTCTCTGCAGGCCACCCCATAGAGCCTCCACTCCACTGTTACAATTCTGATCCCTCATCAAAGTGAGAAGCCTTCAAGGGCAGGGCTCAATGACTGGATCCTCAGCCTTGCACAGTCCAGCCTGGCACCAAGCAGAGGCTTCTGGGACTCATTTTAGTTTTTGAGGGTTTTTTTGTTGAGATGGAGTCTCGCTTTGTCCCCCAGGCTAGAGGGCAGTGGTACGATTTTGGCTCCCGGGTTCAACCGATTCTCCTGCCTTAGCCTTCCAAGTAGCTGGGATTATACGCATGCACCACCACACCCAGCTAATTTTTGTATTTTTAGTAGAGACAGCGTTTCACCATGTTGGCCAGGCTGGTCCTCGAACTCCTGACCTCAAGTGATCCACTTGCCTCAGCTCCCAGAGTGCTGGGATTACAGGCATGAACTACTGCACCGGGCCTCACTTTGAATGAATGAATATGGACCCCAGCACTTGTTCTACCACCCCTGAGTCTTTGCACAAACTACTCCTCCAGACTTTTCTGATAAGCAGGCTTCACAGAGCCCTGTGACCTCCCAGGCAGGTCCTCCTTCCCTCATCTGGAGTACCCCAGCCCCTGCCCCACTCCTCTCAGTAATCTGTTGATTCTGGGCTGGGACCACCTGTGTTTCCGCTGGCAGGCTCCGGTCTGACTCCTCTCCAGATCCCTGGCATTGCCCAGCACAGAATAAGGAGCAGGGTTGGTGTGTGTGTGGCCTCACCTTCGGGAGGGCAGCCGCCGACGCATGCGGTGACAGTCCAGCACCCACTCCTTACGCACGATGCGGCCTCCCAGGCCTAGGACCTGGCTGTACTTGGGGGTGTTGGCAAAGGCACAGCTGGTGGGGGGCAGAAGTGAGGATGTCAGTTAGGTGTGATCTGAGGGGCAAAGAGGAATGAGAGAGACAGGGGAGACAGAGGGAGACAGAGAGAGAGAGAGAGAGAGAGAGAGAGAGAGATCGTGAGATCGAGGTGGGAGAAATAAAAAGAGGTTGGAGACCAAGGGAGAGATGCAAAAATCAGAGAGAAGACAAAGGCTACAGAGTGCAAGCGAGAAAGAAAGCGAGTGAGAGAGAGAGAAAGCATGCAGCATAGTGGACACAGAGAAAGCACAAGGTGGAGGAGACACAGGAAGCTGAGGGAGAAACTGTAGCGGCACAGACAGTGGGGTGCTAGCCTACATGAGATGCGTGCTGTCCTGGGTCCAGTCTGGCCGGTACTTGGCCCCAAGCTCTAGGGCCTTATCTCGCAGCTCAGAGCGGAATGGGTTCTGGAAGCCACTCAGCACCACTACCACACCCTGAAGGATCTTCCCTAGCTCCTCTGGGCCAGCTCGGGGTCGTCTGGGCTCGGTGCCTTCTCCTCGGGGCTTGCCTGTCACTGCCCCCTGTGCTGGGGCAGGGACTGGGACTGCGGCTGGGGTACGAGTGGGAGCTGGTACTGGAGAAGCCAAAGAGTAGATTCAGTTACCACCACTGGGACTCAACCCCCAGGCCCTCCTCCCTCAGACCCAGCAGTCCAGGCCCCAGCCCCTCCTCCCTCAGACCCAGAAATCCAGGCCCCAGCCCCTCCTCCCTCAGACCCAGGGGTCCAGGTCCCCAGCCCCTCCTTCCTCAGACCCAGGGGTCCAGGTCCCCAGCCCCTCCTTCCTCAGACCCAGGGGTCCAGGCCCCCAGCCCCTCCTTCCTCAGACCCAGGGGTCCAGGCCCCAACCTCTCCTCCCTCAGACCCAGGGGTTCAGGCCCCCCAACCCCTCCTCCCTCAGACCCAGGGGCCCAGGTCCCAGCCCCTCCTCCCTCAGACCCAGGGGTCCAGGCCCCAACCTCTCCTCCCTCAGACCCAGGGGTTCAGGTCCCCAACCCCTCCTCCCTCAGACCCAGGGGCCCAGGCCCCAGTCCCTCCTCCCTCAGATTCAGGAATCCAGGCCCCCAGCCCCTCCCCCTCAGACCCAGGGGTCCAGGCCCCCAGCCCTTTCTCCCTCAGATTCAGGACAGCAGACTCCAGCCCCTCTTCCCCTAGGCCACAGGAGCACAGGCTCCTATGGGAACAAGGGATCTAGTTAGGTTACATTTAGGTCTCTTGGGAACAGATGGCAACAGTTGGGCTGGTGGTTTGCTGGGGGTCTTCTTTTCTTCTTGGTTCAAATCCAACTTCCTCTTCCCTTTGGGAGACTCCTGGGGCTGAGGGGATGGGGATGGGTTGAGGCCTCCAGCTTCTCTCCTCCTCCACCCCACCAAAGTCTGATGATTTCACCTTGGAGGTGCTGCCTATGGCCCTGGAGACTGGAGAGGCTGAGGAGGCAGCACTAGAGGCCTGGAGGGTAGCAGCTGCATAGCTGGGTCCTGCCGGGTCGCTGGCTGTGACTATGAAGGCAGAAAGTGGATTCAGGATGAGAGGGCTGAGCCCCAAGACCCTTTCACTCCCATCTATGGGACACAGAGTACTGTTCCCAAATCCCACCCATGATCCAGGAGTCCCAGCCCCCAGACCCCTCATCCCTCAGGACACAAGAGGCCAGGCCCACCTTCCTCCACCCTGAGACCCCATACAGGACTCCACTACCCTCCTCCCTCAGACCCAGGAATCTGAGCCCCAGCCCCCTCTACCCTCAAACCCACGAGTCTAGGTCTCAACCCTACTCACTCAGGACCCAGGTTGTCCGAGCTCACCTGGGGATGTCTTGTTGATCCGGCTGAAGAAGAGAGCCCCCGGCCTCAAAGAGTTGGCGCTCTCATCCTCCTCCTTCACACGGAACTGGCCGAGCTTGGTCACTGTCACCTTCTAAGGTCCCGCAAGTTCAGTGTTATAGGTGGGCTGCTGGCAGGTGGGGGTGGAGAGGCAGGGAGAAGGCCATGGGGAGCGACGGGTACAGCTTACCTGGGACGGGGCCTCTGCCTCATCTTTGTCTGGGGGGCTATGAAACCGTACAAAACTCAAGCCAAAGGGGGAGTCCTGGGAAAGGAGGGGTGGGAGTCAGGGAGTCTGGCCCAAGGACAGAGGCTAGGCTCAAAGACCCTTTCACTCAGGGAAACCCCTTCCTGGCTCTTTCCCTCTCATGAACACCCATGTTGAAGGAGGGGCCCTGGTGATGGTGATGATGATTATAGGATTTAGCTGTTGTGACTGAGCCCTAACTCTGAGTCTGGCTCCAAGCCCTTTTCACACATTAGCTCTTTGAGCAACTGGCAGAGTCTACTGGGTGTCCCAGCGAATCCACTGCCCTATGCACAAACTCCTGCCTGTGGAATGGGAGGGAGTGCTGCGTGCTACTTCTGGAACACAGAAGTGTTCCAGGCTCTCTCCTCCTCTGCCAGCTGGATGCAGGGCCAGAAAATGGGAGAAGCCTGGGTCCCTGCATGACCTCATAAGGAGAAGCCAGCTGACAGGCTAAACACTCCCCAGGACAGTTACCTGGGCAAGAAGCACACCTTTATTGTGTGGCATCATCACATACTCCAGTCTTACTGATACCACAGCTTTTAGCATTCCCTAACCTACAGCCACCCTATAAGGATCAGGAAATGGAGGCCCAGAAAAGGTAAGCCACTTGCCCAAGATCACAAACCTAAAAAGTGGTAGAGCCAGGATGTGAACTCAGTAATCAGACTCCAGACCTCCTGATGTTAACTACTAGGCCCACTCTACTAGGCCACCTTCCTAACAAGTCAGTTCCCCTCCTCCAATTGCCCTCTGAGATGCTACAGTTCACCCTTCCCAGATTCCCTCCAGGAGATGAAACTTCTCATTACAGGAAAGATTCCAAACCCATTTCGGGGAACACAGTAATCCAGTCTCCCCATAATCCCAAGGGACACCAGCTGTCTGCTCCTCCCCACCCTATTGGCCCTCAATGTTGAGCAGACTCAACATTGGCCCTTATTTCCCTCCTTGCCCAGGACCAAGGACTCTGCACCCTAGGTACCTTGCTGTAGGGCTGGCTACAGACAATTTTGACCCGGTCCCAGCGCTTCTCGGCGGCTGCCCGGACCAGCTTGTCAGGCCCAAACATGCGAACGCGGTTGGGGTTTGAGCCACTGCGGCTCTCAGAAGGGGACATGAAAGATGAGGTGACCAGAAGCACCTGGGGTGGGAGAAACCACAGTGAATGAGAACCAGGGCAGGTTGGCTTAGATGAGAACTTCTAGGGGCTGGGGAAGAGGGCACAGGGCCCATGTAGGGGACTAGGAGCCACTAGAATGTAGCTTGGGCCTCGATGGCCCCAGACCCTTCCTTTGTTTCTGGGCCTTGAGTCAGTCCTGCCCTGACACAGGCCCCAGAGGGATCTTTTTATCCTCCAGATGTGAGCGACCCTTATCTAAATTCTCCCATGGAGTCTTCCATATATCTGGCAATACAGCAGGCTACATGTCCTAAGGAATTTTCCCGGGAGAGAATACTTGGTAAACTGGAACAATATTCAAACACCTTTTGGAAATGTACAGGTGAGTCAGCGGCAAGGCAAGGGGAATTACTAGAGACTGGAAATGAGAGAACAGAATCCAAAGAGTCAGAGGAGCTGCACTAAGTATTAAGTGATTGTTTCTCAGCTCAACCCTACCCTCTACAACTCATCTCCGTGATCTGGGCCTGCACTTGGTAAACCACGTTTCTGCTTCCCTAGCTGATCATGACCAGGCTCTGCCAATAGGGGGAGCGAGAGAGAGAGGCTGCAAGGCTGCAGGAGGGAGGAGGGACCTGCTCCTCCTGCATTTGCAGATCCTGTGAGCATCACCCCTAGTTAAGCTTCAGCTTCTGCAGTGGTTCCTGCCTGCAGCAGCGGATGTATCCAGTTTGCAGTGTCCCAGTACCTCCAGAAACAGCCTCGTTCAGCCCCTCTCAGCAGCCGCTGGGGGAGAAAGCCCTCCTCAAATGATCTGAATTTCAGCTCCTGGGGCCCCACCTCCAAGTTTCCAAACATCTACGTTTTAACAATTCCTGCCCCTCTCTTTTGTTCCCCCAACCCTGGGAGTGGTAGCTACTCCCTGCTGATATGAAGCTTCTCCTTCATATCTTAGTCTTCCAGTAACACCTAGTTACTGGTTCTTTCTACTAAATTCTCTGTTAAAATAACTGGTGTGGTTTTAGTCTCCTGGCAGGACCCTGTCTGACCCGGCAGCACTAATGTTGGTAGTTTGTCATGGTGCTGATCTCAGGTGGCAAAAACTTGATTTTATTTATTATTTTTATTTTTTTTAAGAAACAGGGTCTTTCTCTGTCACCCAGGCTAGAGTGCAGTGGTACGATCATAGCTCACTGCAGCCTCGACCTCCAAGGCTCAAGTGATTCTCCCACCTTGGCCTCTGAGTAGCTGGATCGAGAGATGCACAACACCACACCTGGCTAATTTTTTATTTTTTGTAGAGGCAGGGTCTTGCTATGTTGCCCGGGCTGGTCCTGAACTCCTGGCCTCAAACGATCCTCTCACCTCAGCCTCCCAAAGCTAAGGAATTACACGCATAAGCCACCACACCCAGCTAGAACTTGATCTTTAAGGGTTATGCACTTGGTGGTGAAAGAGAACAAGAGAGAAAACCCAGGCTCCAAGCAAGGGAGAATGGCATCTCAGAGATCCTCACCACATTGCACAGAACTGAGGACTCCCCAAAGGCAATGCCCACACTAGTTAAATGAACAGGAAATGCACCTGTGGAAAGAGTCCCTGGGAGGCCTGTCTTGACCTTAGCTTGGGGGGACACCAAAGAAAAGGTGAAAATTCTTCTCTGGAGAACTCCTCACAAGTCTGTTCTCTCAAGGAATTTAGAGCAGAAATTCATGTTTGCAAACTGCATTGAAAAACTCAAGCTGAGGCCAGGCACGGTGGCTCATGTCTGTAATCCCAGCACTTTGGGAGGCCAAGGAAGGCAGATCACTTGAGATTAGGAGTTCAACATGGTGAAACCCCGTCTCTACTAAAAATACAAAAATTAGCCGGGCATGGTGGCAGGCGCCTGTTGTCTCAGCTACTCAGGAGGCTGAGGCAAGAGAATTGCTTGAACCCAGGAGGCGGAGGTTGCAGTGAGCTGAGATCACACCATTGCACTCAAGCCTGGGTGACAAGAGGCCAGGAGTTCGAGACCAGCCTGGCCAACATGGTGAAACCCCGTCTCTACTAAAAATACAAAAATTAGCTGGATGTGGTGGTGGGCACCTATAATCCCAGCTACTCAGGAGGCTGAGGCACAAGAATTGCTTGAACCCAGGAGGTGGAGGTGATGGTGAGCCAAGATTGCGCCACTGCACTCCAGCCTGGATGACAGAGCAAGACTCTGCCAAAAAATAAAAAACAAAACAAAACAAAAAGACTGGGCATGGTGTGGCTCACACCTGTAATCCCAGCACTTTGGAAGGCCAAGGTGGGTGGATCACGAGGTCAGGAGATCAAGACCATCCTGGCCAACATGGTGAAACCCCATCTCCACCAAAAATACAAAAAATTAGCTGGGCGTGGTGGCATGTGCCTGTAGTCCCAGCTACTTGGGAGGCTGAGGCAGGAGAATCACTTGAACCTGGGAGGTGGAGGTTGCAGTGAGCCAAGACTGCACCACTGCACTGCAGGCTGGTGACAGAGCGAGACTCCATGTCAAAAAAAAAAAAAAGATGAATGCAGCCACTTTTGGTTGGGTATATTTTGTTACTGACTTAGTCACTTAGTCTCTTTTCTAACTGACATGCTGTGAAATTTATAAAACTGAACAATAAAGCCTTTTGCTGAGAAAAACAACATAACCATAGCTCTTTTTGTGCGCAGCTGATTGTGCAAAGGAAACAAGAAAGACAATTATACAGAAGGGAAGCTTTCTCCCTGACCTTGACTATACTTATTTAGAAAAGGCCTGATTTGGAGCTGACAGGGAAGCTGCATTTTCAGTGACTAAAAGGGGTAAGGCAAGCTGTGGTTGGCAGCTGCTATCCACATGAACCGAGATTTCCTCTGAGGGTTAGACCACTGGCTTCCTTGGCTTTAGGGCCTTGCAACTTGGGCTGAACCATGCTACCAGCTTCCCTGGTTCTCCAGCTTACAGACAGTCTATCATGGGACTTTGCAGCCTCTATAATCATGTGACCCAACTCTCGTAATCTCTTCTATCTATATCTATATCTATAAACTATTGCTTCTATCTCTCTGCAGCACCTTGACTAATACAACTACCCATTCCATCTTACTAGAAAGACAGCAAAGGTAAATAAACATTCACGTACCAGATATGATAAAATTTTAGCTAAAAATGTACTTATTCTGTCTTTATCATTATAAAGTAGAATTCTGGCCAGGTACAGTTGTCCATGCCTGTAATCCCAGCACTTTGGGAGGCCAAGCCAGGCAGATTGCTTGAGCCTGGGAGTTTGAGACCAGCCTAGGCAACATGGCAAAACCCCATCTCCACTAAAAATACAAAAATTAGCCAGGTACGGTGGCAGGTGCCTGTAGTCCCAGCTACTCAGGAGGCTGAGGTGGGAGGATAACCTGAGCCTGGGGAGGTTGAGGCTACAGTGAGCCATGATCATGCCACTGGACTCCAGCCTGGGTGACAGAGTGAGACCCTGACTTAAAAAAAATAAGAAATAATAAAGTAGAATTTTGGCCGGGCGCGGTGGCTCAAACCTGTAATCCCAGCACTTTGGGAGGCCAAGGCGGGTGGATCACGAGGTCAGGAGATCGAGACCATCCCTGGCTAACATGGTGAAACCCCGTCTCTACTAAAAATACAAAAAACTAGCCGGGCGCCTGTAGTCCCAGCTACTCGGAGGCTGAGGCAGGAGAATGGCGTGAACCCAGGAGGCGGAGCTGGCAGTGAGCCGAGATCGCGCCACTACACCCCAGCCTGGGCGACACAGCGAGACTCCGTCTCAAAAAAAAAAAAAAAAAAAAAGTAGAATTTTGATCTAAATCCATTTGCCAAAAGAACACATAACCTTTTTTTTTTTTTTTTTGCGACCGTCTCAGTTTGTCATCCGGGCTGAAGTGCAGTGGCATGCTCATAGCTCACTGCAGCCTCCACCTCCAGGGGTCAAGGGACCCTCCCACCTTAGCCTTCTGAGTAGCTGGGATTACTAGTATGCACCACCATGCCTGGCTAATGTTTTTATTTTTGGGACAGACAGGGTCTTGCCTTGATGCCCAGACTGGTCTCGAACTCCTGATTTCAAGTGATCCTCCCGCTTTGGCCTCCCAAAGCACTGGGATAACAGGCATGAGCCACTGCACCCGGTCAGAAGCTTCATTTGTTAAGATGTACCTTGTAGAGCAGAAAAAGCACTTGATAAGATTCAATACACATTCATGAAAAAAAAAGCTCTCAACAAACCAGAAATAGAAAAGAATTTTCTCAACCTAACAAAGGACATCTATAAAAAACAAACAACCTATAGCTAACACCATATTTAATGGTGAAGGACTCAACGCCTTCCCCCTAAGATCAGGAACAAAGCAAGGATATCCACTTCCACCACTTCTATTCAACATTGCACTAGTCAGTGTGACAAGGTGAGAAAAAGAAAAAAGAAAACTATCTTTTTTCACAGATGACGTGATTGTCTATGCAGAAAATCCCAAGAGATCTAGACAAACTACAAGGTTTAGTAAGTGAAGGTCACAAGATGAGAAGTCAATATACAAAATCAACTGTATATTACACATCATTTCTGTGGTATTCTGGCCAAATTGTGCAACCTAAATTAATCACAAGGAAACATCATATATTTTGTACAGTAAGTGATATCTGACAAAATCACTGACCTCTACTCTTCAAAAACATCAAAGGCACACACCCAAAGTCACAGGAGCCTTCATTCCTTCCGTTCTCCCTCCCTCCCTCCTTCCCTTTTATTTTTTTTTGAGATGCAGTTTCACTCTTGTCGCCCAGGCTGGAGTGCAATGGTGCGATCTCGGTTCACTGCAACCTCTGCCTACCAGGTACAAACGATTCTCCATCTCAGCCTCCCAAGTAGCTCGGATTACAGGCCTGCGCCACCATGCCTGGCTTTTTTTTTTTTTTTTTTTTGTATTTAGTAGAGATGGGATTTCTCCATGTTAGTCAGGCTGGTCGTGAACTGCTGACCTCAGGTGATCCACCCACCCCGGCCTCCCAAAGTGCTGGGATTACAGGCGTGCGCCACCCATGCCCAGCTTCTTTCTTTCTTTCTGTGACAGCGTTTTGACGTTGTTACCCAGGCTGGTCTCAAACTCCTGAGGTCAAGTGATCCACCCGCAGTGGCCTCCCAAAGTGCTAGGATTACAGGCATGAGCCAGCACACCAGGCCTTCTTTTTATTTTTTAATAGAGACCGGGTCTCAGTATGTTGCCCAGGCTGGTCCCTAACTCCTGGGCTCAAGTGACCCTCCTACCTCGGCTTCTTAAAGTTCTCGGATTACAGGCGTGAGCCACTGTGCCTGGCCGTCACAGGAACTCTTTTTAATGAATGGAAACCAAGGAGATGTGACAAATCAACGCAATGCATGATTCTGCATTTTCTTTTGCTGTAAATAACATTATCGGGGCAATGAAGAAAATGTGAAGAAAGTCTGAGATCAGATGATATAGCACTGTATCAATGTTAATTTCCTAACTTTGTAATTGCAATGTAGTCAAGTAAGAAATGTCTCAGCTTTTAGGAAATACTCACTGGAGTATTCAGGGATAAAGGGGCATCATGCACATAATTTATGCTCAGTGCAGAAAAAAAATATGTACATATTTGTTACCTTTGGGGAATATGAATGAAGAGTATATGGAGGCCGAGGCAGGCAGACTGCTTGAGCTTAGGAATTTGAGACAAGCCTGGGCCACGTGGCAAAACCCCATCTCTATAAAAATACAAAACTCAGCTGGGCATGGTGGTGCAAGCCTGTAGTCCCAGCTACTTGAGGGGCTGTGGCAGGAAAATCACTTGAACCTGGGAGGCTGCAGTGAGCTGAGATCATGCCACTGCACTCCAGCCTGGGTGACAAAGTGAGATCTCGTTTCAAAAAACAAAAGAGGCCGGGCGCGGTGGCTCATGCCTGTAATCCCAGCACTTTGGGAGGCCGAGACGGGCGGATCACGAGGTCAGGAGATCGAGACCATCCTGGCTAACACGGTGAAACCCCGTCTCTACTAAAAAATACAAAAAACTAGCCGGGCGAGGTGGCGGGCGCCTATAGTCCCAGCTACTCGGGAGGCTGAGGCAGGAGAATGGCGTGAACCCGGGAGGCGGAGCTTGCAGTGAGCTGAGATCCGGCCACCGCACTCCAGCCTGGGTGACAGAGCCAGACTCCGTCTCAAAAAAAAAAAAAAAAAAAAAAACAACAAAAAAACAAAAAAACAAAAGAGTAGGCCAGATACATACAGTGGCTCACATGTGTAATCCTAGCACTTTGGGAGACCGCAGCAGGTGGATCACTTGACCTCAGGAGTTCAAGACCAGCCTGGGCAACATAGTGAAACCCCATTTCTACAAAATATATTTAAAACTTAGCTGGGCATGGTGACTCCCACTAGCTACTTGGGGGGCTGAGGCGAGAGGATCACTTGAGCCCAGGAGGCAGAGGTTGCAGTGGGCTGAGATCATCCCACTGTACTCCAACCTGAGCAACAGAGTGAGACCCCCATCTCAAATAAATAAATAAACAAACAAACAAATAAAATGAAATATATGGTTTAAAAAAGAGACAGTTTGGCATTGGCATAAAGAAAAATACACATATCAATGGAACAGAGAAGAGAGTATAGAAATAAACCCACACATATTGTCAATTAATTCTCAACAAGGAGTCAAAATGATTCAATGAGAAAAGGGAAGTCTTTTTTTTTTTTAAAGTATTTTCAGTCAGGTGCAGTGGCTCAGGCCTGTAATCCCAGTACTTTGGGATGCCAAGGTGGGAGGATCACTTCAAGCTCAGGAGTTCAAGACCAGCCAGGCAATGTAGGGAAACCCCATCTCTACAAAAATTTTTTTTTTGTTTTGAGATGGAGTCTCGTTCTGTCACCCAGGCTGGAGTGCAGTGGCGTGATCTCGGCTCACTGCAAGCTCCGCCTCCCGGGTTCATGCCATTCTCCTGCCTCAGCCTCCCCAGTAGCTGGGACTACAGGCGCCCACCACCACGCCTGGCTAATTTTTTGTATTTTCAGTAGAGACAGGGTTTCACTGTGTTAGCCAGGATGGTCTCGATCTCCTGACCTTGTGATCCGCCCACCTCGGCCTTCCAAAGTGCTGGGATTACAGGCGTGAGCCACCACGCCTGGCCAAATTTTTTTAAAAAATTAGCCGGGCATGGTGGCTCACACCTATAGTCTCAGCTACTCAGGAGGCTGGGGCTGGAGAATCCCTTGAGCCTGGGAAATGGAGGTTGCAGTGAGCCAAGATCATGTCACTGTACTCCAGCCTGAGCAACAGAGTGAGACTCTTTCTCAAAATAAATAAAATAGGCCGGGCGCGGTGGCTCAAGCCTGTAATCCCAGCACTTTGGGAGGCCGAGACGGGCGGATCACGAGGTCAGGAGATCGAGACCATCCTGGCTAACACGGTGAAACCCCGTCTCTACTAAAAAATACAAAAAACTAGCTGGGCGAGGTGGTGGGCGCCTGTAGTCCCAGCTACTCGGGAGGCTGAGGCAGGAGAATGGCGGGAACCCGGGAGGCGGAGCTTGCAGTGAGCTGAGATCCGGCCACTGCACTCCAGCCTGGGCGACAGAGCGAGACTCCGTCTCAAAAAAAAAAATAAAATAAAATAAAATAAATAAATAAATAAATAAATAAATAAATAAAATAAATCAGCATTGTCAACAAACATATAAAAAAGATACAGAAAAGGGCCAAGCATAAGGGTCTTTATAAGAAAGGAAGACTGGGTGTAGTGGCTCATGCCTATAATCCCAGCACTTTGGGAGGCTCGGGTGGGTGGATCACTTGAGCCCAGGAGTTTGAGACCAGCCTGGGCAACACAGTGAAACCCTGTCTCTACAGAAAATAACAAAAGTTAGCCAGGAGTGGTGGTGTGCACCTGTAGCCCCGGCTACTTGGGAGGCTGAGATGGGAGAATCACTTGAACCTTGGAGGCAGAAGTTGCATTGAGCTGAGATCATGCCACTGTACTCCAGCCTGGGCAACGGAAATGAAATCCTGTCTCAAAAATAAAAAAAGTAGGCCGGGCGCGGTGGCTCAAGCCTGTAATCCCAGCACTTTGGGAGGCCGAGACGGGCGGATCACGAGGTCAGGAGTTCGAGACCATCCTGGCTAACACGGTGAAACCCCGTCTCTACTAAAAAATACAAAAAAAACTAGCCGGGCGAGGTGGCGGGCGCCTGTAGTCCCGGCTACTCGGGAGGCTGAGGCAGGAGAATGGCGTAAAAACCCGGGAGGCAGAGCTTGCAGTGAGCTGAGATCCGGCCACTGCACTCCAGCCTGGGCGACACAGCGAGACTCCGTCTCAAAAAAATAAATAAATAAAAATAAAAATAAAAAAATAAAAAAAGTAAAAGAAAGATGGGCGCAGTGGCTCACGCCTGTAATCCCAGCACTTTAGGAGGCTAAGGAGGGCAGATCAGGAGGTCAGGAGTTTGAGACCAGCCTGGCCAATATGGTGAAACCCCGTCTCTACTAAAAATACAAAAAAAAAAGTTAGCAGGGCATGGTGACAGGCACCTGTAGTCCCAGCAACTCAGGAGGCTGAGGTAGAAGAATCACTTGAACCCGGGAGGCAGAGGTTGCAGTAAGCCGAGATTGCGCCACTGCACTCACTCCAGACTGGGCGACAGAGTGAGACTCTGTCTCAAAAAAAAAAAAAAAAAAAAAAGAAAAAAAAAAGAAGGTAAGAGAGTCAGAGTTGGAGAAGTGACAATGGAAATGGAAGCAGGCATTAGAGGGACAGGAGTGCTGGCTTTGATGAAGGAAGGGCCACAAGCTGAGGAGGGCAGATGGACTCTAGAAGCTGAAATAGGCAAGGAAATGGATTCTCCCCTAGAGCCTCCAGAAGGAACACGGCTCTGCCCACACCTCGATTTTAGCCCAGTAAGAGTGATTTTAGACTTCTGACCTCCAGAATAGTCAGATAATACATTTGTGTCACTTTAAGCCATGATCCAAACTTGCTCTCTTCCCTGATGTGCAGTTTACCGCCCCGTGTCTGCCTTCTGTCTCCTTCGTACACTGGTGATCCTCCAGAGGGCAGCAATCAGGTGTGACTCACATCTGCCCCATGTCTTCCCAGCCCCAGCCCCTGGGGGAGACGGTGATGCGGGCATGAGGGGCAGAGGTCAGTATGGGATCCATCTCATAGCCCTGCTTACCTCATAGTCTTGCTCCCCAGCGCCTCCAGCTGAACTGCCCACCAGCACCTCCACGAAAGCTGAGCCATCATTCCCAATGTCCACACTGTGTATCTGCTCCTCCTTCTCCAACTGTGGGCAGAGAGAGAAGCCACTGTCAGTGCCTGCTCTGCCCCTGGGCTCACTGTGGGACCTCAGGATGAATTTCCTTTGGATCACCATGTCCCTGTAACGTCAACTCTGTGAGGGAGCACACCAGGGTTGACTGGTGCCATGAGTCCCCTCCACGCAGCATAGGGTATGGCATGGAGCAGGAATTGACAAAACAGTCACTGAATGAATGCACACGCCCCCACCCCACACATACCTGCTTCCCTGACCTCTCCAGACTCCACCACGTCAGCCTATCACACGCCACCATGGAGCTCTCCTTGGTAAGCACTTGTCAGAGTTATAACTTTATTCAAATCATCATGCAGACAAACAGCACATGTCACCCCTCACCCACAATTGCAGAGGA
The DNA here is from genome assembly GCF_024542745.1 of Macaca thibetana thibetana. Lineage (NCBI taxonomy): Eukaryota > Metazoa > Chordata > Mammalia > Primates > Cercopithecidae > Macaca > Macaca thibetana. The sequence continues at coordinate 24,348,444 of NC_065596.1, forward strand.
CTCCAGGAAACCTCCCTGAGAGCAGGGGCTTTGTCCAATCTTGCCCACCACTAGTTCCTGGGTTTGAATCCCAGCTCTGCTGCACACTAGCTGTATGACCATGCCAGTTAACCTTTTGGAGCCTCAGTTTTCTCACCTGTAAAATGGGAATGACCACCATATCTAGGATCATGCACATAAATAATGGCCACAGGGCATGGTGAGGAGTAGGCAATTAACCACTGTCAGTCAGGAGGTATTATTAGTCAGTGCTTGACAACTCTTTGTTGAAAGAAGAAAAGAGCTACCTATAGGAGGCCTCATCTCAAAGGATCTGCCATTCCGGTCTGACAGATGAAGATGCAGAAAGCCATGTGGGCCATGTGGGCATGGGAGGCAGTTAGGTTGAGGCAAGTGTCCTACCTTCCAGTTTGGGGCTCTTTTATTAGGATCCTAGAATGACACATTATTGTAACTCTCAAAGGTACCTAGGCCAGGTGCAGTGGCTCAAGCCTGTAATTTCAGTACTGTGGGAGGCCAAGGCAGTGGATCACTTGAGGCCAGCCTGGCCAACATGGCAAAACCCTTCTCTACTAAAAATATAAAAATTAGCCGGGCATGGTGACGCCTGCCTGTAGTCCTAGTTCTTCAAGAGGCTGAGGCATGAGAATCTCTTGAACCTGGGAGGCAGAGGTTGCAGTAAGCAGAGATCGTGCCACTGCACTCCAGCCTGGTTGACAGAGCGAGACTCTGTCTCAAAAAAAAAAAACAAGGTACTTAGTCCACCACCCTACACTGCCCTCTCCTCCCACCCGTGATGATGACAGATGCTCCAATCTGCTCTGTTGCCTCCCTGTCAGATCATCTAGACATCACCTGCACACTGCTATCAACAGGAACACCATCGTATGGGAGGAAGGAGCCTGGACTTGGGGTGAGGTAGGCCTGGGCTCAAATACAGCAATGCCATTTCCAACCTATACAACCTTGGGTGACCTAGTCAACGTCTCTGTGAGGCAGTTTCCTCACGTGCAAAAAGGGAAGAGGGTCATAACAACCCTCCTTCCTTGGCCAGGCACAGTGGCTCACATCTGTATAAGCAGCACTTTGGAAGGCTGAGGTGGGAGGATCACTTGAGGCCGAGAGTTTAAGACCAGCCTGGGCAACATAGCCAGACCTTGTCTCTACAAAAAATACAAAAATTAGCCAGGCATGGTGGCATATACCTGTGGTCCCAGCTACTCAGGAGGCTGAGGCGGGAGGATCACTTGAGCCAGGGAAGGTCAAGGCTGCAGTGAGTCGTGCTCGTATCACTGTACTCTGGGCGACAGAGTGATGAGACCTTGTCTCCAAAAAAAAAACTTACCCTCCCTCTGAAGTAAGTTGAGATGACACACAGAGTTAACAACTATAACCACAACTGCGGCCAACATCCGAGTGCACTCAGTGCTCCTGGTATGCCAGACTCTTGCTAATAATACATGTATCTACTCTCCTGCAACGGCTCTGCCAGGCAGTTGCTATAATTATCTCCATCTTACACATGAGCAAACGGAGGCAGGAAGTGATTATGTAACTTCACAGCTGGTGGGTGGCAAAGCCGGACCGGAACCCAGAAAGGCTGGCGACAGTCCATGCGTGCTCCTCCATCACACCACTAGCGTGCTGGAGAAGGAAGATGGTGCTGGAGGAAGGGCCTGCCTAAGGCTGAGGCCGGCAGACCTCCTGCTGACTCCTCTGCCTCCACCGCCACTCCCAGCCCTGGGCCCTGGGCAGTGTACAGTGCTGCCTGGGCTCATGAGAAGTCCCAGTCTGGGCCGGGTGCGGTGGCTCACACTTGTAATCCCAGCACTTTGGGAGGCTGAGACAGGTGAATCCCTTGAGGTCAGGAGTTTGAGACTAGCCTGGCCAACATGGTGAAACCCCGTCTCTACTAAAAATACAAAAATTAAAATTAGCAGGGCATGGTGGTGAGCGCCTGTAATCCCAGCTACTGGGGAGGCTGAGGCAGGAGAATCACTTGAACCCGGGAGGCGGAGGTTGCAGTGAGCCGAGATTGTGCCACTGCACTCCAGCTTGGGCAATGGAGCGACACTCTGTCTCAAAACAAAACAAAACAAAACAACAACAACAAAAAAAAAAAAAAAAAAAAAAAAAAAAAACAAGAAGTCCCAGTCTGACTGCTTAGCCTCTGGCCAGGCTTTGTGACTCTTCACCAGCCACAACAGCCTCCCTTCTGTGCCAAGAACAGTCTGGCTCCTTCCCACCTCAGGGCCTCTGCACCTGCCAATCCCCCTGTCTGGACCACTTTTCTCTCAAACATACCCATAGCTGGGTAAAAGTTTACCTTCTGTGCTTCAGGTGCCCACTCAGATGTCACTTCAGACCATAAGTAGCCTACCTCGCCCCCTACCCGGTGCCACTCTCTATCTCCCTACCCGACTTTACTTTTCTTCATGTTTACTGCCTGGTGTTACACAGTTACATCTTTTTTGTTTGTATTTGTCTAGCATCTGTCTCTCCCGCTAGACTTTTAAGCTCCACGACAGCAAGGACAATGTCTGAGTTGCTCCCTCCTGTGTCCCCAAGGCCAAGAACAGTGTCTGGTCCTTCCCAGCTCTGCTGATTTCCTGCTGTGTGATCCTGGAGCAAATGGTTTCACTTCACCCCTTGTGCCTCAGTTTCTGAACCTGTGAAATGGGGACAGTAAAAACGCCTACCTCATAAAGTTGTTGATAACATTCAAATTCATACCAAGAATGAGAAATAACATACCAAGTGCCTGGAATACTGCCTGGCACAGAGCAAACACTATATAAATGTCAGCTGTGAATATCATTAACACAGCAGGCCTCTAGTGCATTCCCAATGGATGGACAGACAGACGCAGAAGAGGCCCCCGGCGACCGTTTGCAGAAGTTACTACTCAAGAGTTACTAAGCTGTAACTCTGGCTCTGTCCTCCCTTACCAGGTGGCCCTGTTGAACCCCTTCTCTGATGCTTGCTTGGGTGTCCCATCTGTCACAAGTGGATCATAATGGCTAACATTTTCAGATTCTCACCATGTCCAAGTGCTTGGTGTATGAGTTTCCTGTTACTGTTGTACAAATTAGCAGAAACTTCGTGGCTAAAAAAAACACAAATTTGGCCAGGCACAGTGGCTCACGCCTGTAATCCCAAAACTTTGGGAGACCGAGGCGGGCGGATCACCTGAGGTCGGGAGTGCGAGACCAGTCTGACCAACATGCAGAAACTCCGTCTCTATTAAAAATACAAAACTAGCCAGGCGTGGTGGCCCATGCCTGTAATCCCAGCTACTCGGGAGGCTGAGGCAGGAGAACTGCTTAAAACTGGGGGGCGGAGGTTGCAGTGAGCTGAGATCGCACCACTGTATTCCAGCCTGGGCAAGAGGAGCGAAACTCCATCCCCCCCTCAAAAAAAAAACCCCATAAATTTGTTATCTTATAGATCTGGAGGTCAAAAGTCTGAAACTGGGCCTTACAGAGCTAAAATCTAGATGCGGCACGGCTGCATTCCTTCCTTCCGAGAGCACTAGAGGAGAATATGTCTCCTTGCATGTTCAGCTTCTCGAGGCCACCTGCCTTCCTTGGCTCACAGTCCCTTCCTCGTCTTCAAAGCCGCTGAAAGCGCTGGCATCACTCCAGGCTCTGCTTGCATCTTCACAGCTCTGGTTCCAGCACTCTTGCCTCCCTCTTTCCCTTATAAGGCTTCCGGGGGTTACATGAGGTCCACCGGATAACCCAGGGCACTCTCCCCATCTCAAGATCCTTAATTTAATCAAACCCACAAAGCTCCTTTGGTCATTAAAATATTTCCAGGTTCTGGGGACGAGGACATGAACATCTTTTGAGCGCCACCGTTCTGTCCACCACACTTGGCTAAGCATGCACCAGGCATCACTGAAGCCTCAAAACCACTTTAAGTAGAAGGGTCTGTTATGACTCCAGTTTCACAGATGGGGAAACTGAGGCTCAGACAGGTTAAATCAATAGCTTACATGGCACACAAGCTAATAACTAGCAGAGTACTTCGGACCCAACTGCCTGACTGCAAAGCACTGCCCAATACCACCACTGTTCTCAACTCCTTTCCTTCCATCCCTGAGTCAAACTCAACATCTTTACCTCTCCCACAATATTAAGCACAGCTCCTAAATCTGGTAGGATGGAGATGCTTGTATTTTAAATGAATGATTCCTACTGCATATATAACTATTTTTACTTTAAACATGCACAGGCACTCCCTGACATTTCTTCTTCATATATAAAAAAACTCCTGGCTAGGAGCAGTGGCTCACGCCTATAATCCCAGCACTGTGGGAGGTGGAGGCGGGAGAATCACTTGAGGCCACGAGTTCAAGACCAGCCTGGCCAACATAGCAAAACCCTGTCTCTACCAAAAATACAAAAAGTTAGCTGGCTGTGGTGACACACACCTTGATAGTCGCAGCTACTCAGGAGGCATGAGAATTACTTGAACCTGGGAGGTGGAGGTTGCAGTGAGTTGAGATGAGCCACTATACACCAGCCTGGGCAGGTGACAGAGTGAGACTCTGTCTCAAGAGAAAAAACAACAGGCTGGGCACGGAGGCTCACACCTGTAATCTCAGCACTTTGGGAAGCCAAGGCAGGCAGATCACTTGAGGCCAGGAGTTCGAGACCAGCATGACCAATATGGTAAAACTCTTTTTCTACTAAAAATATAAAAATTCTCCAGGCATGGCCGGGTACAGTGGTTCACACCTGTAATCCCAGCACTTTGGGAGGCTGAGGCGGATGGATCACCCGAGGTCAGGAGTTCGAGACCAGACTGGCCAACATGGAGAAATCTCGTCTCTACTAAAAATACAAAAAGTCGCTGGACGTAGTGGTGCACACCTGTAGTCCCAGCTACTTGGGAGGCTGAGGCAGGAGAATCTCTTAAACCCAGGAGGTGGAGTTGCAGTGAGCCGAGATTGCACCATTGCACTCCAGCCTGGCCAACAAGTGAAACTCCGTCTCAAAAAATAAAAAAATAAAAATAAAAAAATTAGTCAGGCGTGGTGGTGTGCACCTGCAATCCCAGCTACTCAGGAGGCTGGGTGACACAGCGAGACTCCGTCTCAAAAAAAAAAAAAAAAGTAAAAAAATACTTTTAAAAATTCTGATAAAAATGTTTATACATAGAGGCTGTGGGTGGTGGCTCATGCCTGTAATCCCAACACTTTGGGAGGCCGAGGCAGGTGGCTCACTTGAGCCAGGAGTTCAAGACCAACCTGGGCAACACGGTGAAACCCTGTCTCTACTAAAAACAGAAAAATTAGTTGGGCATGGTGGCATGTGCGTATAGTCCCAGTTACTCAGGAGGCTGAGGCAGAAGAATCACTTGAACCTGGAAGGCAGAAGTTGCAGCGAGCTGAGATCATGCCACTGCACTCCAGCCTGGGCGACAGAGCGGACTCCATCAAAAAAAAAAAAAAAAAAAAAAGTGGCTGGGCACAGTGGCTCACGCCTGTAATCCCAGCACTCTGGGAGGCCGAAGAGGGTGGATCATGAGGTCAGGAGTTCAAGACCAGCCTGGCCAAGATGGTGAAACCCCTTCTCTATTAAAAATACAAAAATTAGCCAGGCATGGTGGTGGGTGCCTGTAATCCCAGCTACTTGGGAGAGTGAGGCAGAAGAATTGCTTGAACACAGGAAGTGGAGGTTGCAGTGAGCCGAGATTGCACCACTGCACTCCAGCCTGGGCAACAGAGCAAGACTCAATCTCGAAAAAAAAAAAAAAGTTTATATACACACGGAAACAACCCAATAAATGTCTATCAATTGATGAATGGATAAACATTGTACAATATATTTATGGAATATCATTCAGCTATTAAAAAACAATGAAGTTGTGATATATGCCACAACATGGATGAACCTCAGAAACATTATGCAAAGTTTAACAAGGTTAAGTGTAAAAGACCACATATACATTTATAAGTCCAGAATAAGCAAATCCAGAGAAGCAGAAAGTAGATCAGTGGTTGCCAAGGGCAACAATGGGGAGAGAATAAGAAGTGACTGCTAATGGTTATGTGGTTTCTTTTTGGAGTGATGAAAATATTCTGAATTAGAGAATGGAGATGGTTGAAGAACATTGTCAATAAGCTGGAAAAAAAAAAAAAACCCTGAAATGTGCACTTTATTTATTTATTTATTTTTGCTTTTTGTTGAGACAGAGTCTCGCTCTGTTGCCTAGGCTGGAGTGCAGCAGTGCGATCTCAGCTCACTGCAACCTCTGCCTTCCGGTTCAAGGGATTCTCTTGCCTCAGCCTCCCGAATAGCTGGGACTACAGGCACGCACCACCACCCCCGGCTACTTTTTGTATTTTCAGTAGAGACGGAGTTTCATCATGTTGGCCAGGCTGGTCTTGAACCCCTGACCTCAAGCAATCCACCTGTCTCAGCCTCCCAAAGTGCTGGGATTATACAGGTGTGAGCCACCACATCTGGCTGAAAGGTGCACTTTAAATGGTTAAAACAGTAAATTTTATGTGAATTTTATCTCAAAATAAGAGATGAGTGCTCAGTATGTATCAGCTGTGAGGATAAGGACACAAGATGATTATCATCTGTGGCCTGGGTTCGTGTGCATGCACCTTTCTCAGGGAGACACGGTTCATGATATGAACTGTTCCTGAAACAAACATGGCACAGGAGGGCAAAGTTCCTGAGAGATATATTGCTAAAAAATTGTTCCACGTTGATGAAATACAATCTTTTTTTTTTTTTTTTTTTTTTTTTTTTTTTGAGACAGAGTCTTGCTTTGTCACCCAGGCTAGAGTACAGTGGCACGATCTCGGCTCTCTGCAACTTCCACCTCCTGGGTTCAAACAATTCTCCTGCCTCAGCCTCCCGAGTAGCTGGGATTACAGGCGCCTGTCACCGGACCTGTCTAACTTTTACATTTTTAGTAGAGACAGGGTTCCACCATCTTGGCCAGGTTGGTCTTGAACTCCTGACCTTGTGATCCACCCGCCTCAGCCTTCCAAAGTGCTGGGATTACAGGCGTGAGCCACTGCACCCAGCCAAGAAATGCAATCTTATGCATCATTTAAAAGGATGAGGTAGGCCGCACACGGTGGCTGACACCTGTAATCCCAGCACTTTGGGAGGCCAAGGCAGGAGGATCACTTGAGGTCAGGAAGTCAAGACCAGCCTGGCCAACACAGGGAAACCTCATCTCTACCAAAAATACAAAAAGTAGCCAAGCCTGGTGGCATGTGCACCACTGCACTCCAGCCTGGGCGACAGAGCAAGATTCTGTCTCAAAATAAATGAATGAATGAATGAATGAATGAATGAATGAATGAATGAATGAGGTAGAAATTTATGCAGTGTGCATCTCCAAAATACACTGTTACTTGAAAAACACACACAAGGGAACAGTGTATATACCATGCATTTTTTAAAACGGGATGGAGGGGGTAGGTATATATGCTTGTATGTGTACAGAATGACCCAGGAAGACCACCCAAAAAAACTGCTAATGCTGGTTGCATCAGGAGAGAAGAATGAGGGAGCAGGATTTGGAAAGGAAGCAGGGAGGGATGGAAAGGGTGAGGGGAGATTTTCTTTTTAGTGTATACCCTTTTGCCCCTTTTGAATTTCGCACTATATGCATATAATACCCATTCAGAAAGCAAATATAATAAAATCACAATGGCCAGGTCTTGTGGTTCTCTCTGTAATCCCTGTAATCCCAGCAATGCAGGAAGCTGCCTTAAAAAAGCTCAAAAAAAAAAAAAAAATTAGTTGGGTGTGGTGGTGTGCACCTATAGTCCTAGCTACTCAGGAGGCCAAGTTGGGGGATCACTTGAGATCAACAGTTCAAGAACAGCCTTGGCAACATAGTGAGACTCCATTTAAAAAAAAAAATCGGCCGGGCGCGGTGGCTCAAGCCTGTAATCCCAGCACTTTGGGAGGCCGAGACGGGCGGATCACGAGGTCAGGAGATCGAGACCATCCTGGCTAACACGGTGAAACCCCGTCTCTATTAAGAAATACAAAAAACTAGCCGGGCGAGGTGGTGGGCGCCTGTAGTCCCAGCTACTCGGGAGGCTGAGGCCGGAGAATGGCGTAAACCCGGGAGGCAGAGCTTGCAGTGAGCTGAGATCCGGCCACTGCACTCCAGCCTGGGTGACAGAGCGAGACTCCGTCTCAAAAAAAAAAAAAAAAAGAAAAAAAAAATCAAATATAAATAAATAAAACCACAATGTTATCTCAATACAACCGAATACTATACAGAAATGACAATAGGCCAGGCGCAGTGGCTCATGTCTGTAATCCCAAGGATTTAAGAAGCTGAGGCAGGAGGAATGCTTGAGCCCAGGAGTTCAAGACCAGCCTAGACAATACAGTGAGACCCCATCTCTGCAAAAAAAGACAAAAATTAGCCTGGAGAAGTGGAACATGCCTGTCGTCCCAGCTATTCAGGAGGCTAAGGTGGGAGGACCGCTTGAGCCCGGGAGGTTGAGCCTGCAGTGAGCTGAGATGGTGACACTGCACTCCAGCCTAGGTGACAGAGTGAGCCCCTATCTCAAAAAAAAAAAAAAAAAAAAGAAAGACAATAGGAGTTGGGCACGGTGGCTCATGCCTGTAATCCCAGCGCTTTGGGAGGCTGAGGCAGGTGGATCACCAGAGGTCAGGAGTTCGAGACCAGCCTGACCAACATGGTGAACACCTGTCTCTACTAAACACAAAAAATTAGCCGGGAGTGGTGCTGCATGCCTGTAATCCCAGCTACTTGGGAGGCTGAGGCAAGATAATCACTTGAACCTGGGAGGCGGAGGTTGCAGTGAGCTGAGATTGTGCCATTGCACTCCAGCCAAGACAACAAGAGTGAAACTCCATCTCAGAGAGAGAAAAAACAAACAAACAAACAAACAAAAATCACAATAAACCATCTGCAGCTACACTCAACGCATAGATGAAATGAACAAACATAACAAGGGAACCCAGACAAGAAAAGTTTATACCACACGATTCCATTTCGTATGCAATTCAAAATCAGGCAAAATGAATCCATGCTGTTAACAATCAGGACAGTGGTCACCCTTGCAGGGGTACTGACAGGAAGAACCTGAGGGAACTGCTGGGGGCTAGGCATGTTCTGTGGCTCTGCGCTGCATCTGGGTGTGGAGTAGACAGGGCTGCAGTTTGCGAAGAGTCACTGAGCTCTATGCTTACTTACACCTTCACTTCACTCTATGTATGTTACACGTCAAAAAACAGTAAAAACAAATTTAAAACACCACAGTGGCAAACTGAATGACTAGAAAACCAATGACAATCAAAAATGACCACAGGCCCTACTGCTGATGAACATTTCTTCTAAAAATGACACACCTCCAGTGACACACAGGAGTTATATCTGGGTCTTATCCAAGCCACCCCTCCAGCCCAGGAGTAGTTAGCAAAGAGGTTGGCATTTCCCTCTGGGAGCAGGTGATGAGCTGGCAACAGAGCCTTCTGTGGCTACTGCAAACAATCAGGTGTGTGCGGCTGTCATAAGCAGATGGCTAAGCCCCATGTGGTAAGATCCAGATGTTGCCTAATAATGATTAGAGGAGAAAATGCAGGGTAGTAGAAGAACCCACAGATGTGGCCAGGTGCAATGGCTCATGCCTGTAATGCCAGCACTTTGGGAGGCCAAGGCAGGAGGACTGCTTGAGCCCACGAGTCCGAGACCAGCCTGGGCAACACAGTGAGATCCCATCTCTACGAAAAATTTTTTAAATTAGCTGGGCCTGGTGGCACGCACCTGTAGTCCCAGCTATTCATGAGGCTGAGGTGGGAGGATTGCCTGAGCCCAGGAGGTTGAGGCTACAGTGAGCCATGACTTTGCAACTGCACTCCAACCTGGGCAAGAGAGTGAGACCTGTCTCAAAACATAACAAAACAACCCAGAGATAAGGCTGCTGCCTTGGTGGCCAGAAATTTCTGCCTTATCAGTTACGTCAAAATAATCAAAATTAGCATTTGATGAATCCAGAGTAACCCCATATATTAGTCATTGACAGATGCAAGCAGTCATTCTAAAGAGTCTCTGACGTGGAATAAGTTAACAAAATAACTGTTGCAATGCTGGTCTCCCACTCCTGTGTGCGGCCCCTGCAGTTGATGGTCAACATGGAGCCAGCAGGATCCTGTGAAGGCCTAAGGCAGATCCTGTACCTCCTGTGCTCGGAGCCCTCCAGTGGCTCCTATCTCACCCGGAGTAAAAGCTCAAGTCTTTTCAATGGCTTTCCAGGCCTTAAGTGGTTTTTTAGGGGCTCCCAGTCCCACCATGTTACCTCATCTCCTACCTCTCTCCCCCTGGCTGACTCCACCCCAGCCACACTGGCCTCTTTGCTGTCACAAGCCAGCTTCAGAGTCTTTTCCCTAGATATATACATAGCTCATGTTGCTCAAATGTCCCCTTTCCAGGGAGGCCTTCCCGGATCCTATCATTGAAATAAAAATCCTTGCCATGCTCCAGCTCCAGCTGGGGCACTCTCATTCCCCTTCCTTAAGTTCCTCCATAGCACTCATCATCCAACATATGTTTTACTGACTCATTTGTCAGTCTTTCCCTACTAATGTGAAAGCTCCACAAGACTGAATTTCTTTTGTTTTTAAGAGACAGCATCTCGCTCTGTTGCCCAGGCAGGAGTGCAGTGGTGCCACCATAGCTCACTACAGCCTTGATCTTCCAGGCTCAAGTGATCCTCTCGCCTCAGCCTCCGGAGTAGCTGGGACCACAGGCATGGGCCACCACGCTTGATAAATTTTTGTATTTTTAGTAGAGATGAGGTTTCCCTGTGTTGCCCAAGCTGATCTCGAACTGCTGGGCTCAATGACCCTTCACCTTGGCCTCCCAAAGTGCTGGGATTATAGGCGTGAGCTGCTGTGCCCCACTGAGAGTGAATATTTGTCTTCTGCTGTGTACTGCTATATTAAAACAGTGCTTGGCCTACAGAAAGCACTTAATAAATACTCGACTAAATAAATGAGTGAATGAACAAATAAATCCACCATCTACCCCCGAGTGTATAGGTTCTTTCCCTGCACTGACAACTTCCACATTCTGTCTCCAGCTCCACATGTGATCCCTAACTGCCTCCTGGATGCCACCCCTTGACTATCCCAAAGTCACATCAAACCTGGACATCCCAACTGAAACACATCACCTTCCCAAGCTGCTCCCTCTGGGGTCTACCATGTTGGTGACAGCTGCAATACTCCCTCAGTCTCTCCCAGGCCAGGGACACATTCTGTCTCTTCTGCCTCCAGTCACGCTGTTTCCACAGCAACTGGGGTAACAGAATGAAATGTGATTTCGCTGGACTCACCTGATCATAAGAGAGCCCAGCGGAATCATCACCCAGTAAGTAATAAAAACATGAATCCCTCCCTCTACACAAACACCTACTTGTTGACAGAGCACTTGTACAGACATTATGTCACCGAATTTTCACAACTCCGGCTTGGATGTCATTATTCCCAGACATGAGAAAACAGGTTAGAGAAATGAAACAATTTGCTTGAGGTCACCGAGTAAGAGGAAGAGCTGGGGGCTTGCATCTAGGTCCTAAGACTAAAACTGTCAGCAACCTGTTTTAGTACAGCAACCTGTACCTATCACAGTTTAAAAGACTGAGGTCGGGTACAGTGGCTCACGCCTGTAATCTCAACATTTTGGGAGGCCAAGGTGGGTGGATCACTTAAATTAGCATTTGGTGCTAATTTGCCTTGAACTCCCGAGGTCAGGAGTTCAAGACCAGCCTAGCCAACATGGCGAAACCCAGTCTCTACTATAAATACAAAAATTAGCCAGGCATGGTGGCACATGCCTGTAAATTCCAGCTACTCAGAAGGCTGAGGCATGAGAATCACTTGAACCTGGGAAGTGGAGGCCATTAGTTGACAGGTGCTAAACATTGACATCAATTGGGATGGACTAGATGATGTTACAGTAACAAAGGAGTCCCTAATCTCAGTGGTTTGAAACCACAAAGTTGTATTAACTTATACTGTAATAATGCTGTGTAACAAATCATCCTAAAACTGAGAATTTTTTTTTTTTTTTTTGAGACAGAGTCTCACTCTGTCTCCCAGGCTGGAGTGCAGTGAAACCATCACAGTTCACTGCAGCCTCAACCTTATGGGCTCAATTGATCCTCCCCACTCAGCCTCCCTAGTAGCTGGGACTACAGGCATGCGCCACCACGCCCAGCTATTTCTCATATTTTTTTGTAGAGATAGGGTTTCCCCATGTTACCCAGGCTGGACTCAAACTCCTGGGTTCAAGCGATCCACCCACCTCGACCTCCCAACATGAAAACTGAGACTTACACCAACAAGCATTCTTCTAAGAGTTCATGGGATGGCTGCTTTGGCTGCAGTTTGGAAGGATTCAGGTCTCTTCCATGAGATTTCAGTTTTCTGGGATTAGCAGTAACCTGACAAATGTTCTCATGGCAGATCATGGGAGCACAAAACCCAAGTGCATTTAAGGCCCTTGCTGAAGTTAGATGTGCTGAAATTCCATTAAGTAAATCATATGGTCAAACCCATCAATGGAGCAGGGAAATATACTCCCCCTCCAGAGGGAGGGAGAGGAGTGGATATTTGCTGAATGACTGCCTATTCTCAAAAGGTTAATTTTTCCTTCACCCTAGCACTATCCAGAGGGTGTTCTGCTCCTTATAGTCATAAACCAGCCCCCAGGCCAGGAACGATGGCTCACACCTGTCATCCCAGCACTTTGGGAGGCTGAAGCAGGAGAACTGCTTGAGTCCAGGAGTTTGAGACCAGCCTGGAAACATGGTAGAAACCCTGTCTCTAAAAAAAAAACTAGCCAGGCATGTTGGCGCACACCTGCAGTACCAGCTACTCAGGAGGCTGAGGCAGGAGGATCGCTTGAGCCCAGGAGGTAGAGGCTGCAGTGAACCAAGCCAAGATCATGCCACTGCACTATAGCCTGGGAACAGAGTGAGACTCTGTCTCAATAGATAAATAAAAGACTGTCAGGCAAGTTGTATAACTTATTTGGGCCTCAGTTTCCTCATCTGTAAAAGTGGGGATAACAGAGCTTGCCTCTTGGGGTTTATGAGGACTCAATGAGCTAATCTATGTGAGTGAGGTGTGTAGAGCAGTGACTGGTAGGTAATGTTGAATAATGTTAGCTCTCATTACTATTCTTTTATTTTTTATATTTTGGGGGTCTCGCTGTGGTGCCCAGGCTGGAGTGCAGTGGCGCAATCTCAGCTCACTACTGCCTCCATCTCCTGGGCTCAAGCAATTCTCTCACCTCAGACTCCCCAGTAGCTGGGATTACAGGTGCACACCACCATGCTCAGCTAATTTATAAAATTTTGGTAGAGATGACATCTCACTATATTGCCCAGGCTGGTCTCAAACTCCTGGGCTCATGCGATCCTCCAGCTTCGGCCTCCCAAAGTGCTGGGATTACAGGTGTGAACCACCACACCTGGCCTATTATTCTTTAAAAAAAAAAAAAAAAGTATTTATTTTAATAAAAATAGAGACAGGGTCTTGATATGTTGCCCAGGCTGGTCTGGAACTCCTGAGCTCAAGCAATCCTCCCATCTCAGCCTCTGAAAGTGCTGGGATTACAGGCATGAGCCACAGCATCCAGCCAGTTTCCCCTTCTTTAAAGTGGAGTTGATTGGCTTAGATGACCTTCCTGGACACCTTCCAGCCCCGAGCCCACTGGCTGCAGGAGGCAGGGTACATGGCAATGATTCATTTTGTTCCAGCTGAGGAAAGTGAAACCCAGAAAGTAGAAGCCACCAGCCCAGGACCACACACTGATTCCTGTGGTCATCCTGGACCTCATCCTTGGGTCTCCTTTGCTCTCTGCTGAGGGGCACAGGGATTATGCCGCCCATTTTCCAAGTAAGGAAGCTGAGGCCCAGCAAAGAAAGTGACTCAACCCATTGCCAGTTGGTTCAGGAGCAGAATCTGGTACCCCGGACTCCAGACTCCTAGTGAGGAGGAGGTGGGGTGGCAGGATCACCTGTAGAACCACAGAGATGGTCTTCTCGCCTGCCTTGGCTGCCCGCCATTTTCGGTAAGTGTCTGCCTTGAGAAGATTTTCTGCACAGTGGGTCTGGAAACAACAGTGGGAGAGGAGAATTAGAGCACAGAAATGACAGCTAGGCCTCCAGCTCTCAGTTAATTCCTTCGAGTCCTCCCAAGGCCTCTACGATCCTCCAGACTTAAGCTCTCCCGTTAATCCCCCCACACTCTGCCTGGAGTTTCCCTTACAACACTTTCCCGTGGAAGTTCACCTATGGGCTCTCCAAGAAAGCTTTCCTTATTCCTCCTTTTCTCTCCGGAAGTTCGTTCCCTAGACGCCGGAACGTCCCTAATTCAACATCTCTCCACAATTCACTTTTAGTCTCCTGGAAATCCCCTCATGACTCTCCTTAGACTTCCAAGAAGAACCCCAAGAGTTCTTTTAAGAGTTGTCCTCATTAATTCCCTCACGTCTTCCAACCTCCCCCATGCAGGTCCCTCACCGAGTCCTGGCTGCTGCAGGACACGACATGGCGGAGGCGGATCTCCGGCATGTCAACGTCGTGGGCTTCGCCTGGCCAGAAGGATGAGGTAGGGTCTGGGGTCTGAGAGGCACTGAGGGTGGGAGGGGGTGGGGTGCGCCCTGCGCGGGCTGAAGTGCGCAAGCGCGCGAGGCTTGGGCCTTTCAAACCCCGGCGCGCCCGCGCTGGCGTCGACACTGCGCAAGCCCAGTCGCGCCTCTCCACAGCGGGAAGAGCGCTGCGTTCCTTAGCAACGAGCGTTTCCTCCAGCCCCGCCTCCCTCTGCCACACACCCCCGCTCTAGCCCCGCCTCCCGATGACGTCCGCACCTTGCTTTCTAGGCGCCTAGCAACAGAAGCGACCTCCGGGATTGGCGTCTAGAAGAAATTCGCCATTCTCATTGGACGATGCAGTCACCGCTCACACTGGAGCCTAGAAAGCAAATCTTTTTGCTGTATTATTATTATTTATTTTATTATTTTTTAAAATTTTTTGTTGAGACAGGGTCTTGCTCTCTCACCCAGGATGGAGTGCAGTGGCAGGATCTCGGCTTTCTGCAACCTCTGTCTCCTGGGGCCAAGGGATCCCCACACTTCAGCCTCCTAAGTAGCTGGGATTACAGGCACTCGCCACCACATTCGGCTGATTTTTGTATTTTTTGTGGAAACACGGGGTGAGGGGGCGGCGGGTCTTGCTATCTTGCCCAGACTGGTCTCGAACTCCTGAGCTCAAGCGATCCACCTGCCTCGGCCTCTCAAAGTGCTGGAACTACAGGCGTGAGCCACCGCACTGGGCTAGGACAGCAAATCTGAGTGAATTTTCGTAGTTTCCTAGGAAACCTGGATTCTACGCAACAGGATGTCCTCAAACGGCTCAGGAGGCTGCACTCTTCACTCTGTCCCCCTGCCCCACCCCACCCCACCCCCACACACATACACATACACACACGCGCGCGCGCGAAAAAAAAAATATCAGATCTGTCTCAGCCTTATGCCTGAGGCCAAAAGAGAAGGGTTCAGCGTCCTAAATATAACGCAAAGTATGTGCCCAACCCCCACCCCCCATACACACACCCCTATCCTGGAGTTTGTCCAAAAAAGCCTCAGTTTCCCAATATGTAGACTGTGGGCATCTGTCTTTTACTACGCCCGCCTATGGCTGCTGACAGGCATCCCCTCTGTTCATTCGGTCCCTTGGAGAGCCAAGGGTGCAGCCCAGGGTGGGGTCGCAGCTGGAGACAGCCCAAACATACAAGGAGTGTGAGCCAAGCACATGAAGAGAAGGGAAGGGAGACAAGGCACCCCGCACCCACAGGACCAGCCTGGACATGCTGGGTGCTCCCAGGTGGGGCCCTATCCACACTGGGTGCTTCCTTGGGAAGAGAAGGAAAGAGAGAGAAGGAGAGGGCATCCCAGTTCTTGCAGCCACTGGGAATCAAGTGACCCAACTCTGTCTTGGTCTTCAAGCAAACAAACAAACAAAAATGGGCTGTGGGAAGGTGAGAAAACAGGGTAGTGACTTTCTGGGTTCTAATGGAAGAGGGGGCTGGAAGCCCAGACTCCTGGGGTATCCATGGAGGTGGGGGGCTGGGCACAAGATGCCCAGGTCACTTTGGATTCTGGTTCCGCCTTCCCAACCCGGAGGCCACAGAGGACTGCCCTGGGTTCTGACCTCAGCTATTTCTCCCCGCAGGGTGAATGTGGGTACGGACCCGCCCCTCCTCAGCTTCCTATAAAAGCTGGGGACCAGGTACTGCCGATACACACACCATGAGGCCCTCCAGGAGAAAAGGGACCCTTCTGCTGGCCTTCGTGCTGCTCTGCACCCTCCTGGGTCTTGGTAAGTGACAAGGGACCTGGACTCTCTCTGGAACCTCAGGAAGAGAGAGGTCCCAGACAGGGAGAGAGAAAGAGAGAGAGAGCCTTCAGCAAGTCCTCAAGGTGAATGGGCAGACATTCTGGAAATTCAGATTTATGGAAGAGGTCAAGGGTAAAGGAAGAGAAAGCCTGGCGGTCCCAGAGAAGAAAAGCTTCTGTGATTGGGTCCCTGAGAGAGGGGCTTGGTGGGCTCTGAATCCTCCATCCTCCAGGAAGGATCCCAAATACATCTCAATTCTAGGAAATCAGATGACAGCATGGCTGGAAAGAGAAATCTTTAAAAATATAATTTTTTAAAAGAGGGAGAAAGTCTGGTACGGTGTCTCATGCCTGTAACCCCAGCATTTTAAGAGGCCGAGGCGGGTGGATCACTTGAGGTCAGGAGTTCGAGACCAGCCTGGCCAACATGGTGAAACCCTGTCTTTACTAAAAATACAAAAAAAGTTAGCTGAGTGTGGTAGTGGGTGCCTGTAATCCTAGCTACTTGGGAGGCTGATGTGGGAGGATTGCTTGAGCCCAGGAGGCAAAGGTTGCAGTGAGCCAAGATCGCACCACTGCACACCCCAGTCTGGGTGACAGAGCAAAACTCCGTCTCAAAAAAATAAATTAATATAATATATATTTTTTAAAGAGGGAAAGAGATTTCTTTTCTCCTTAGACTAAGAAATTCAGGCCCCAGTCCCCTCCTCCCCTGCACACAGGAGTCCAGGCAAGCCTCACTTTCTCCAGGACCCAGGTATCTGGGCCCCTAGATTTCCCCTCCCTCAGGACCAAGAAGTTCAAGTCCTCTGCCCTCCTGGTCCTCACTCTCTCTCCTTGACCTGGGATGCAGTCCTCAGCCTCAGGGCCCCCTGCCTGAGCTCCCACTGTCTACAAGACCTACGTGGTACCTTCAAGGAGGAGAATCCCACATTCAGGAACCAGCTGGACCTGAAGTTTCACAAAAGTCCATGGAAACCTCCACCACAACCCCTCCCTGCCCCTGAGCTTTCTCAGAGGACCCTGGCATCCAAACTCCCCAGCCACGTAATTAGGCAAACAGGCTTCATGGTGGAGTCGCTTCCCGTCCCTGGAAGCAGCTTTGCTGGCATCACCACTGCTTCTTTGTCCTACTCTGGACAGTTCCTTGGGCAGCGGTCAACATCCTGACCGTGAAAAACCAGGGAGCTGCTGGTCCCTCCTCTCTCAGGACACAGAAGTCCTAAGTCAAAGTTGTGGTCCGAAGACCACACCACCCATGACTACAGCCTCGCCTTCTGTCTACACTGCAGGGTGCCCACTACGCTGCGAAATATGTAAGGCGCCCGGGAGCAGGTGCCATGGCCAAATGAGGACCTGCAGCAGCGACAAGGACACATGTGTGCTCCTGGTGGGGAAGGCTACTTCAAGTAAGACGATGTGGCCTGGGACCTGGTGGGGAGATGGGGTGTACCTTCAGGGTGGAAGAGACTACCATGCTGAGGGGGGATCATCATGGTTCTCAAGATGGGGGAGCGTGGGAAGAAATCAGTGGAGAGCAGGAAAGAGGGAAAGACCATCATGAGATGGAGGGAAGAGAAATAAATGGTGTGATGGAAATCATTATTGTCACGGGATTCTGAAAATGAGACTGTCCTAAAGAGAAGGAAAACGGGGGGAGGAGTGAGAGTTAATAGACTTTCTTAGGCAGAAGAGGGGTAAGGAAAGACATTGTGTGTGGGGGGGGCAGAGAAATAGTGAGAGGGGAAGAATCTAACTGGCAGGAGGTGGAAATGGTGGGGAGTGGATAGAGAAGGAAGAGGCTGGGCTGGGGTGGGAGAGTGTTAAAAGGAAGAGGTCATTCCTGGCAGCAGAGGGAGGAGAGATGATGTTGGAGTGTTGGAGTAGTGGGAGAGACAGAAAAGGGACCACCCCAAACAGGAGAGGGACGATAACCTCGAAGTATGGAACAAACCATTTTTTTTTCTTTTTTGAGACGGAGTCTCGCTCTGTCACCCAGGATGAAGTGCAGTGGCACGATCTCTGCTCACTGCAACCTCCACTTCCCGGGTTCAAGCAGTTCTCCTGCCTCAGCCTCCCAAGCAGCTGGAATTACAGGTGCGTGCCACCACGCCTGGCTAATTTTTGTTTTTAGTAGAGACGGGGTTTCGCCATGTTGGCCAGGCTGGTCTCCAACTCCTGACCTCAAGTGATCCTCCCGCCTCGGCCTCCCAAAGTGCTGGGATTACAGGCATGAGCCACCGTGCCTGGCTGAGCAAATCATCTTAAAGAGGAGAAGTAGAGACAGGGAGGGGGAGATGTGGATGAGCAAAATAAAAGGGAGGCCAGGCACGGTGGTTCACGCCTGTAATCCCAACACTTTGGGAGGTTGCGATGGGAGGATCGCTTAAGCCCAGGAGTTTGAGATCAGCCAGGACAACAAAAAGAGATCCCATCTCTACAGAAAAAAAAAAAAGAAAAGAAAAAAATTAGTTGTGCAGGGTGGCACATGCCTGTAGTCCCAGCCACTTGGGAGGCTGAGACAGGAGGATCACTTGAGCTTGGGAGATCGAGGCTGCAGTAAGTTAAGTGCACACCACTGCGCTCCAGCCTGGGTGACAGAGGGAAACCTGTCTCAGAAAATAAAATGGAAGAGAGAAGGTGGGCATGAGTTAAATGAAAGAGACCACCCCAGACCTGAAAAAGGATGGAGGAGAAAGGGAGCAATGGAAGAGACCAGTGGGGAACAGGGATGTTTATACAAAGCTGAAAGAGACTTTTAGTCACAGGAGGAGAGATGGTGAGGCCTGGTGAGGGAATGAAGGTGACTTCCGATGCAGGGAGAAACCACTGGTCAGGAGGGGCTGTGAAAGGAAAGTGAGATAGAAGATCACCCAGCCAGCGTTGGTGGGTTAGGGAAGAACCTGAAAGGCTTGAAGAGACCCCCACATCCCGACATAGAAGAGGAAACGCACCCTGGGGAAGGGAGGAGAGGGAGCTGGGGGACCCCTCGATGGGGTGAAGGGGGAACCAGTGAATTGGGTAGGAAGAGACCACCACATGGTGGGGAGGGGGAAGGCCCGGGAGGCTGGAAGAACCCACCTTAAACATAGACCTGAAAATAGCTAAGAGGGGCAGCAAGAGACCCTTGATGGGAGGTCTGAGGAGTGACCATGGCAGGATCTGAGAGAGGAGGATGCCTGTTGCTGGGACTGGGGTTCATTGAAAGAGACTACAGGGTGGGCGGGGGAGTGGCGGGGAGTTATGGAGGCTGGAAGTTATGGAGGCTGGAAGAGACCATTTCAGGAAGGCATGGGGGTGGCCATAGGCGGCCTGAAATAGAGCAATCCTGGCAGGACAGGGAGAGATGGGTGGCCGTGGGTGGGGTGGGGTGGAAGGGACCACATCCGGCAGGCTGAGGTTGGCAATGGGGAGCTGGAAGAGACCACCGAAGGCCTACTAGGGGCTATGGCAGCGGG
Organism: Macaca thibetana thibetana; assembly: GCF_024542745.1. NCBI lineage: Eukaryota > Metazoa > Chordata > Mammalia > Primates > Cercopithecidae > Macaca > Macaca thibetana. The sequence goes on from NC_065596.1 coordinate 24,368,327, forward strand.
AGGGAGGGCTACCTAAGAAACCACTCCAGGCCATGCATCAGACAGATTAGGCCGCATGGCTCTAGGGGGCTTGAAAGAGACCACCCTGGCCGGGAGGGAGCAATGGCTCCCGCCTGTAATCCCAGCACTTTGGGAGGCCCAGGTGGGGGGGATCACCTGAGGTCAGGAGTTCGAGACCAGCCTGGCCAACATGGTGAAACCCCGTCTCTGCTAAAAATACAAAAAAATAGCTGGGCATGGTGGCGGTCGCCTGTGATCGCAGCTACTCGGGAGGTGGAGGTTGCAGTGAGCGAGATCTCTCCATTGCACTCCAGCCTGGGCGACTCTGTCTAAAAAAAAGAAAAAAAAAGAAAGAAAAACAAGAAAGAGACCACCCTAGGAAGTTGTGGGGTTGGGGAGGCCTAGGGTTAGGTGAGACTTTGAGGCAGGGGTTGAGGCCAGGGAGTGGTCAGCCAGCACCGTCCCACCTGTCCCCATCCCACAGACGGCAAGGAGTGGGTGCACACCTACAAGGGCTGCATGAGGTCCCAGGATTGCTACTCCGGCGTTGTATCCACCACCATGGGCCCCAAGGACTACATGGTAACCAGATCCTTCTGCTGCCAGAGCGACGGCTGCAACAGTGCCTTTTTGTCTGGTAAGAGCCCGTGGTGTGTGGTGTGTGCTCTGGGTCTCTACTGACCCTTGCTGTAGCTACTTGCCGGCTCTGAGCCTGTTTCCTTACCTGTAAAATGCAGTGTCTGTTAGCAACCCTGGTGTTCCCCGGGGTTGTTGGGAGGTTGGGGGAACGGTTTAAACATCCCTAATTCACCTTACACTTCATCCTCATCCTCAGTTCCCTTGACCGATCGTACTGAGAATGGCCTGATGTGCCCCGCCTGCACTGCAACCTTCAGGGACAAATGCATGGGGCCCATGACCCGCTGTACTGGCCAGGAAAACCGCTGCGTCTCCTTATCTGGACACGTGCAGGCTGGTGAGTGGTGCCTGGATCTCTCGAGAAGGAAACAGAACTAGAGGCCCAAACTTCTAGGTTCCATGAGAGGAGAGGATTCCAGATAAGTGGGTGAGGATGTGTTCTGGGATTATGAGGAAGAAGGGGCTGAGGTCCCTGATTCCAGTCTGAAATCTCCCTTTCAGGTATCTTCAAACCCAGATTTGCCATGCGGGGCTGTGCTACAGAGAGTATGTGCTTCGCCAAGCCTGGTGCTGAACTGCCCACAGGCACCCATGTCCTCTTCCTCCACCATACAGAGTGCACTCACTCCCCCTGGAAAGCTATCTGAACCGAGGAAGATATACGTGGTGTGAAGTCCCCATTTGTCCTCAGCCTGTAACTCCCCGTGTGCCTATAAAAAAGTTAATAGAGCAAGCCTGAGTCCTTGTGGTGTGATGTATCTTGAGGAGATAGAATGCAGGAAATAAAGGGTCTCAATCCTCATTTCAAATCCTCTCCTTTAGAGGAAGAGAGGGAAGGCCCTGCCTTCTTTCTTTCTTTTTTTTTTTTTTTAGACAGGGTCTCACTCTGTCACCCAGGCTGGAGTGCAGTGGTGCATTCAAGGCTCACTGCGGCCTCAACCTCCCGGGCTCAAGTGATTCTCCCACCTCAGCCTCCCTAGTAGCTGGGACTACAGGCATGCACCACCATGTCCGGTGATTCTCCCACCTTGTTCTCCCTAGTAGCTGGGACTACAGGCATGCACCACCATGTCCGGTGATTCTCCCACCTTCTTCTCCCTAGTAGCTGGGACTACAAGCGTGCACCACCACGCCCTGCTAATTTTTTATTTTTTGTAGCAACAGGGTTTCACTATGTTTCCCAGGCTGGTCTTGAACTCCTGGGCTCAAGCGATCCTTGGCCTCCCAAAGTGCTGGGAGGACAAGGTGTGAGTCACCATTCCTGGCGGCCCTGCCTTTTATGAAGGGGTTACTCTTTGCCAGGTCCCTGTGCTGTGTTTTCCATGCTATACCTCATTTCATGATCATAACAACTCTGTGAGGTTGATATTATTAACCCCACTCTACAGATGAACAAACTGAGGCATAGATTGTGGGTGTCATTTGCTTGGGTCAAACAACTAGGGAGGATCAGAACCTTGATTTGAACCCAAGTCTGGTATACTTCAGAGTCCATGATCATCTCTCTCAATTAACTGCTTCCTCTTTTTGCCTCAATGTTCATGTCTGCAAAACGTAGATATTAATAGTTATAACCTCAAGGTTGTTGTAAGAGTTAAATGAAAGACAATTTAAAAAGCACCTAGTGCAATGCCTAGCACCTTTAAGACCATGTGGATTCTAAAGACAATGTATGCCTGAGTAAACAGTAATCATCATAATAGCTGCCACTTACTGAGTGGCCATTAGTTGACAGGTGCTAAACATTGACATCAATTGGGACAGACTAGATGATGTTACAGTAACAAAACAAGTCCCTGATCTCAGTGGTTTAAAACAACAAAGTTGTATTAACTAACACTGTAGTAATGCTGTATAACAAATCATCCTAAAACTGAGACTTCTTTTTTTTTTTTTTTTTTTTTTGAGACGGAGTCTCGCTCTGTAGCCCGGGCTGGAGTGCAGTGGCCGGATCTCAGCTCACTGCAAGCTCCGCCTGCCAGGTTTACGCCATTCTCCTGCCTCAGCCTCCCGAGTAGCTGGGACTACAGGCGCCCGCCACCTCGCCCGGCTAGGTTTTTTGTATTTTTTAGTAGAGACGGGGTTTCACGGTGTTAGCCAGGATGGTCTCGATCTCCTGACCTCGTGATCCGCCCGTCTCGGCCTCTCAAAGTGCTGGGATTACAGGCTTGAGCCACCGCGCCCGGCCCTCTTTTTTTTTTTTTTTTGAGAGAGAGTCTCACTCTGTCTCCCAGGCTGGAGTGCAGTGAAACCATCACAGTTCACTGCAGCCTCAACCTCATGGGCTCAATGGATCCTCCCCGCTCAGCCTCCCTAGTAGCAGCGACTACAGGCATGCGCCACCACGCCCAGCTATTTCCTGTGGGTTTTTTTTTTTTTTTTTTTTTTTTTTTGTAGAGACAGGGTTTCCCCATGTTACCCAGGCTGGTCGCAGACTCCTGGGTTCAAATGATCCACCCACCTAGGCCTCCCAACATGAAAACTGAGACTTATACCAACAAGCATTCTTCTAAGGGTTTGTGGGATGGCTGCTTTGGTTCCAGTTTGGGAGGATTCAGGTCTCTTCCATGAGATTCCACAATTTTCTGGGATCAGCAGCTCCCTGGCAAATGTTCTCATGGCACATCACGGGAGCACAAAAGCCAAGGGCATTTAAGGCCCTTGCTAAGGTTAGGTCTGCTAAAATTCCATTAAGTAAATCAAATGGTCAAACCCATCAGTGGAGCAGGGAAATATACTCCCCCTCCAGTGGAAGGGAGAGGAGTGGATATTTGCTGAATGACTGCCCATTCTCAAAAGGTTAACTTTTCCTTCACCCTAGCACTATCCAGAGGGTGTTCTGCTCATCATAGTCATAAATCAGCCACTGGCAGGGTGTGGTGGCTCACGCCTGTCATCCCAGCACTTTGGGAGGCCGAGGCAGGAGGACCACTTGAGCCCAGGAGTTTGAGACCCATCTGGGCAAAAATACAAAAAAAAAAAAAAAAATAGCCAGGCGTGGTGGTGCACACCTGTAGTCCCAGCTACCTGGGAGGCTGAGGCGGGAGGATTGCTTGAGTCTGGAAGGTGGAGGCAGCAGTGAGCTGAGATCTTGCCACTGCACTCCAGCCTAGCTGACAGAGACCCTGTCTTAAATAAATAAGTAAATAAATAAATAAATAAATAAATAAAGCATCCACCAATTTGAACGTGGCCAATTTCTGTGTCACGGGAAGTTTACCATGGGTAATCACACGCTGTGATCCAGAAGTGACTTAATACAAGTCACTGGATGGAGTTAGTCACATGGCCCACCTGGCCACATGGGGACCAGGAAGTGAGATCCTGCCCCAAGGTCAGAAGGCAGAGGACTGGCCATGTTTCATTAACAGCACAAATGACCACCATGACCCCTTAGAAGCTGTTTTTCATTTTATTTTCACTACTTTATGTGATAGGCACTATTATTCGCATCCCTGTTTTCAGGAGACATCGGAGGCTCAGAGGGCTGTCACATTGGAGGTCCCACAGCCTAAAAAGTGGCAGAGTTTAAGATTTTAATCACTGAGTCATGTTGTTGGGCAGAAAGAGACCACATCACACACAGAGAGAACAAGTCTGTTATTAGTTGCTTTTGCTACATAACAAACCACTCCAAAATTTAGTGGTTTAGAACAATCACCTATTTAGTTGATGATTCTCTGGGTTGCCACTTGGTCTGGGATCAGCTGGGCAGTTGTTTCGCTGGTCTCAGCAGGGTTCAGCTGCCTATCAGCTAGGGAGCTCTGTTCCAGAGGTCGGTTGGCTATGGGTGGCGGGGATCAAGGATGACTGGGCCATGTGTCTCTTTTCTCTTTATTACCCAGCAGGTTAGTCCAGGTCTTTTCTTTTTCTTTTCTTCTTTTTATTTTTTTAGACATTGTCTTGCTCTGTCACCCAGGCTGGAGTGCAGTGGAGCCATCGTAGCTCACTTCAGCCTTGACTGGGCTCAAACAATCTGCTTGCCTCAGCCTCCCCAATGTAGTTGGGACCACAGGCACACACCACCACATCTGGCTAATTTTGTTGTAGTTGCTTTTTTGTAGAGATGGGGGTCTTGCCATGTTGCCCAGGCTGGTCTCGATCTCCTGGGCTCATGAAATTCTTCCCTTTGCCTCCCTAAGTGCTGGGATTCTGGGTATAAGCCACCATGCTCAGCCAGCCTGGGGGTTGGATGTGGCAGTGGTGGTAGGGATACCAAGGGGAGCAAAAGAGGAAGTCCCAGTGCATAAGCACTTTTTTTTTTTTTTTTTTTTGAGACGAAGTCTCGCTCTGTTGCCCAGGCTGGAGTACAGTGGCGCAGTCTCACCTCACTGCAACTTCCACCTTCCAGGTTCAAGCTATTCTCCTGCCTCAGCCTCCCGAGTAGCTGGGACTACAGGTGTGCACCACCACACCCGGCTAATTTTTTGCATTTTTAGTAAAGACAGGGTTTCACTGTGTTAGTCAGGATGGTCTTGATCTCCTGACCTTATGATCCGCCCGCCTCGGCCTCCCAAAGTGCTGGGATTACAGGTGTGAGCCACCGCACCCGGCTGCTTAAGTACTTTTCAAGCCTCTGCTTGTATCATGTTTGCTATTGTTCTAGTGGCTGAAGCAAACCACATAGTCAAGTCTAAAAGGAGAGCAACAATCCAAGGGCATGGCTACAGAAAGGCTGGCCCAATTGGGGTCATTAATGGGTACAGCTGGCTCCAGAGCTAAGGCGCTTTACCATCATAAGCTCCCAATGTTTAAACAGTAAGTCTGCCTGCACTCCTTCCAAGGTGGCAAAACTCAGATAGTGATAAATTCTCTTGATCACAGCCCAGTCTTTTCCCAGCAGATTCCCCACCATCCCTCCTATGCCCAGATGCTGGAGTCTAGGTTTCCAGCCCAGTTAAAATCTCAAGGATCTTTCTTTTCCCTCAAACTCCAAAAGAACAGACACGCAATAGGATTTCTATTCATTTTTATTCATTCCTCCAAAGAGCACCATAGGCCAACCACACCCTTGATGTGTCCTTCATGGTTCCCCACTGCAGTGGACACTAATCCCTCCATCATTGTTCAGGAATGTATGGAACTCTGCTGTAGTGATGAGGTTGTCTCGTCCACTCACCCAAGTTTTCCATGCCTGTTCTGCTTCTGATGGCAGTGCCAAAATTCATCATACATTTCCTTGAATTCCTGCCTCCAAGGGTCTTCCAGCCCTGTGGTGCCATGCAGACACACTCCAATGGAGGCCAGTGATCTGTCTACAAGGGAGTCTTAGTCTTTTCTGCTTGGATGCTCCCAGAGACAGATGCCTACTTATGTCTTCACAAAGACTAAAATTCAATCCCATCAAAAGTCATGATTTAAAAGGCGACCACCCCCAAAAGAAGTCATAACACTCAAGCATGTCAATATGTACAACGATGTAAACACAACCAATCTACAACTATATCAACACAACCAGCACTCCTCTATGGGCACAGACACACACACACAAAATTGTCTTGCTTTCTCAGATATGATCTCTGGCATGACTCCTGCTGGCATGAGGGCAGAGGAAATTGAGAGCAGCAAAGCATATAGCAGTGATGTCAGACAGGACCAAATCAGAGACAGGGTCAAAGTGGCAGAAAAATGAGGAGCACACTCCGAGCAAAGGCATGGGGGTGAGACAAAGGCGCCCGGACTAGAGCCATCTTGGTGCTGCCCAGGGGTGGGTGGCACTCATGTCTGAGCTCCCTGTGTCAGGCTTTTCAGGAAACGGTGCACTGTTATGTGTGTGTATGCATGCATATACATACACACGCTGAATTCTCACCATAACCATGTGAGGTAGATGCCATTTGTGGAGTGACTTGCCCAAGTCAGTAGAAGGACTATCTGCCCCTAGAGCTAGACTGATAGAATTTTCTATGTTGATAGAAGTATTCTATACCTGCACTGTCCAATACTGTAGCCACTAACCACATGTAGCTACTCTGTATTAACACCGTACTACTGCCAATGAAACGTAGAATTTTAAGTTTTATTTACTTTTAATTGAACAGCTGAGGCCAGGTGTGGTCGCCCATGCCTGTAATACCAGCACTTTTGAAGGCTGAGGTGGGAGGATCACTTGAGGCTGGGGGTTCAAAACCAGATTGGTGGCAGGCGTGGTGGCTTATGTATGTAATCCTAGCACTTCAGGAGGCTGAGGTGGGCGGATCGACTGAGGTCAGGAGTTCAAGATGAGCATGGCCAATGTGGTGAAACCCTGTCTCTAAGAAAAATATCAAAATTAGCCGGGCATGGTGGCACACACCTGTAGTCCCAGCTACTCAGGAGGCTGATGCAAGAGAATCAGTTGAACCTGGGAGGCAGAGGTTGCAGTGAGCCGAGGTCATGCCCACTGCACTCCAGCCTGGGTGACAAAGTGAGACTCTGTCTCAAAACAAAACAAAACAAAACAAACAAAACAAAAAAACCCACTAGCTTGGTCAACGTAACAAGACCCGCATCTCTACTTAAAACACTGACACTCGGCCAGGCGCGGTGGCTCACGCCTGTAATCCCAGCACTTTGGGAGGCCAAGGCGGGCGGATCACGAGGTCAGGAGATCGAGACCATCCTGGCTAACATGGTGAAACCCCGTCTCTACTAAAAATACAAAAAATTAGCCAGGCGTGGTGGCGGGTGCCTATAGTCCCAGCTACTCGGGAGGCTGAGGCAGGAGAATGGCATGAACCCGGGAGGCGGAGCTTGCAGTGAGCCGAGATCGCACCACTGCACTCCAGCCTGGGCGACAGAGTGAGACTTCATCTCAAAAAAAAAAAAAAAAAAATTGACACCCATCTCAGTTTTTGGAAAACTATTATATAATTGGAACAACTTGGATATGTAAATCTACTTCTCCAACTATGAATTTTATGAAATTGAAAAACAGGTCAAGCATTTTGGATGAAAATGTATCATGGTAATTGAGATTTGGTGTAAGTGTAAAATATACACCAGATTTTGAAGACAGCATAAAAGAATGTAACATAACTCATTTAAATACCGATGATGCCAGGCGCAGTGGCTCACGCCTGTAATCCTAGTACTTTGGGAGGCCGAGGTGGGCGGATCACCTGAGGTCAGGAGTTTGAGACTAGCCCGGCCAACATGGCAAAATCCCATCTCTAACCAAAAATACAAAAATTAGCGGGCATGGTGGCGGATGCCTGTAATCCCAGCTACTCGGGAGGCTGAGGCAGGAGAATCACTTGAACCCGGAAGGTGGAGGTTGCAGTGCACTGAGATTGTGCCACTGCACTCCAGCCTGGGCAACAGAGCGAAGCACCATCTCAAACAAACAAAACAAAACAAAAAACGACGATATGTTGAAAGCTATTTTAGATACATTGGGTTAAGTAAAACATGTTAAAATGAATTTAACCTGTTTCCTTTTACTACTCTAATGTGGCTATTAGAAAACTTGGCTGTAATCTGAGCACTTTAGGAGGCTGAGGTGGGCAGATAACTTGAGGCCATGAGTTCAAGACCAGTTTAGCCAATGTGCTGAAACCCCATCTCTACCAAAAATACAAAAATTAGGCTGGGTGTGGTGGCTCATGCCTATAATCCCAGCACTTTGGGAGGATGAGGCCAATGGATCACCTGAGGTCAGGAGTTCAAGAGCAGCCTGTCCAACACAGTGAAACCCCATCTCTACTAAAAATACAAAAATTAGCTGGGCGTGATGGTGCGTGCCTGTCATCCCAGCTACTTGGGAGGCTGAGATTGCAGTGAGCCAAGATCGCACCACTGCACTCCAGCCTGGGTGACAGAGCAAGACTCTGTCTCCAAAAAATAAATAAATAAATAAAATAAAAATATAAAAATTAGCTGGGCGTGATGGCTCACACCTGTAATCCCAGGACTTTGGGAGGCCAAGGCGGGTGGCCTGAGGTCGGTAGTTCGAGACCAGCCTGACCAACATGGTGAAACCTCGTCTCTACTAAAAATATAACAATTAGCCAGGCATGGTGGCATATGCCTGTAATCCCAGCTACTCAGAGGGCTGAGGCAAGAGAATCACTTGAACCTGGGAGGCGGAGGCTGCAGTGAGCCAAGATATTGCCACTGCACTCCAGCCTGGGTGACACAGTGAAGCTCCATCTGAAAAAAAAAAAAAAAAAGAAAAGAAAAGAAAAGAAAACTTAAAATGACATATATGTGGCTTGCATTTTGCTTCTACTGGACAGTGCTGCCCTGAAGCTCTCCCATTCCATCACGTGGCTGACATGCCTGATTGCAGGGCTTAGACACTAATATGAGGGGGTAAAGAGATGTAGTGGATATTACAGATATGTATGAATATTCTTCCCCTAAAGCTGAAAGAGCTTTCATGGAAATGCCTGGAGCCATTCAGTATAGAACCAAGTGCTCTTCCCCATGGTAGATAACTCAACTTTGATGGGACAAATTGTGTCAGCAGTGGGGGAGACAGTGGTACCATCCCTTGAGTATCTCCCCTTGGATCAGTCACCCTTGTCTTCAGCTTCTAAGAGAGACAGGATCTCAAAACTCTTGAAGGTTCTTGTCCAGCCCTTTCATTTCACAGATGGGAAAATAAGGCACTGTCCAAGTAACACACAGTGACAGTGGCAAAGTTGCGCTTGCTTCCCAGGCCCCTGACCTCAGACAAGGGTGTTCTCTCCAATTAAATGCTTGTTTCTCCTTATCTTGCTCCATTTTCCTATCTTGTGGCAAGAGATCAACAATCGAAATTCCAATCCTAGTTCTGACACTGATCAATGAAATGAACATGTAGGCTGGGTGTGGTGGCTCACACCTGCAATTCCATCAAGGCAGGAGATCACTTGAGGCCAGGAGTTCAACACTAGTGTGGGCTACAAAGCTAGAACCCGTCTCTACAAAAAATTTGGTGCTGTGTACCTACAGTCCCAGCTACTCTGTAGGCAGAGGTGGGAGGATCATTTGAGCCCAGGAGTTGGAGGTGGCACTGAGCCACGATCATCCCACTGTATTCCAGCCTAGGCAACAGAGCAAGACCCTGTCTCTAAAATAATAATAATAATAATAGTAAAAAATATTTACGAAGCACCTATTGTATCAGTCACCTATTGTTCTAGATACTGGGGGAACAACAGAGAACAGGACAGGCAATGGGTCAAAAGCCAGTAAATAGGTAAATAAATAAGATCATTTTTGACAGTAATAATTGCTACAAGGAAACTCAACTGGCCGAAATGAATGGGGGGATGTGAGTTACTTCAGATAGGGTGGTCAGGGAGGTGAAGGCCTCCCTGAGGGGATATGTGAGCTGAGATCTGACTGAGCGAGTCACAGGAAGGTTTGAGAGTAGAACAGGAAGTTGTGAGTAGAGCCTTGAAGGAAAGAGAACAGCAGGTGCAAGGGTCCCCAGGCAGGACTCAAGGTGGCCACTCAGGCATCAGAAAGAAAGTCAGGTGGGCATGATGGCTCACACGTGTAATCCCAGCACTTTGGGAGGCTGAGGCGGGTAGATCACCTGAGGTCAGGAGTTTGAGACCAGCCTGGCCAACAGGGTGAAACCCCTTCTCTACTCAACTACAAAAATTAGCCAGGTGTGGTGGCACATGCCTGTCATCTCAGATACTCGGGAGGCTGAGGCAGGAGAATCGCTTGAAGCTGGGAGCAGGAGATTGAAGTGAGCGGTGATCACATCCCTGTACTCCAGGCTGCGTGACAGGGCGAGACTCCATCTCAAAAAAATAAAAAATAAAAAAAGGAAGGAAAGCCTATCAGGCTGGACAGGAGTGGGAAGGGGCAGTGAATGAGAATAAGCAAGGGCCGGACCCTCAGGGCCTCAAGCCTGCCCTCTCTGGACTTTGCTCTTTCTGTCTACAACAAAAGGGATTCTATCGCTTGGATTCTCAGATCCTCCTTTTCTGTTTTTGACACTGAAGAATTCTGTAACCTGCAGCTTTTCCCCTACATGTGGCTAGCAGCCTAGAACATTCCAGGCACTGTGGTTTCTGCCTTTGCTTCATTCACTCCTGGCATATTCCCATGGTCTCAAATGCCTGGCCACCCATTTGGTGGGCCCCTGGCTCAGCGCAGTACCCTCTATGTACATCAGAAAGCAGAGTCTCTTGGGGATACCTAAGGTGTCCATATAGAAGTGTTTGGACCAATGCAGCAGTACAGCTGTTCTTCCAAAAAGGAAGTTGCACAAAACACCAAGGCCAAAAAAAGAGAGAAACAGACTCTTTTCCTGAAGAAGAGAGACAGAGAAACAGACTCCCCAGAGATCATCTGAATTGCTCAGCACCTAGAAGATGAAGGCAGTCATATCCCTTCCCAGTCACACTCACAGAGGCAGTTGCCGGGATCCCAATACAAAGTTTGGAGGAGCTGTCTCTGAGGTATTCTTTCCTGCCCTTCCACACCCAGAAGGCCTCATTCCTGGTCCCTGGCTACTTCTAGAGCCCACCATGCCCAGACCTCTTACCCACCTCACCTCATTTTTGTGGGACCACCCTCCCTACATACTTTTGGAGGGCAATTATAGAAACCCATCCACTCCCCAGGAGAGATCAAGAAGTCTCCAGCTTTCTCCCACAAGCCCCCTGATCCGTCCTCCAGATGCAGACCTCCCCTTACCCAAGAATTAGGAACCAAGGTCCACAGCCATCTTAGGACCCTAGAGTCTGAGACCCCGGAGGCCTCCGCCACCCCATCAAGACTCAAAGCCCACTGCTCCTTGGGGACCTGTATGCAGGCTTTTTCCCCCAGAGAAATGTAGACCCTGTTTCCCTCTGAGGCTCTGAAGCCCAAGAGTTCCAGCTCCCTGGGGCGCTCAGGTCTCCCTCCCCTATACTGGAGTTTAGGTACCAGTCATGGACACCTCCCCACCAATTAGGAAACAGGACTTCTCCCCTCCCCTGGAGGACTAAACATCCAGTAACTCCAGTTTCTACTCCCTAGGAGACAAAGACATAGTCCCTGCTAGACTCTGGGCCACCAACTTCCTTCAGGACAGAAGGGTCTGGATGTCATGCACCATGGTTCCCAAAGAAATCAGGATTCCTGGCAGGGCACGGTGGCTCACGCCTGTAATCCTAGCACTTTGGGAGGCCCGGGCGGGTGGATCGCCTGAGGTCAGGAATTCAAGGGCAGCCTGGCCAACAGGCTACTAAAAATACAAAAATTAGCCAGGCTTGGTGGCAGGCACCTGTAAATCCAGCTACTCCGGACGCTGAGGCAGGAGAATCGCTTGAACCTGGGAGGGAGAGGTTGCAGTGAGCCGAGATCGCGCCATTGCACTCCAGCCTGGGCAACAAGAGACTTCGTTTCAAAAAAAAAAAAAAAAGGAAAAAAAAAAAAGAAATTAGGATTCCTGTCCCCCAGACTCTCTGAATCCAGGTGATGAGAAGTCACACATCCCAGCTAGAAATCAGAGTCCACATCCCTTTCAAGCACCCAGGATTAAGCCCAGGCATCCCCTGCCACAGTCTGGACCCTCAAGCCCCCTCCCACCTCTCACTGGGCAGACTCAGGGGGTGCCAGTACAGCCTCAGCATCAGCCCGCATCTCATCCAGAGCCTGCAGCAGTACGCCGTGAGCCGCTCGGTAGCCCAGGCCACCTGTCGCCGCTGCGCCACCCGCAGGCCACAGGAAGGAGAGAGCACCCAGTGCTGCGCCCCCAGCAGTGCCCTCGCCCGCCCAGGCGCCCAGCCTTGCTTCGACCTCGGCGCGCGTCACCGGGCCTGGGAAATGAGCGCGCGCTGCCAGCTCCCCAGGAGCCAGGCCCAGGGCACGCTCACGTCGAGCCAGTGCCGCGGGTTCCAGTCCCAGGCCCCGTCGCCACTCCGCCAGCTGACCCCGCAGAAGTGCCACGTCGCATGCCCAGCCCAGCCCTGGGAGTGGTGCCGCCGCCGCTGCCAGACTAGCCAGCAGAGCTGGCCTCCACGCCCCGGCCCGCAACGCCGCAGCCTTGGTTCGGGCAGCGCTGGGAGATGCTGGTGGCAGTGCCAGCAGCAGCGCCCCTGCCTGGGCTGGGGGGAGCGCTTGCCGCAGCCATTCGCATAGCCCTGGGAGTCCACCAGGCCGTAGGGGGAACACTGGCGGCGGTGCCTCCTCCAACACCTCCCACGTCTCGTCCTCCGGGCTTAACACGGCGGCCCGCTCTGAGTCGCCACCACCTGATTTCTTCATGCCGACAACCTGCTGCAAACCCTCGCTGCCAGCTTTCTCAGGACCTTCCCCGCTGCCTGCTTTCTGCGATCCAGCGCTACATTTCTCCCTTCCCTTACTGAGTGCATTCTCCAATCCCCCTCCGCCTTCGTTCTTTAAGCTCTCGCCGTTGGGTTTCTCCATCTTTCCTTCTCCCAAATACTCCGGATCCTCGCCCTCGCCGTCTGTGCGCACGCAGACAAGAGGCGCATCTGGTAGCACCAAGGCCTGGACCTGGGCCCAGTCCTTCTCAGTGGGGGCCCCAGGGGTGACGAGGATGAGGGCGTCGTAGTGCGTTGGGTGAGAGGCTGCGGCCGCGGTGGTGGCAGTGCCCGTGGGACCCAGAGGCACAGTCCAGAGCACCACATTCGGGCGCTCTGGGGCAGGGAAGGGAGTGGGCCCCGTGGGCGCCGAAGCAGGCGCAGCACCTGGGTCGCCAGGATCCAATCCAAGCAGCATGTCCACCACAAGGCCCACGTCAGCCTTGCCGGCCACGGCCAGGTCTAGCCGTGCGCTGCCCAGGCGCTCCAGGCCTGAGCGCACCCACGACAGCGCAGCCTCCAGGCCGCCGGTCTCAAAGGCCTCACGCACAGCCTCCAGCTCTGCTGCACCCAGCACCTCGAAGCCATCCTGGGCCGGGGGCAGGAGCCTGTGGGGACAAGAAGGGTCAGGGTCAAAGGCAGAAGAGGGGCTGGGTGACATGGACTGGGCTATGAATGACAAGGGCGGAGCTTTCCTAATGATCCCAGAATGGGGCAGGGATAGGAAAGGGAAGGGCCAGACTGACGGCAAGGCAAACAGAAACCAGATGGGGAGGGGCCATGATGATATGGGCGGGGCTTCAAGCAATAATGGAGTCTTGATTATTGAACAGGTGGACTTAAGGTCAGGTTTCCCACTCTAGCCTAAAATGGGGATTGGGCTAAGACTTCCATGGAATACAGTATTTGGGGGCGGGGCTTTTCCAAGGGTCGGCTGTGCCGGGTGGGACAAAACTCAGAGAGGGTGGGGCCTAGAACAAAGAATCGCAACTGTATTGTGGCCTAAACACAAGTCCAGCACTATTTGAGACAGACAAGGTCGCCAAGGCACTCTTTTCAGAGGCTGGGCCTAAGGAGGGTCAGTGAGGGGAGAAATTTCATCTACTAGTTCTTACCAAGGGGGAGTGGCTAAGGTGACTCCCCACCAGGTGAGGCTAAGGAAAAAAGATGATAGTGTACTAGGACAAGGGACTGTCCCTCTCTGAGCCTCATTTTAAAGTCTGTAAAATGAGGAGGCTGGCAGGTGGTAGAGCAAATTCAGGAGGTAGCCAGCAAGTGGGCACAGAAACGAGAGGGAGCTGGAGAAAGGAGGTGGATGAGGATGCCCCAAGATCCTCATTGCTGGTGTGGCTTTAGGTCACTTGAAAACCAAACTGATGGTGGGGAGGGCTCAAGGATTAGAGTTTTCAGGTAAAATCTTCCAGGGGGCTGGGCAAAGTGCCTCACGCCTATAATCCCAGCACTTTGGGAGGCCAGGGAGGGCGGATCACCTTGCTTGGGGCAGGGCCTAGAAAAAGGAGCCTCAGGGCCCCAGCAGATAAAGTGTTAAGATTTTCCCTTTTAATCCTAGGGCTTTGGGAAGCCTGGGTGGGGGCATGGCTTGAGGCCAAGAATTTAAGACCAGCCTGGGGAAACAGTGAGATCCTGTTTTGCAGCCTGTCCTATTAGCTACTCTGGAGGCTGAGGCAGGAGGATCATTTGAGTCCAGGAGGTGGAGGCCCTCAGTGAGCTAGGATAGCAGCACTGCACTCCAGCCTGGGCGATAGAGTGAGACCCTGTCTCAAAAAAAAAAAAAGGCCGGGTGTGGTGGTTCACGCCTGTAATCCTAGCACTTTGGGAAGCTGAGGCGGGATTATTGCTTAAGGCCAGGAGTTCAAATTCAACCTAGTCAACGTAGCGAGACCCTGTCCCTTGGGAAAAAATAATAATAATAGAGCTGGCCGGGCGCGGTGGCTCAAGCCTGTAATCCCAGCACTTTGGGAGGCCGAGACGTGTGGATCACGAGGTAAGGAGATCGAGACCATCCTGGCTAACACAGTGAAACCCCGTCTCTACTAAAAAATACAAAAAAACTAGCCGGGCGAGGTGGCGGGCGCCTGTAGTCCCAGCTACCCGGGAGGCTGAGGCAGGAGAATGGCCTGAACCCGGGAGGCGGAGCTTGCAGTGAGCTGAGATCCGG
This sequence comes from Macaca thibetana thibetana, assembly GCF_024542745.1. Taxonomy (NCBI): domain Eukaryota; kingdom Metazoa; phylum Chordata; class Mammalia; order Primates; family Cercopithecidae; genus Macaca; species Macaca thibetana. The sequence goes on from NC_065596.1 coordinate 24,383,378, forward strand.
CCACTGCACTCCAGCAAGGGGGACAGAGTGAGACTCCGTCTCAAAAAAAAAAAAAAAAAAAAAAATTAATAGAGCTAAGCTCTTTGCCCCAAACTCACTGGGGAAGGGATCTCATGGATCTCAAATAGGACCTAGGTGTGCAGGGTCTCAACTAAGGGACCAAGCCAGAAAGCACTCACCTCTGCAGCGCTTCTGCCTGGCTCTGCAGCGCCGCCCGGAGGCGCTCTAGCTCCTCGCAGCCGTCGCTGCTGCCGCAGTTCGCCTGTAGCACAAACAGATCCGCAGCTCCCAACCCCGCGCTGTTCAGCAGAGCTGCTGTCTGATCACGGGCCTGGGCCGCAGTCTGTGAATCCCCAGGACGGAGGTTCCGCACAGCCAGTAGCGGGGTCCCTCGGGCCAGGGCGGCCCGCGCTGCCTCTCCCAGGGCTGCAGCCAAGGGTTCCCCGTTCCCCTCGGGTCCGGGCAGCACCAGTACCAGCACGTTGGCTTCAGCCGCCCAGGGCCCCGGCGTTGCAGGTGGGCAGCTCAGCTCGCCCAGAAAAAGGCCTGGGCCCGCAGCTCTTAGGCTGGGAACCCCGGAGTCCGGCCGTCCCTCGGGGGCCTCGAGCATCTCCACATCCTTGTCGCACAGCGCCGCAATCAGCGCGGACTTCCCCAAGCCAGGAGGCCCCAGGAACAAGGCGGTCACGTCACCCTGCGGCGGAGGCATGGCTGGAAAGCAACGGGTGGAGAAGACCTGGGTCAGGGAGCACCTAGCCTTTTCCTTTCCTAGCCGCCCCACTCGGAACAAAGGCCTCAGTCCTCCCCCCGGTCCCCTTCGGTTCTTGAGTGTCTCTCTCCAGGACCTAAAAAATCCAGAGCCCAGACCCTATTCCCCAGGGATTCCAGGCGCCCTGTCTGTCCGCCCTCTTTCTAGATGGAAACGTTTCCCTTTCTGCTTCAAAAACTCTGAAATCAGGCGCGGTGGCTCATGCCTGTAATCCCAGTGCTTTGGGAGGCCGAGGCGGGAGGATCGCTTGAGGCCAGGAATTCGAGACCAGCCTGGCCAACATGTGGGACTCTCTGGTAGAGTCTCCGTCTCCACAAAAAATAAAATTTAGCCGGGCCATGGTGGCGTGCGCCGGTAGCCCCAGCTACCCGGAAGGCTGCGGCGGTAGGATCGCTTGAGCCCAGGAGTTGCAGGCTGCAGTGGGCAGTGATCACACCACCGCACTCCAGCCCAGGCGACAGAGCAAGACACTCTCTCAAAAATAAATAAATAAAAATAAAACCTCAGAAATCTGGCTTCCAGTCCCTCCTCCCTCGGACGCATTGTCATTTTTATCCTTCCCCTTCCCCCTTCCACATCACAAACCGAGCAAAAAGCCGACCCACGGGATGAGCGCAGTCGGCGGCGGTGGGTCAGCAACTGAGAAGCCCGACCCCTCGGCCGCAGCGGACGGAGGCCGAAGAGGCCAGGGCGCGGTGATTTAAAGATGCCGGGACGCGTCCCAGTAGCTTTAACCTGACGTCACTCCCTCTTCCAAGGGGGTGTGTCTTGGAAGCGCTACCGCAGAGACCTAGCCCTTCGCAGCGCCTGCGCAGAACGGCCGAAGTGCTCACGCCCCTGTTCGGCGGCCTCGGGGCCTCGAACAATGAAGGAGTCAACGCGCCTGCGCGCCAGGAGCACCTACCCAGACTTGCGCAAAAAGCTTCGGTACCTACGCCGCGGGAGGGTGAACGTCATCATAACGCACCATAGTGCAGAGAAGGACCCCTCCCGTTATTTTGAGGACCGGACTGGTGCGACTATACTACTGCCGGATGCCAAATCCGGGATCTCGGCTCCGAGAGGCTCATCTGGCAAAAGGGCGCGGAAACCACGGGGGCCCTGAGACTGAGTGGGCTATCCCACTTCTCTCTGGGTGGCGGGGCTGTAGCTAGCGACTGACAGGCGCAGCGAAAGGCAGCCCTCTGCTGTACGGAGGAAAACTGAGGCCTGGGAGCAGGAACCTGTAGGCAGCGCTTGAGGGTAGCGGGATAGCAGCTGCTAGTGCGCGTGGGAGGCGGGGGCTCTGGGCGGAACAAAAATCACAGGATGTCAGAGGATGTTTCCCGGGAAGAACTGGAATAAAGGGTGGGTATCACTACCTGCCCCAAGACACTTGAGACTGGGATGACGCTGGTGTCAAAGATCAAGACTCCCACGCTGAGTTCAGGGAGTTAGTTTGATGCAGCAGGTCATAGGTCACACCAGTGAAAAGACTCTTGAGTCCCAAACCCAGGAAGTCTTTTGGGAGGTTTGAAGCTTCTCTTAGCAAGAACTCCATCAATTAGAGTTCAAGGAGATAGTATGTCGTAAGGGTCAAAAGCAGGCAAGGAGAGCCTATGGCGATGTCAAAGGTCATAGACTTAGGGTGCCCTCTAAGACTGGTAACAGATGAACAGCTTCACTCATGCACGCTCCTCTCCTGACTAGAAGGGTCCCAGCACCATGGAGGACCCGAACTCTGAAGAGAACATGAAGCAGCAGGATTCACCCAAGGAGAGAAGTCCCCAGAGCCCAGGAGGCAACATCTGTGAGTACACATGGCTGGCTGGCTAGAGGAGGGCGGGGTGCAGGAGCTGATGCTAAGATCATCTCTGTGGCACTTCAGTGTCCAAGGCGCCACAGAGTTTTGCCTGTTGAGAAGGGGCTGTAATGGTCCCTGAGCTGCCCTAGCAGGAAGTGCATCTCCTCACACCGGCTTATGTGGCCAGAGTACTCACCCTCCTCTGGCCACATAAGCAGGATTGCAACGCTTATGCATTCAGAGGGATAGGGTGGCTTCCAAGAGAGGCTTGGGTTGGAGACGTGGCTGGGAATGGTTCTATTGGGAGAAAAGCCCCAAGATTCTGGTCCCACCTGTGTCCTAGACTTTCAGTGTAACTTGAGCCTTGGTTTCCCTGACTGTCAAAAGAGGGTGGCACTATCCACCTCACAGGGCGGTTATGGGATTAACTGCAGCAAAGGGGAAAGCCAGGGGTTAATGATGGTAGCCAGTTTGCCATGTAATAGCAACACCTCCTGCTGTTTTATTATGAGCTAGGTGTATTTATTCTCATATTATGAACGATTTTAACATTCATTATCTCATTCAGTCCTTCTAATAATAGGCCCTTTAAACTGGGAACTGAGGCAGAGAGAGGTATTTGTAACAAGAGCTGTAGTCTCAATGCCCTTGAGCCTGAGATTACCGGAAACACACGTGCAGTTGAACACGTTGGGTTTATTTCTCGCTGCAATGAAGAACACACACCATGGGGGAACTGTGGGGTGTCTCACTAAGAGTGGTAAAAACGACATAGGATTTGGGCTTGTGGGTGGTGATTTTGGGGAATGTACGAGCAAAATTGTTTTGCTGTGGATTGGATGCTACCAGGAAGCAGGGGCAATTCTATGATTGGCTATCGTAATAAATCTTATCCAGAAGGAGGAAGGAAGAAGGCAAGGCTCAAGCTCTGACTGATAAAGTAGCAGCAGACATTCACATGAGCCAGGATAGGAGGATGTTTGGTCATTTTTCTGCTTGGACAGCATTCATATTTTGTCTGTGCTCAGACATTATTATGATGTAGTCTTGTCTTGATTCATTCTAGTCACAGCATGACCTTGTCTGTCCTTGATATTTTGTGAAAATTTATTTTCAACAGAACACCAAGGTCTAGCTGTGAGTACCAGGCCATATCCTGGATGTCGGGCTGGATTTCTCTGTTATCATTAGTCATAATTGCAAATGACTGTACAGCAATTCATTTATTCCTTCCAACAGTCCTATGGAGTAGATACTGTTATTAGCCCATTTTCCAGATAAGGAAACTGGTGTAATTGCCTAGGAAGTGGTGGAGCTGAGATTCAATCCCAGGCAGTCTGGCTCCAAAGGCTGTGCTGTAATCACCATACCCCTCTGTTGGGCAGGCTGACTCTCTGGGTTCCAACCCTGACTCCACCATTTCCTTTCCTAGCCTCATTGACTATGGGCAACTTGCCTAACCTCTTTGAATCTCAGTTTGCTCATCCATAAAATAGGTCCAAGAACAGTTCTCCTGTTTGGTTGTCCAGCATTAGCATAGAACCGAGCACATAGCACACTCAATGTTAATTGTTGGTATGATTCTGGGGTTCAGGAGAGGTCCTGGAGACTCCTGCCGGCCTCCCCTGACCTCTCCGCACATCTCTCAGGCCACCTGGGGGCCCCGAAGTGCACCCGCTGCCTCATCACCTTCGCAGATTCCAAGTTCCAGGAGCGTCACATGAAGCGGGAGCACCCAGCGGACTTCGTGGCCCAGAAGCTGCAGGGGGTCCTCTTCATCTGCTTCACCTGCGCCCGCTCCTTCCCCTCCTCCAAAGCCTTAATCACCCACCAGCGCAGCCACGGTCCAGCCGCCAAGCCCACCCCACTGGTTGCAACCACTACTGCCCAGCCCACCTTCCCTTGTCCTGACTGTGGCAAGACCTTTGGGCAGGCTGCTTCTCTGAGGCGGCACCGCCAGATGCATGAGGCCCGTGCCCCTCCTGGCACCTTCGCCTGTACAGAGTGCGGTCAGGACTTTGCTCAGGAAGCAGGGCTGCATCAACACTACATTCGGCATGCCCGAGGGGAGCTCTGAGTGCAGCTTAAGCGTCTCCGTGGTGACAGCTGGCTCTGTGGCCAGTAGGACTCACCCATGATACGGGGTGCAGGAATTCCGGGGGCCCTGAGGGATTTGCTTCCCTCCCCTGGGAAGGCAGAGGGCTCCTAATAAAGAGGACCCAGAAGATTCTCATTTAGAGCTTCAGTCTTTGGAGGACACAGGGCCTTCGTGAGACAGTGAAATCAGACAATAACGAGATCTTTCGTTAAAAAAAAAAAGGGAATGGAGTGCGGGAGAGAAATGGTTTGTGTCTTCCTTATTCCCAGTTAAACACCTAGCTGCAGACTGTGTCATCACCCTTCATTCTTCCCAGACGGATGCCATGGGCAATGGAAGCAAAATGCCCTGGACCTTTGCCTGAATGGGGGCAGGGAAGGTGAGGTGTTGCTGGCCTGTAATGCCACCAGATGAGTTCCAGATGTGGAGCAACTTGGGCTTTTGGGGATGGGGCAGCACAGTTGGGAGCTGGACCCCAATTGAGTGGGGTGGCAATTGGAGTCCTTGTGTGTCTTTCCCACCCCCTGCCAACCTCACTCAGAGGGGCCATGGCACTAGATGGCACTAGTCCCCCGATAATTTATGTCTCATTTAAATAATTTTGTATATCATTCTGGTCATGAAATATTTTTTCATATGTGTAGGTGAAATGGTATGAATAAGCTAACAGGAATAGTATCTAAAAACAGAAAACATCCATATTAAAATGTCTAAACAGGGAGCTCTGGCTTTTGAGTGGGAATTTCCAGAGAACATAAGGGTGTGGGCAGGTGGGGGAACTCAGGCCAGAGTTGGCCTTGCTTTGTGGGGAAACTGGTTTGGAATCAAACAGAGATACCTTCTGTTTCGGGTTTTATTTGGCCAACACTGGGAGATTTCCCATTAAGATCCTATTTTCAGCTCTCTTGAAAGGCCCAACCTAGGGTGACATTGTCAGCAGGGGCAGGGCAGAAGCTACAACAGGCTGGAGGGGAACAGTGGGTGTCATCCTCAACTGGAGATGAGTCCCATCAGGCCAGTTTTACCCCTTTAGTTACCTGCCCTGCACTTGCAGACAATGGTCAATGCCCTGCATATAATACTTATAGACTCTGTTTATGTTGAGGGATGTTTTTAAAGCCCAGGTGAGGTGGATGTGGTAGACTGATCACTGTCTCTCAGTTTTTAGCTAGGCACATGGTAGCTGAAAAGACTACATTTCCCAGATTCCTTTGCAGCTAGATGTAGCCATGTGACTGATTCTGGCTAAATTCCTGGGTAGAACACTCAAGCTTAAGAAAGGGACGGCGGGGCACAGTGGCTTACACCTGTAATCCCAGCACTCTGTGAGGCTGAGGCTGGTGGATCACCTGAGGTCAGGAGTTTGAGACTAGCCTGGCCAACATGGTGAAACCCCATCTCTACTAAAAATACAAAAATTAGTCAGGTGTGGTGGCATACACCTGTAACCCCAGCTACTTGGGAGGCTGAGGCAGGAGAATTGCTTGAATTTGGGAGACAGGCTGCAGTGAGTCAAGATCATGCCACTGCACTTCAGCCTGGGTGACAGAGTGAGACTCTTTTTTAAAAAAAAGAAAAGAAAGGGACATACCTTTTTTCCACCTTCCTAACTGTAATACAGACATAGTATCCAGCCATCTCAGACCATAAGGACAAGAACGACACATGGGATGGCAGAGCAACAAGACAGCAGGAGCCTGGGTCTCTGGTCAATTTCAGGGAGCACAGCCACCATACCAGCCCACTTCCATATTGCTATCTAAGAAAGAAAGAAACTTCTAATTTAAGCCATCATTATTCTGGGTTTCTGTCACGTGCAACAGAATTTACAGCCTAAGACAGGGGTCTGCAAACTATGGCCAACTCTAGCCTGCTGCCTGATTTTGCAAATAAAATTTTATTTGAACACAGTTTTATACTCATTCACTTATGTATTGTTGATGGCTACTTTTGCCTAGAACAGCAGATCTGCATAGTTGCATCAGAGATCTTATGGTTTCCAAAACTTAAAATAGTTACCATCTAGCCCTTTGCAGGAGAAGTTTGCCAACCCCTGGTCTAATAAGACATTCAACCTACTCTGAGTCTGGAAGCAGAAATTTCGATCCTGGGAACCACTACCTTTACCAGGTAGGTAGGTAGGGTGTGTGTGTGTGTTTTGGGACAGGGCTACCCTGGATCTCTTTGCTGGGGTGACTTATAGGGAGACTGGTTGGAGTTAGTAGACCATCAGTTTTTTTCAAGATACCAACTTCATGAAGAGCCAGATATTTCCTCTGGCTCCTGGTGAACGCTCAGAAGTTTCCAACCCGGATATTTTCACACTACCCCCACAGTGGCTCCCCTAAACCCAAACCTAAGGATCTAATCCCACATGCTCTCCCAAGATAGCAGCCTGCCCAAGTACACTCTGGGCTTCCTGTTCTCTCCAGACGTCACAGATTCTCTAAATAGCATCACTGATGACTTCCACATTTTTATCTGCAGCCCAAACCCCAGACATAAGATATAACCATTTGAATAAACAAATGGAGATCTCAAACTTAAAATAGGTCAACATGACTCCTGTGGCCCGACCTGCACCACTGCCATCATGTTAGTAAAAAACTGTGCACTCTTTTAAATTCTTTTGAGTCTTGCTCTGTCTCCCAGGCTGGAGTGCAGTGGCGTGATCTCGGCTCACTGAAGCCTCCGCCTCCTGGGTTCAGGCAATTTTCCAGCCCCAGCCTCCCGAGTAGCTGGGATTACAGGTGTGCACCACTACAACTGACTAATTTTTGTATTTTTAATAGAGACGAGGTTTCACTACGTTGCTCAGGCTGATCTCAGACTCCTGGCCTCCAGTGATCCGCCCACCTGGGCCTCCCAAAGTGCTGGGATTATAGGTGTGAGCCACTGCACCTGGCCTTCATTTTTTTTTGAGACAGGGTCTCACTGTGTAGCTCAGGATAGAGTGCAGTTGCAAAATCTCGGCTCACTGCAGCCTTGACCTCCTCGGGCTCAGATGATCCTCCCACCTCCGCCTCCCTCCCTATAGCTGAGACTACGGGTGTGCACTACTATGAACAGCTAATTTTTTGTAGAGACGGGGTTTCACCACGTTGTTTAGGCTGGTCTTGAACTCCTGAGCTCAAACAATCCGCCCACCTCGATCTCCCAAAGTGCTAGGATTACAGGCGTGAGCCCCCGTTGTCTGGCTGACTTTCAGCCTTCTAACACCTGTGTAACTATTCCCTGTATTAAATCCTCTTTGGGAAATGCCTGGCCTGATTCCATATCCTGAATGGGTGCTGGCTGAATGACCCAACTCCTGATTTATAGTGTCTCTTGTGATCCTTAGGAATATTTGCCAATGATGGAAATTCTCTGTATCTGTCCTTAGAAATCCTGTCTTACAGCAGAAGACAGGATGGGGTGCTGCTCCAGAAAATAAAACCTATGATCACACTTATCCATACGCTATGGTTAAATGTCTGTGTCCCCCTAATATTCATATGTTGGGAACCTAAGACCCCATGTGATAGTATTCAGACGTGGGGCCTTTAGGAGATTGCGGAGTCATAAGGGCTCTGCCCTCATGAACAAGATAAGTGCCCTTATAAAAGGACCCAAGGGAAGTAGCTAGGCCTTCTCCCCTTCCATCTCTCCTACCATCTGAGGACACAGCGTTCATCCCTTTTTGCCACCTTCCACTGTGTAAGGATGCAGCAAGAAGGCACCAACTTGGAAGCAGAGAGCAACCCTTAATAAGACACCAAATCTGTTGGTTCCGACCTGGAACTTCCCAGTCTCCAGAACTAGAGGAATTAACCTTTGTTCTTTATGAATTACCCAGTCTCAGGTATTACGTTACAGCCACACAAACGGACTGAGACACTATTGTTTTAACGAGCCCGGAATTTCTGCTGATGATTCTGAGCTTCCATGATGCGAAGCTATAGTGGCTAGGAAAGTCAGTTCAGGCCAGGCGCGGTGGCTCAAGCCTGTAATCCCAGCACTTTGGGAGGCCGAGACGGGTGGATCACGAGGTCAGGAGATCGAGACCATCCTGGCTAACACAGTGAAACCCCATCTCTACTAAAAAAATACAAAAAACTAGCCGGGCGAGGTGGCGGGTGCCTGTAGTCCCAGCTACTCAGGAGGCTGAGGCAGGAGAATGGCGTAAACCCGGGAGGTGGAGCTTGCAGTGAGCTGAGATCCGGCCACTGCACCCCAGCCTGGGCGACAGAGCAAGACTCCGTCTCAAAAAAAAAAAAAAAAAAAAAAAAAAAAAGAAAGTCAGTTCAGCGTGGATCAATGTCAGGTTTGGAGATTCTGGGATAAGAAATGTGGGTTTTGAAAAATGCTTTGGTCTGAAATCCTATAATAGGTGTCAAAAATGCAAATGTTGGCCGGACATGGTGGCTCACACCTGTAATCCCAGCACTTTGGGAGGCCAAGGCTGGTGGATCATTTGAGGTCAGGAGTTTGAGACCAGCCTGACCAACATGGTGAAACCCCATCTCTACTAAAAATACAAAAATTAGCCGGGGGTAGTAGTGCCGTGCCTGTGGTCCCAGCTACTCAGGAGGCTGAGGCACGAGAATCTCTTGAACCCAGAATACAGAGGCTGCAGTTAGCCGAGATCACGCCACTACACTCCAGCCTGGGTGACAGAGTGAGACTCCATCACAAAAAAACCAACAACAACAAAAACCCAACATTTAAAAAAAAAAACAGATGCTCTTCAGGGCCAAGCAGGCAGGATTGGGGTGTCCAGATGTGAGACAGTGGTGACCGGGCACGTAAGAGTGAATGCCTCCCCTCCAGAAAGTGACTCCTACTCAGCACCAACAAACTACTGTCCCCATGGGATCGGGGATTCAGCAATACAGATCTTAGAATTTTCAAGACAGTCCAGAAACTTCAATTTTTTAAATGTGAAATTACCCATTTTTCAACATTGGTAACCAACGTAACTTAAAAAAAACTCAATAGCTCGGTGGAGACCAGATACACTCCTGGAAGTCGGATGGTGGCTGTGGGCACTAGACTGTCATTTCTAGTGTGTGGCTTGGTGATTAAGAGTGGATGCGCCTGCATCCAGTTGTCTGGGTACAAACCAGGGCTCTAGGCCGGGCGCGGTGGCTCAAGCCTGTAATCCCAGCACTTTGGGAGGCCGAGACGGGCGGATCACAAGGTCAGGAGATCGAGACCATCCTGGCTAACACGGCCAAACCCCGTCTCTACTAAAAAAACACAAAAAATTAGCCGGGCGAGGTGGCGGCGCCTGTGGTCCCAGCTACTCGGGAGGCTGAGGCAGGAGAATGGCGTGAACCCGGGAGGCGGAGCTTGCAGTGAGCTGAGATCTGGCCACTGCACTCCAGCCTGGGCGACAGAGCGAGACTCCGTCTCCAAAAAAAAAAAAAAACAAACCAGGGATCTGCAGCTTACTGGCTCCGTGACCTCTGGCAGGTAACTCAACCTCTCTGTGCCTCTGTTGTAGCAGTTTGTTTGTTTGTTTTTGTTTTGTTGTTGAGTTGGGAGTTTCCAGCCCAGGCTGGAGTGCAGTGGCATGACCTCAGCTCACCGCAGTCTCCGCCTCCTAGGTTCAAGCGATTCTGCTGCCTCAGCCTCCCGAGTAGTTGGGATTACAGGCATGCGCCACCACGCCCGGCTAATTTTGTATTTTTAGTAGAGATGGGGTTTCCCCATGTTGGTCAGGCTGGTCTCAAACTCCTGACCTCAGGTGATCCACCCGCCTCAGCCTCCCAAAGTGCTGGGATTACAGGTGTGACCCACCATGCCTGGTCTCTTTTTTTTTTTTGAGACAGAGTCTTGCTCTGTTGCCCAGGCTGGAGTGCAGTGGTGCGATCTGGGCTCACTGCAACCTCCGCCTCCCAGGTACAAGCGATTCTCCTGCCTCAGTCTCCCAAGTAGCTGGGACAACAGGCACACGCCACCACACCCAGCTAAATTTTTGTATTTTTAGTAGAGATGGGGTTTCACCTTGTTGGCCAGGCTGGTCTCGAACTCCAACCTCAGGCAATCCACCCGCCTTGGCCTCCCAAGGTGCTGAGATTACAGGCGTGAGCAACCATGCCTGGCCTGTTGTAGCAGTTATAAAATGGTCATAAAAGTAGCCTCTAAAGATTATTATGAGCACTCAGATTACTCAGAGGACTCAAGACTCAGAGAGAATGCCAAAGTCAGTATATGGTCCCTATGGCCTGATTCTCTGCTACTTTCTGACTTCACCTCCTGTCTTCCTCAGTTCCAGCCTCGTGGCCCTGTGTCTTCTTCCCAAGCACCCCAAGTGGGCTCCCACCTCAGGCCATTGCACTTACTGTCCCCAGACAGCCACAAGGTTCACTCCTGCCCCTTCTCTAGGTCTCTGCTCTGATGCCACCTCAGTGAAGCCTTCCCTGACCATCCTACTTAAAACTGTAACCTTCACACACACAAGCTTCCCACCCTGTTCTTTTCTCCATAGCACTTATGACTATCTAACATTCCATACAATTTGTATATTTTACTTAAACACTTGATTACTGTCTTCCCCATTATAACCTCCACAAAGGGAGGGTGGTTTTTTTTTTTTTTTGAGACGGAGTCTTGCTCTGTCGCCCAGGCTGGAGTGCAGTGGCGCAATCTCGGCTCACTGCAACCTCTGCCTCCTGGGTTCATGCCATTCTCCTGCCTCAGCCTCCTGAGTAGCTGGGACTATAGGCGCTAGCCACTACGCCGGGCTAATTTTGTGTATTCTTTAGTAGAGACGGGGTTTCACTGTGTTAGCCAGGATGGTCTCAATCTCCTGACCTCATGATCCGCCCGTCTCGGCCTCCCAAAGTGCTGGCATTACAGGAGTGAGCCACCGCGCCCAGCCGGGAGGGGGTTTTTGTTCATCGTGTTCACTGCTATATTTCCAACTCCCAGAGCAGTGCCTGCCATCTCATAGGTGCTCAATAAATCATTGTTGGGTGAATGAGTAAATAAATAACAGTCCCTACCTTGTAAGCATCTGATGCGATTGTCCACATAAAGCACTGAGTCCAGGGCCTGGTCCACTGTGAGCGCTGACTTAATGATGGCCATTACAGTAATTCAGATTCTATTCTTGAAGGTTCTTAGTTTCTAACCTTCTATGAGTTAACACATGTAAAGCGCCTTAGAACAGGGCTGGTTGCCCAGTAAATTCTCCGTTAATGATAGCTATTATTATAATTAGGCTTCTATTTTCAAAGTAGCTTCGGTGCCAAGCTTCTGTGAATTATGAATTATACTTCCCATCTCAGAGCCCAAGCCCAAGTTTTGGCAAGGCTGTAAAGAGCTGATCCTCTGCCACCCTTGGATTCATCCCTACAGCTCTGGCCTCCTTGGCACACCAGGCAGGCTCCTCTGGCCTGGAGTGTTCTTCCACATTGATGTACATGGCTCCCCCCGGCTTCAGATCTGTCGCCTTCTCAGGGAGGACTACACTCTTTAAAACTGCAGCCTCCTTCCAGAACAGTTCTCCCTTCAGTCCTTTTTAAAAATTTTTGTTGGGACAAATTCTTGCCATCATCCAGGCTAGAGTGCAGTGAGCAGTGGCATAATCACAGGTCACTGCAGCCTCAACCTCCAAGGCTCAAGCGGTCTTCCCACCTCAGCTTCCTGAATAGCTAGCTGGGACCATAGGCATGCACCACCATGCCCTGCTAATTTAATTTTTTGTAGATGGGATCCCACTGTGTTGCCCAGGCTGGTCTTCAACTCCTGGCCTCAAGAATCTTCCCACCTCAGCCTCCCAAAGTGCTGGAATTATAGGCGTGAGCCACTGGCCTCCCTTCAGTTTTTTTTTTTTTTTTTTTGGAGACAGGTTCTCACTGTTGCCCAGGCTGGAGTGCAGTGACATGATCACCACTCACTGCAGCCTTGACTTCTCAGGCTCCAGCAATCCTCCCATCTAAGCCTCCCTAGTAGCTGGGACTATGGTCGTGCACCATTGTTAGCCCAGATAATTTTCTGTATTTTGTAGAGATGGGGTTTTGGCATGCTGCCCAGACTGGTCTCGAACTCCTGCGCTCAAGCGATCCGCCCACCTCAGTGCTGGGATTTCAGGAGTGAGCCACCATGCCGGGCCTCCTTTCAGTGCTTTATTGTTCTCACGGCATTTGTCAGCACCCAGCATATGCTGTATCTTACTTGTTTATGTCTGTCTTCACCAGCAGCCTCTACCCACTCCCATGTAAGCTCCATGAGGACAACGATTTTATTTTATTCACTGGTGTGTTCCCAATGCTTAGCACACAGCAGGTACTCAAAAATATTTGTTAAATGAATTAATGGATCACAATCCCTATCTCCCAGGGTTATTCTAAGAAGCTGATAATCTCATGCAAATTAAGTGCAGCACTCTGTAAGTGCTCGGAAAATGGCAGCTGTAATTATCATTAAGGTTCTATTTTTGTAAGTTCCTAGATGCACCATTTCTATGAGTCAATATATATAAAGCCCTTGGACTGGCACCAGACACCCAGGAAGCGCTGAGGAAGCGTAGCTGTGATTATAATTAAAGTCCTCTTTGTGGAAGTTCCTAGGCGATGTGGCAGAAAGCCCTAGCGGTCCTCCACAAACCGTTTTCTGCTTTCTGGGCGCTTGGCTAGACTGCTTCTCCCAGGTTGTTTTTGCAGTTAGCTGTGGCCACGTATCTAATTTCTCAGCAGAGGCGTGTCAATGGAACCAGTGTGTGCCCCTGGCAGGCCAGGGCTTGTAAGACAACACGTGCACCTCACCAGGTTCCCTGTCCTCTTCTGTCAGCAGGACCCAGGCCATAGCCACCCAGTCTGGACAACAGGCTTAAGGGATGGCCTGGGTCCCCAAATGACTCACCCAGCACTATTTTGTGAGTGAGAAATGAAATTCTATTGTTAGAGCCTATGGAAATACCATCAAATACAAGCACATAGTAAATGTTAGTTATCTTTCCCAAAAGACCCCGAGGTTCCCCAAGAAGGAGCACAGGGGAAATACACACACACACACACACACACACACACACACACACTCTCTCTCTCTCTCTCTCTCTTTCTCTCTCTGTCTGAACCAACACACACAGATACAGATTTTGGCTTTTATTCTGGCCATCACACATCTACTTCTAAGACAACACAGACTGGCAGTACCCCATCCCCCATGACCACTGTCACAACCCGAATTTCCTCAGGCCCCCTCCTCCCACCCCACCCCTTCTGCCAAGCTCCCTGTGTGGGGGCTCTGCCTACACCTCACCCCGGGCGTGCAGCATGAAGTGCCCGTGCAGCTCCCCCAGGTTGTCGAAGGAATCCTCGCATTCCGTACAGTGGTAGGTTCCCTCCTCCTCCTCTTCCTCCTCCTCCTCCCGCCCAGCTGGTCGGCCCTCCCCAGCCCGAGGTGGTTCCTCCTCTTCCTCCCCGAGTGCCCTGCCTTCAGGGGCTGGTGCTTCCTGGGGGGCTGTAGCAGGGCAGCAGAGCCGGCAGGGTGGGGTTCCCGGTGGGGCCTCCCCAAGGGGTGAGCGGCCACAGAGCTGGCAAGGCTGAGCTGGGGGGCCCGGGGGCTGGGCTGCACGGGGGGCCCGGCGGGATGGGCCACCACGGCCCCCGCCAAGGCGCTGCTTCACCTTGTAGCCAGGATCATATTCGGGATCGTCAGTGGTCTCCTCTTCCTCCTCCTCCTCATCTTCTTCCTCTTCGGAGTCCGGCTCTGAGAGAGTATATTCTGAATCAGAGGAATGCTCAGGGCCTGGAGGGGGAAAGACAGGGGGAGACAGTGGCATCAGAGGAAAGAGGGCTAGGCCTAGCTGTCCCCTCCCTGAACCTCACATTCAGACTTGCCATAGTATGACCAGGGTAGCCTGGGCACCACCCTTCACTTCCCCACAGATGAGTCCCCATGGCATACAAGGCTGGCACCTGGTAGATTCCCTGTATCTTTGTGTCAAGCAAATGAATGTCTTCTAAGAACTGCATGGGACAGGACTGTGCATGGTGGCTCATGCCTGTGATCCCAGCACTTTTGGGTGGCCAAGATGGGAAGATCACTTGAGCCCAGAAGTTTGAGACCAGCCTGGCCAATATAGCAAGACTCCGTCTCTATAAAAAATTTAAAAATTAGCCAGGCCTGGTGACACATTGCCTGTAGTACCAGTTTCTCAGGAGGCTGAGGCGGGAGGATCACTTGAGCCGAGGAGTTTGAGGCTGCATTTGAGCCATAACTGTGCCACTCCCTTCCAGCCTGGGTGACAGAGTGAGACCTTACCTCTGAAAAATAATTTTTTTGGCTGGGCATAGTGGATTATGCCTGTAATCCCAGCACTCTGGGAGGCCAAGGAGGGCAGATCATGAGGTCAGGAGTTCAAGACCAGCCTGGCCAACATGGTGAAACCTCGTCTCTACTAAATATACAAAAATTAGCTGGGTGTGGTGTCGGGTGCCTGTAATCCCAGCTACTCGGGAGGCTGAGGCAGGAGAATTGCTTCAACACAGGAGGCGGAGGTTGCAGTGAGCTGAGATTGCACCACTGCACTCCAGCCTGGATGACTGAGCAAGACTCCGTCTTGGGGGAAAAAAAAAACCTCCATGGGGAGGTGGGTGGGAGGCGTTTAGGAAGGACAAAGCAGGAGTAGTAAAAAACCACCAGTAACAATAGCATCCTTGCTATTGTAGAAGCCCTGTTCCTATACATTAACTCACTAAATCCCCAACAACCCTTTGAGGGCGATACTGTTACTATCCCCAGTTGATGGATGTGGAAACTGAGGCACAGGGAGGCTAGACGACTTACTCCCCTGTGGTTACACAGCTCTGGCAGGAAAAGCTGAACCTGGGCCATGGCCGACATTGGATCATTTTAGGGAGACAACCATTTGAAAAGGTATTTGTGCAAATTAAAACACATACATACACACACATGTACTTTTATATCTGTGGCCATGGAGATATATATATATATATATATACACACACACACACACACATATACACACACACACACACACATAGGTGAATTAAAATATTTATTTATAGGTGAGATATTACTGTGATTTCACAGTTATCAAGGACATGCCTAGGACAAGTTTAGGTTTAAAGAAAAGGGCCTGTAATCCTAGCACTTTGGGAGGCTGAGGTGGGCGGACTGCCTGAACTCAGGAGTTCATGACCCACCCTGGGCAACATCATGAAACCCAATTTATTTCTTGTATTTTTTGTATTTTTAGTCTCTACTAAAAATACAAAAATTAGCCAGGTATAGGGTGGTGGGTGCCTACAGTCCCAGCTACTCGGGAAGCTGAGGCAGAAGAATTGCTTGAACCGAGGAGGCGAAGGTTACGATGAGCCAGTATCAAGCCACTGCACTCCAGCCTGGGTGAGAGAGCGAGACTCCGTTTCCAAAAAAAAAGAAAAGGGGAAAAATTTTAAAGTTGATATATGGAAAAGGGCAACATCAGCTGCCATTATGGGGGCGCACAAACAGAGTAATGGCTGGAGATGGGGTCCCCGTGACCACAGTGTGGGAAGTACCAGCTTCTTTGGCCTCAGTGGCAGGAGCCTGCCAAAAGCCTCACCTTGTATCCATCCCGGCCCCATTCCTCAGTTTCTCCCAGAACCCAGAGGATCCTGCTGCTGCACCCTGTGCTCCGCCCTTCCTCCTGTCATCACAGTGGCCACAAGGCTCTTCATACCAGGCTCCTCACCTTCCCTGACACCCCAGGCCCGTACCTGCCTCAGGGTCTTTGCCATCCTTTCTGCCGATGTCACTCTCCATTCCATGTCTCTTCTCAAGTGTCACCTTCTCAGTGACACCCTGGCCACTCCCTAGCACTCCCTATGCCCCTTACTCTGCTTGATTTTTCTCCATCTTCTTTTGAGATGGAGTCTCGCTCTGCCATCCAGGCTGGAGTGCAGTGGTGTGATCTCAGCTCATTGGGAACTCCACCTCCTGGGTTCAGGCAATTCTTCTGCCTCAGCCTCTCAAGTAACTGGGATTACAGGCGCGCACCATCACGCCCAGGTAATTTTTGTATTTTTAGTAGAGATGGGGTTTCACCTTCTTGGCCAGGCTGGTCTCAAACTCCTGACCTCAGGTAATCCACCCATGTCAGCCTCCCAAAGTGCTGGGATTACAGGTATGAGCCACCGCGCCGGGCTCATTTTTCTCCATCTTCTGACTCACTGCATACAACATTTGCTTGTGTGCTTGTTTATTGCCTGTCCCCGAGAACAGGGATTTTGTCTGGTTCACTGCTGTGGCCCTAGCATCTAGAACACTTCCTTTGTACAAAGAAAGTACTTACGACATATTTATGGCATGGATATCTGTGCATGGAATTTGAAAAGCCTGTTCTGAGGCTTCACACACACTGTTCCTCCCTCTGGTGGGAATGTCCTGCCCTAGTTTTTCCCACCATCCTTTAGGACCCAGTGGGAGGCCTTCCTCTTTGGTGAGGCCGTCCCAGACCTCCTCATCCCAGGCAGCCAGTCATTTTTTCTACCACCCTCCTGCTGGGTTCCCAGCATCACCAGCCCAGACGGGTTATAACCGTTTTCTTCTGAACATCCGCCCCTGCAGCTCTCTCCTACTGGTTCCCGCCATTTAACAATCGTTTCCTGGCCGGGCGCGGTGGCTCACGCCTGGAATCCCAGCACTTTGGGAGGCCGAGGCGGGTGGATCATGAGGTCAGGAGAACGAGACTATCCTGGTTAACACCGTGAGACCCCGTCTCTACTAAAAATAGAAAAAAATTAGCTGGGCATGGCATCAGGCGCCTGTAATCCCAGCTACTGGGGAGGCTGAGGCAGGAGAATGGCGTGAACCTGGGAGGCGGAGCTTGCAGTGAGCCGAGATCGTGCCACTGCACTCCAGCCTGGGCGACAGAGCAAGAGTCTGTTTCAAAAAAAAAAAAAAATCGTTTCCTGAGGCCTTGGCATGGGCTATTCCCCACTCTGTCCACCTGGTGACCCCCTAACTCATCCTTCAAGACCCAGCACAAACTCCGTCCTCTGTGAAGCCACCATCCTGATGCCCCAGGCTCCCGGCCAGGTCTCTCTCCGATGCCCCAGCACCTCCTCCTGTTACTGTCCTAGAAGCTGACTGCAGTCAGCTGCCCCCCAGGGTATCTGCTTTATCTGACTGGGAAATCCTCAAGGGCAGGTATGATCTTGGGGTCCCCAGCAGAGGATATGTGGGTCAATGGATGATAGTGGCCCCAAGACCCTGATCTCCCTCCCCAAAGCCTTAGCCTCTGCTCCCTGCCCACCTGGGTGACCCGTTCTTTTTTTTTTTTTTTTTTTTTTTGAGAGAGTCTCGCTGTCACCCAGGCTGGCATGCAGTGGTGTGATCTTGGCTCGCTGCAACCTCCGCCTCCAAGGTTCAAGCGATCCTCCCACCTCAGCCCCTGAAGTAGCTGGGATTACAAGCGTGTGTCACCAAACCTGGCTAATTTTTATATTTTTGGTGGAGATGGGGTTTCACCATGTTGGTTAGGCTGGTCTTGAACTCCTGACCTCAGGTGATCTGCCTGCCTCGGCCTCCCAAAGTGCTGGGATTACAGGTGTGAGCCACCGCGTCCAGCCTGCCTGACCCTTTCCTTCTCTACTGGCAAAACTCCTGCTCCTTTTTAAAGCCAAGCTCACGTCACCTCCTCTGTGAAGTCCTTGCTGACTCCCCAGGCAGTCAGTGTCTTTCTCGTATGGGCTCCCCGGCCCCTGCTCCGCTCTCCATCACACCCTGACCACTCTGGGCAGTGACCCCCTCCCCACCCACTGACTATGGGCTCCTCAAAGGCAGGACCTGGGTCTGCCCCATCTCTCTGTCCCCAGCAATGCTGGGCATGAGTCAGCCTCAGAAGACATCTGCTAAATGGCTGCAAACCAGAGGAAATATCTCCAGCCTCAGGCTGGGTGGGACACCTGCCCTCTCCTCCCACCTCTGACTTCATACCACTCACCCTGCAGAGTCTTCAGTGCCCACTGTGACTTCACACAGTTGGCCTGTGACAGGCAATCAGGTCATCGTCCACGGCTACCAGGTGTTTCATGTCTACTGTGACTTCCAGGACCACAAGCCCTTTTGCGCCCACCATGTCTTCACCTAAGAGATCTTCAAAGCCCAGTAGGTCCCCGGCACCCAGTGGATCCTCCATGCCCACTGCGGATCCCAAGCCTCCTGCCTCCTTGAAGTCCACCAAATCAGCAACGCCCAACAGATCTTTAGTGCCCACCAAGCCAGCGACATCCCCCAACTTGGTCGTGAGCCCAAGCAGTTCCAAGTCCACCAAATCGACCAGTACAAAAAGAGCCCCTTCTAACCTGCCCAGCAGCAGGTCCCGAGTCCACAGCAAGGCAAGAACACCCAGCAGGGTGAGCACCGACACCAGGACCAGCAAAGCCAGCAAAGCCAGCAAGGCCAGCGGCGTGAGATGCCACCAGCGGAAGGGCACACACAGCCGGGGTAGGACACCTGGCAGAAGGGGAAGCCGAAGCTCCAAGAGGTCACCCAGCAGGGCCAGCACTCCTGGCAGGATAAGAACTCATGGTGCCAGACCAGGCATGGCCAGCAGGGTGAGAACTCCCACTTCACAGCAAAAACGGAGCCGGGGAAAGAGTTACGGCCGGCCTAGAACCAGCAACAGGGAAAGAAGTGACAGCCAGCCTAGAAATATGAGCAAGAAGAGTTACCGCCCACCAGGAGGCTCAGGTATGGGGAGGAGTTCCGAGCTGGCTGTAACTCCCAGTACAGCCAAGTGTCAAACCCTGACTGGAATTCCCTCCAAGGAGAAGAGTGACAGCCCATCTCCATCGTCATCAAGGAAGGTGAAGAGCTACGGTCAGATGATCATCCCCAGTAGGGAAAAGAGTTACAGCCCCACTGAAACGTCCAGCAGGGTCAAGAGTTATAACCAGGCCAGTACCCACAGCAGGCCGCAAAGTCACAGTCAATCTAGAAGCCCCAGAAGGTCAAGAAGTGGCAGTCAGAAGAGGACGCACAGCAGGACGAGAAGTCACAGTTGGAAGAGAAACCACAGCAGGGCAAGAAGTCGTACCCGGAAGGGAATTCTGAGCCAGACGGGAAGACATAGCCAGTCTAGAACCCACAGCAAGGGGAAAAGTCAAAACCAACCTAGAACCCCCAGAAGAGGAAGAAGTCACAACTGGTCTAGAAACCCCAGCGAGGAAAGAAGTCATAGCCATTCTAGAAGCTTCAGCAAAGACAGAGATCGCAGAGGATCTAGCAGCCCCAGGAAGGAGAACGGTCACAGTCAATCTGGAAGCCCCAACAAGCAAAGAGATCGCAGCCCATCTAGAAGTCCCAAGAAGGAGAGAGATCGCAGCCGATCTAGAAGTCCCAACAAGGCGAGAGATCATAGCCGATCCAGAAGCCCCAGCAAGGAGAGAGATCACAGCCAACTTGGAAGCCCCAGCAAAGAGAGAGATCGCAGCCGATCTAGAAGCCCCAGCAAGGAGAGAGAGCGCAGACAATCTAGAAGCCCCAGCAAAGAGAGGGATCACAGACGATCTAGAAGCCCCAGCAAGGAGAAATATCACGGCCGACTTGGAAGCCTCAACAAGGAGAGAGATCACAGCCAATCTAGAAGCCCCAGCAAGGAGAAAGAGCACAGACAATCCAGAAGCCCCAGCAAAGAGAGAGATTGCAGACGATGGAGAAGCCCCAGCAAAGAGAGAGAGCGCAGACAATCTAGAAGCCCCAGCGAGGAGAAAGACAGACAATCCAGAAGCCCCAGCAAAGAGAGAGATCACAGAAGATGGAGAAGCCCCAGCAAGGAGAGAGAATGCAGACAATCTAGAAGCCCCAGCGAGGAGAAAGAACACAGACAATCCAGAAGCCCCAGCGAGGAGAGAGATCACAGCCGATCTAGAAGCCCCAGTAGGCAGAGTGGTTACAGACAACCTAGAGCCTCCAGCAAGGAGAAAGCTCACAGCCGATCTAGAACCCCCAGCAAGGAAGGAAATCATAGCCAATCTAGAACCTCCAGCAAGGAGAGAGACCCCAGTCAATCTACAGTCCCCAGAAGTCCCGACTGGAAGAGATCCCCTACCAGGACAAGGAGTCTCAGTCAGAATAGAACCCCTAGCAAGACAAGCAGCCACTGCCCATCAACATTTCCCAATGGAGGCCAAACCCTAAGCCAGGATGACAGTCAAGCCAACGCCACCACCTCTAAGGCCACCTTACCTGGGGAAAGGTCTTCGTCGTCTTCTTCCAAGCTGGCATAGCCCCCAGTCTCAGCTGGCTCACGGGTCTCTGTCATGGCCGGGAGAGGGGACAGGAGACAGGAGCAGAGCAGCAGCTGAGCAGCGTCCCTCCCCGGCCAGCTCTCCACAGCCACACCTCGGCCACAAGTTCTCTAATACAGGATGTTGGCAGGTGGAGAGGGATGCTGGATAGGGGGAAAGGAAAGGCCTGTGATGATTCAATAAATTTTTACATAGCACCCATCCCCACCCTAAGCCCAACTGTGTGCTCATTGCTGGGGTGGGACACAGAGGACCCCAGCTGTGTCCCTGACTGTCTACAGGGAATTGACTACAAGCCCTGCCCCTCTCTAGGTCTTTTTTTTCAGTTAGGCAGAGTCTCGCTCTGTTGCCCAGGCTGGAGTGCAGTGGCGCGATCTCAGCTCACTACAACCTCCACCTCCCAGGCTCAAGCAATTCTCCTACCTCAGCTTCCCAAGTAGCTGCAACTACAGGCGTGTGTCCTCACGCCCAGCTAATTTTGTATTTCTAGTAGAGATGGGGTTTCACCATGTTGGCCAGGCTGGGCTTGAACTCCTGACCTCAGGTGATCCACACACCTCAACCTCGAAAAGTGCTGGGATTACAGGCGTGAGCCACAGCACCTGGCCCCCTCTCTAGGTCTTAATTTCCCCATGTGGGCAACAAGGCTGCCTTCTGGTTCTTATTCAGTGGGGCAGGGAGAGGTGACACTCCAAATATTCAATAGTGGAGGCTGGTGTGGGCACCAATCAGAACTGAGAGTGGAGCAGGGACGGATGCCAGGCATTAACCCTTTAGTTGCTGGACCATGGGGAGGTCTGGGGTTGGGGGAGTGTTATGGGGAAAAAACCCTCAAACTATGTTTTTCCTCTACTCTCACACTACCACCATAACAATCATCAACACAGAATTCTGTGACCAAATGTGTGGGGCTTTTTCCCCACACACTGCACAGCAGACACAGGCTAGGTGTCCCCTCCAATTCCATTCCAACGCTATCCACACGCCCAGCTAATTTTTGTATATTTGGTAGAGACAGGGTTTCACCATGGTGCCCCAGAGCTCAAGCAATCCACCCGCTTCAGCCCTCCAAAGTGCTGGGATTACAGGCGTGAGCCACCACACCCGACTTTTTAAAGAAAATAAGGCTGGGTGCGGTGGCCCACGCCTGTAATCCCGGCACTTTGGGAGGCCGAGGCAGGCAGATCACCTGAGCTCAAGAGTTTGAGACCAGCCTGGGCAACATGGCAAACCTTGTTTCTACCAAAAAAAAAAAAAAATTACAAAAGTTAGCCGGAGTGGTGGCATATGCTTACAGTCCCAGTTACCTGAGAGGCTGAGGCAGGAGGATCACTTGAGCCTGGAAGGTCAAGGCTGCAGTGAACCGTGACCTTGCCACTGCACTTAAGCCTGGATAACCCCTCTTACAAAAAAAAAAAATTGCTGGAGCTGCTCACAGAACTCAAGGAAATGCTTATTTAGATTTTCTGGTTTATTATTGCAAAGAAGAAAGATGAAGAGATGTGTAGGGCAAGGTATAAGGGAAGGGGCAGGGAGCTTCATGCCCTCCCTGGGGTGCCACCCTACAGGAACCCTCATGTGGTCAGCTATGTGGAAGCTCTCCAAACCCAGTCCTCTTGGGTTTTTACAGATGCTTTAAGACAGCAGCATTAGGCATGGAATTCTCTGAAAATGTCTTAAGACCAACAATCAGGAAGGTGGGGAAGATTAGAGTCTTGCCCTGGGGCAGGAAATGGAGGGAAGGAGGAGGTCAGAGAGATTGTTTCTTGAGACCTGCCCCAGGCCTAAGGTACACAACATTGTAACAAGAGACCACAAACAAAGGCTATAGGAGTTAGCAGCCAGGAACTGTGGATAAAAACCAACATATTTATATATATAATACCACAGGGAGGGTCCAAAGTGGCAGTTAGGGACAGCGAGTACTTGTGTAGCAGTGACACACCAACCCATCTGAAAGTATTTTAATATTTAAACAATTGGTATGGCTGTACTAGTTTGTGACTATCAGCCTTAGTTCTGTATCCATTGGCAAGATAGTGTCTAGGTTTGCCAAGCTCTAGCTGTGTAGCACCAAGCGAAGAACTTAACTTCTCCAGCCTGTTTCCTTCTCTGTAAGAAAGGGGCTTCCAGGCCTTAACTCACGTACTCCCCATAACTAGGTTGGAATTACCTCCTTTGTACAGATGAGAAAACAGACACACAGGTGGTAAGTGAATAGCCCAAGGTCACCATCTGGTAAGTGGATGAACTAGGATTGGAAGCCACACCTTTCATAAAATGATTTCTCAGCTCAAAAGGTTTTTCTGAAGATTCAGTAGGCTCACTGATAGAAATTGCTGGTGTGTGGCCGGTATTCCATCCAGAGTGGCCATTACTACTCCCACCCCCACCCCTCTGTAAACTCCAGACATTCCCGACCTCTCACCTCTCCCTGTGCACACAAGGCCTTTTCCCGTCTGTGCGTCTTAGTACACCCACTGTTGCTGTCAAGAAAGTCCTCCTCCTCCTTCTTTTTTTTTTTGGAGATGGAGTCTCACTTTTTTGCCCAGGCTGGAGTACAGTAGCGCGATCTCACTGCAACCTCCCCCCTGCCTCAGCCTCCCTAGTAGCTAGGATTACAGGCAGCCATCACCACGCCCTGCTTTTTTTTTTTTTTTTTTTTTTTTTTTTTTTGAGGTGGACTCTCACTCTGTCGCCCGGGCTGGAGGGCGGTGGCGCAAGCTCCGCCTCCTGGCTTCAGGCCATTCTGCTGCCTCAGCCTTCCGAGTAGCTGCGGCGGCTATTTTTTGTATTTTTAGTACAGACGGGGTTTCACCGTGTTAGCCAGGATGGTCTCAATCTCCTGACCTCATGATCCGCCCGCCTCGGCCTCCTAAAGTACTGGGATTACAGGCGTGAGCCACCGTGCCCAGCCTACTTATTTATATTTTTTAAGAGACAGTGTCTCGCTCAGTTGCCCAGGCTGGACTGCAGTAGGGTGGTCTGTAGGAAAGGGGCTTCCAGGTCTTAACTCATGTAATTCCCATAACCAGGTTGGAAGGTTAGCTCACTGTAACCTCAAACTCCTATGCTCATGGTACCCTACTCACCCGTAGCAGAGGAGCTGGGACTACACGTGTGCGCCACCACGCCAGGCTTAATTTTTACTTTTTTTTTTGTAGAGACGGGGGTCTCGCTATGTTGCCCAGGCTGGTCTTGAACTCCTGGTCTCAAGTGATCCTCCTGCCTCAGCCTCCCAAAGCGTTAGTATCACAGGCATAAGCCACTGCAACTGGCCTAAACAGTTATTTAATATAGCTATGTTCCATGTGATATTTGAAACATACTTTTCTAAAAGGTTGTATCTTTTGGATATAATTGTTTATCTGAAATTCAAATTTAACTAGACATTGTATATTTTATATGGCAACCATACACCTGGGGCAATCAAGACCGTCCCATGAAGTTACCAGAAGACAGTGCCCATCAGCCTACACTTTTCCAAGCCCACATAACACAAGGCCCCTTCCTGAGTATTCCAGACGTCAGGTAGGGCCATCCCTTGGTTCACAAGCCCACTCCTACCACGCCTATGGCAGCCAAACTGAAAGGCAAACACAGTGCTGGAGACCCCACAATGCCCTGGGTCTGTAGCAGCCAATTCCCAAGATGCCCCGCGTGAACACAATAGGCACCCGTTCCAATGCTCGAGCAATGAGACGAGGGCAAAACCTTCCACTACGGGACAATAAGGGCCAGTTCCCACAATTCCTTGTGGCAGTTTCTCCCAGGATGCCTTGGGCCTATAGCGACCACCTTCCCGGACTCCCTGTGTGGAAGCGCTCCAAGCCTCCAAGACGGTCAGTGGCAGGTGTGGGATAAAAGGAACCGGTCTCGACGAGGATCTGGGACACTCTTTCCCAGGATGCACCAGGCCTACAACGACTAGCGGACCGACTCCCACAGCGCTTCAAGGCGGAGCGCTCGGTTCTCCCAGGATGCCCCAGGGCGGCACAGCCGCGTAGGGGGAGTAAAGGAAGCCTTCGGGTCACCATGGCCCCAGAC
Source organism: Macaca thibetana thibetana (assembly GCF_024542745.1). NCBI lineage: Eukaryota > Metazoa > Chordata > Mammalia > Primates > Cercopithecidae > Macaca > Macaca thibetana. Next base: position 24,408,325 of record NC_065596.1, read on the forward strand.
CGCCGGCTCCCCGGCGACGGGAGTCGTCGTTCCCATCATGCAGCGGGGCCGTAGCGCCCGCTTCCCGGCATGCCCCGCGCACCCCTGCCCGGGACACTCACCGGCGCCGGCGGCCCCCGCTCCGGCTCTGCGGCGGCAGCTGCACGCCCAACCTCTGCGCCTGCGTCGCAAGCAGGGTAGGAGAGCGCGCAGGGGGCGTGAAGAGCCTAGGGCGCTTGCGCGGTGAGACGGACTAGTCCTGTAGCTCTGTGTGAAGAGGGGCTATGAGCGTCGGGCCGTCGACGAGACCCGCGCGGGGGGCGCCGTGCTTTGCCCCTCGCTGCCTGGGTTTACTTGGTACAGTCCGCGGCCCGAAGGAACAACAAGCTGAAGGGTTCGCGCGTGCGTGTGGGGGGCAGGAACGCTACTTATAAAAATGAGATGCGCTGGGGGTGGAGGGCGCTAGTTCGGACTGGATCCTGGGCCCGAGGCCTGCTTATTTGCATAATCCTAGCGCGGGACAATGAAAGGCCTCCAGAACTGGAAGGAGTGATTTGCATATTCCCCGAGGAGGCCTTACTCCTGAGCGCAGTGATTAGCATATGGCGGGGCAACCTGAGCAAAGCGCATGCGCGCAGGGACTGCAGACTAACGCGAAGTGGGTAACCTTGCTTTCGTTGGGGATCAGTTTGCATCCTGAGAGGGGCACGAGGGTCAGGACCCCTCCCAGTCAGGATAAATGTTTATTGATCTCCCAGGTGTCAGACCCTATGCTGACAGATTCTATGGTTTCTGCAGTGAACCATACTCCTGTACTCACGGCGCCCCAGTCGAGGAGATACACACCTAATTAGACAACTACTACCCAGAAGGTCAGACCTGGAGTGAGGAACACAGGGGACTATGGGAGCCTAAGAGGCGCCTGCCCCGGCCTATGGTTCTAGAAAGGCTTCCAGGAGGTGGTGATCCTTAAGCCAAGTACGAATAGGAGCCAGCTAGAATGGGAATGGGTCTGGCAGAGTGAACAAGCGCCAAGGCCCAGAGGCCAAAAAAAAAAAAAGCACATGGTTTGATTGAGGAAGCAAGAGCAGCATAGTATGCCTAGAACCGAACTGGAGAGGGGAAATGGTCTTATAGACCATGTTAGAGTTGATCTATGACTACATTCCAGTCTTCCTGGAAGTGTCACATTCCGGCTTAAACTCCCCAAAGGAATCCCATTAGGAAAAAAAGTCCAGAAATCTTTATCATGGCCTCAGGGCTATACGGCTGGTCTGGCCGTGCTTATCTTTCTGACCCCACCTACTTCCTCCTCCCTCCACTCCTGTCCAGCTCCACCTTATGCCAAACTCTCTTTGCCATCTCGGGCCTTTGCTCTTGCCGTTCCCTCCGCCTGAAAATGCTTTTCCCTCTGACCTTTGAATACCTGCTCTTGTGCTCACCATTCATATCTTGGTACAGATGTCAATTTGAGAGGCTTTTCCTGATCTCTCCATAATAGCGCTTACACATATGACTGGAGTTACGGATAAATTGGGATTGGCCATGAGTCCGTGGTGGTTGTAACTGGCATGAAGAGTACATGGGGCTGGGTGCGGTGGCTCATGCCCGTAATCCCAACACTTTGGGAGGCCGAGGCGGGTGGATCACCTGAGGTCAGGAGCTTGAGACCAGTCTGGGCAACATGGTGAAACCTGCCTCTATTAAAAGTACAAAAATTAGCCAGAGGTGATGGGGGGTTGCCTGTAATCCCTGCTACTTGGGAGGCTGAGGCATGAGGATCACTTGAACCCTGGAGGCAGAGTCGAGATTGAGCCACTGCACTCCAGCCTGGGCCACCCAGCGAGACTCATCTCAAAAAAAAAAAAAAAAAAGTCTGGGCGTGGTGGCTCACGCCTGTAATCCCAGCACTTCGGGAGGCTGGGGCGGGCGGGTCACGAGGTCAGGAGATTGAGACCATCCTGGCTAACAAGGTGAAAACCCATCTCTATTAAACATACAAAAAAAAAAAAAATTAGTCGGGTATGGTGGTGGCAGGCGCCTGTCGTCCCAGCTATTTGGGAGGCTGAGGCAGGAGAATGGCATGAACGCGGGAGGCAGAGCTTGCAGTGAGCCGAGATCTCGCCACTGCACTCCAGCCTGGGCGACAGAGTGAGACTTCATCTCACAAAAAAAAAAAAGTACATGGGACTTTATTGCCCCATCTACTCCTGTGGGTTTGAAGTTTTCCATAATGACAATGGCATACCACATTACCATACTCTGCATGTATATTAATAGTTCCTATCACAATCTGAACTTTCTTTGCTTCCTTGTTTTAAGTGTTTTCCTCATGAAAGCTTCATGAGGGTAAGAATGCAGTCGCCCTTTTTCACTTTGGGTTCTCAGTGCTTAGAGCAGGATCAGATTTCAGATTAGTGCAGAGCTGTCTTTAACACCTAACATTTGCCTGTTTTATTCACCATGGACTCTAGAACTTTGAGCAGCACCTGGCACGTCGTAAGAGGTTATTTTTTAAAGTTAGAATAATACATCTAAAAGGTACATGAATGAATGAGAGGCCTGGGATGCCAGACTAAAGAGCTTTGACTTGGTCTAGAGGTGATAGGGAGCTAGGCAAAGGTTTTGAGAGCTTAACTTTAATTCAAAGTTCCCTTGGAGACTAATGTCTGGGGTATGGGGAAGCCAGGGTAAGGGTCCGGGCCATGGAATGGGGTAGCTCAGTTGCTATCAAAAAGACAAGACTCCATGACTATTTGGCTGAAGAAGTGGCCAAACCCAGGTTTCTTGGGAGGTCGAGATACCCTCAATGAGGTCAGGACCTTCTCCTGGCCTATACTGTCCACCAGCAACCATCACACTCCCCCCTCCCCTCTCCCTTAGTTCTTCTCCCAATGGTACAACCCTTGACAGCAGGACAGACACACGGCCACCCCAAACACTTGTTCTCTCCTCAGTTTAATGGTGGTTAGTGAGATTGCCAAACCCCCTCCCCATTCCCCTCCCTGCCCCATACAAAATGTGTGTGTGGTTTTTTGTTTTTTTGTTTTTTGTTTTTTTAACAAGAAAAAGGGGGCAAAAGCCAGGAATGGGGAGAGGGGGGTGCAATCTGATATTTTTCATACAGACTTTTGATTTTTTAATATATTATATATAAAACCATAAAGACCACGAA